>NC_136267.1:109785151-110350151 GCF_964187855.1 Myxine glutinosa
ATTTGAGGTGAACCACCCCTTCCTCCCCCCTCCCCCCACCCATTTTCAGTCTCTTATCATGAGTGCATCTGGGTGGGGAACACAACTCCATGAGACCTTGCTGCTCTGATGCATAGTACAAAATGTGGTCCATATCAGACAAGTAATTTGTGAGGAGATGTTTTCGTCAAATGTTAATGGACGTACGTATGGAAGGCCGGACACCAGGACCCACTCTATGAGGTTCTTTCAGAGAAATAACATAAAAATCAAAGACCACTTGGACAAAGACTACACAGAGGTGTGCAATTCTTTGCAGCTTCAAGTGCCAACCCAAATCACCTATGCCACTGCATGTCCAAGCACCCACAAACCCTGAGACATATCAAGACTACACCGCAAGGAAACTATGACATCTTTCAAAACATCCCCCCACCGATCAACGATAACAAAAAAAATAGCCGTGTGAGGGACTGCCGGTTAATTCCACATGGTTTTTGAGAAGATTTTAAAATAAATTATCTGAATTTGAGGTGATACCCCCGTTCTCAGCCTTTTCTAGGGGGCAGATCCAGATGGGGAGCACAACCCGACGAGACGTTAATGTCTGATGTATTGTACCAAATTTGGTCCATAATCAGTCATGTAATTTGTGACGAAAATATATTTTAGTGAATATGAGGGATTAGGGGAGGTGAGTACCAGCTTGCTGGGATGAATGATCACGGTGTGTACCCCGATTTAGAATAGGTACACCGTATCCCTGCGCATCGTAAGAGGCGACCAAGGGTTGGCATCAGGAAGGGCATCCGGCCATAAAAACATTGCCTCAAACAGGGAACCATGATTGTCATGGGGCCCGCAAGGCTAACCCCCGCTATAGCGGGGAAAATGGCCTTAAAACGATCATTCATATTCATTCATTCATTCAGGGGAGGGAGCCCGTGGCCCCTTTTCCAGGGGAGATACGGCCATGGGGAGCACAACATAAGGTTATGGCATGGTCCCAATGCCTCATAGCGAGTTTGGTCTGAATCCAGTTGTCGGTTTCTGAGAAGACTTTTGAATGAAGTATCAACATTTGGGACAAAACCCCCCTTCCTTTTTCCTGTATAGGAGGCGCACTCGGATGGGGAGCACAACCCCACGAGACCTTGCTTTCGTGATGCAATGCATCAAATTTTGTCCATATCGATTAGGTAGTTTTTGTGAGATGTTTTCGTCAAATGTTAATGGACGTACGTTCGGACGTTAATGGACGTACGGACCCACTCCACGAGGTTATTTTGGAGAAATCATCATAAACAATCAATAACCTGGGCCCAAACAGTTCTAAATCTATCCATTGACCCCTCTTCCATTCCGGGAATTAAACCACCATCCATCAACAGCACATATAAATGACTCCCCAGGTTTGATCGTCTTCATCTTTCAAGTCCCCGCCGTGGCCACCACACACAGCTTTTATAGCACAAACGACACTTGCAACCCCTGCCAGGCCACCACACACACAATAAAACATTCAAGAAGACAGTTTGATTCTGGCTCCACAAAGGCAAGAACCAAACATCTTAGACGTGAGGGATCCCTGGGTCGCTCCCGGTCGATCGATTGGCTATATCCGTGCCGCGGGTCTGTCCCAACAGAACTGACCCGCGCAAATCAATCACCACCACAGCCACAAGGGCAGCAGCAACAACAATAACAACAACAACAACAACGTGCTGTAAAATATCCTTTTTTGGCGTTTTCACTTCATTTTTCATCCTCATTGAGACTTACATAGAGACGTGCAATATGTTTGCGAAGTAAAACATGCTGTTGTTTGATTAAATCCGTCAGCGAAGCGTGGGTATGCATGGCTAGTCATATATATAAAACAAAGCAAATCAGTCATACGTGAGATGCTGTCTGCTCATTGAGCTGTGGAGTTATGTTCTCCCTCTGTTGAAAGTACCGTGAAGGGAAAATCAAAAGTTATAATGAAGGGAAAGTCAGTTGAAAGTGCGGTGACTTATAGGTCAATGTATGATAGCGATGACTCCTTTGAGTTAATGTAATGTGGTTCACAAGTATGCAAATACAATAAATGCCAAAATTGTGTGAAAAAATTGGAAGTTTGCTGAAAATGCAAAGATTATAAACCACTACAAATACAGGATGTTCCCTCCAATAAGCATCTTTCCTTGGAGGGGATTGACTGTTTCAAAATATTTTTTGCAAAGCTAAGGAAGATGCAAAAATGAAAGCTCACGCATTTTCATCGTCAAAGGTAGGACGTTTGGCTCCAATTTTGTAGAAGGAAGAGCTATGTACTGGTTGCTGATGACGACCCATTGGGCCAGTGGTTGAGCCCGTTAGGAACACAGAGTGTGCAGGGTTAGCCAACTTCGGCTCTTCCTTCTTACTCGACATGGTGAAGCCACCAAAACCAAAGCCGCGCTTCTGCCCAGGTCCTCCTTTGTTCCAGTTCATTGCGTCTGGAAACAAAACACGATGAACTAGTGTCACATACTTGCAGCAAGAGGTTCACTTTAGTGATTTATGGGCAGGGTGTGCAGGAAGTTGGACAATATTCTGGGAAGCCTTTGGTTATTCTGATAATCTCACACTCATGTCCGCAACTACAGATACTTAAAACAATACAGTATATTAATTTAGGGGCTGGAAGTATAACTTAAAAGCACGAGCACTCCCCACTAAGCTGTTGAATCTGGATTTGAATCCTGACCCAGCTATAAAACCACCATCCTGGTGTTTTGCAGGCATAGCAAGGACATTAGTGTAATGTCATCCTTTGGATGGATGTTAATATTGGTGTCCTGTCTACTAGCATTAGTTGGTGGGCATTAAAGATCCCACGGTGTCCTTCACAAAGAGCAGCCCAGCTATCGCTGGCATCCAAAACAAATCCAATTTCCTACACACTGCATGAGTAATCCTGAGCCAATTAAACTGCATCCTTGTCCATGAACCTAACGACGAGAAGGATAATTTTAACTTGTCATTATTTCTACTTCAGAAGAATATTTCATTTCCAATCCGAACAAAAAAGAATCACATGTTAGGGGAATATCAGCATACTTTTACACAATTTACAATCACAAGTTCGGGGAATATCAATGTACTTCGACAAAATTTATAATCACTTGTTAGGGGAATATCAGTGTAATTTTATACAATTTAGAATTACATATTAGGAGAATATCGGTGTACTTTGACAAAATTTATAATCACTTGTTCGGGGAATATCAGTGTAATTTTATACAATTTAGAATTACATATTAGGGGAATATCGGTGTACTTTGACAAAATTTATAATCACTTGTTCGGGGAATATCAGTGTAATTTTATACAATTTAGAATTACATATTAGGAGAATATCGGTGTACTTTGACAAAATATATAATCACTTGTTCAGGGAATATCAGTGTAATTTTATACAATTTAGAATTACATATTAGGGGAATATCGGTGTACGTACTTTGACAAAATTTATAATCACTTGTTTGGGGAATATCAGTGTACTTTTACACAATTTACAATCACATGTTCAGGGAATATCAATGTACTTTCCTACAAATTACAATCACATGTTAGGGGAATGTCAGTGTACTTTTATATAATTTACAATCACATGTTAGGGGAATATCAGTGTACATTCCTACAAATGACAATCACATGTTAGGGGAATGTCAGAGTACTTTTACATTTGGGCTGCTTTCCCCTTCTTCATGGTTGACCAACCGGAAGGGGAGAAGGTGGTGCAATAACAATAAATAAATTGATCACCTTGATTATGTGAGGTTAACTGCACAGCAAACAGTATAATCAAATACAAATCAGAAAGACAATCAAGTGACCATGTAATGTAAACAAACAATCTCAAAACAAACCAACCAACAATGCAACCACCAACAAACCAAAAGCGAAGAAGAGAGGGAGAGGTGGAGATAGACAGAGACAGGAGACAGATGACGAGACAAACAATCAGGCAACTCACAAAGGTACCATGAACATAAGCAACAGACTTGTACAACCAACGAACTTGACAATTAACAAAAACCAACCATGAACACAACCAAGCAACTACCCAACTAACAAACCCAGCAACCATGCAACTAATGCAGCAATAAACGAGGAACACAACGAACTATAGGTTTCATTTAACACATTACACCATGCAGTCTTGAGAAACAAGGACATGGGCAGGGACTACAAGTGGGAAATTTGATTGGTCATGTTGATGTAAAATGCCGTAATATTTGTCAAAGTACTGCCAAACAGAAGGGTTTTGAAAGTGCAAAAAAGCCGATTTGTGTTCTAGTGTTAAAGTATTGTTGTAGTTGTGCCATAAAGGCAAACTCTCTATAGTTAAATTGCACAACAACATGTAGCCTGCATTAGTTAGTTATTTTCTATTGAATGTACAGATTAGCCCCTTCCCATTGTGTAGCAATCAAAGCCAATATGCGTTGAAAGTTTAGGCAGAATGTCAAGCCTTTGTGTCACTGGGAGGAGCCATAGCACCGGATGTACAGGGAGGCATGGCCATTAAGATGTGCATAGAGGCGTGGCCAGAAACACGGCCCACGTGACCAGTAAGGGGGCGGGACAACCTGCCGCAACGTTGCGACAAACCTCAACCAATGGGGAGGCTCCGAACATTTTGAAGGGCGTGATTAGTCCTGATATTAGCCCACGCAGATCGCAAGATCGCTCTTTTACCCGGGACTTCAGCGAGGACACAACCTGGATGCTCTTGCTTTCGGGGACATCGTGGAAGACACACCTGCGCTCTTGCCTCCTTTCGCCACGTCCTCCTGCTCTGTTCCCTTTGTGCCTCATGGACGACGCCATCTCTCTTGCGTTTGGGACCTTTCACGGAGGACACACCTGGACTCGCTTGCCTTTTTGGTTCTTCCTCGACCAGACGACACGTGCTTGGCCTTTGGTTGAACGATCAATACCAAGCGCCTGCTCACGATCTCTTTTTTTTTGCCCGGGCTTTCGCCACGTGCCGACCTTTGCTCTGTTCCTGTGCTATTGCCTTCCTTTCGCAAAATCCATGACGAGGCCTCCTTTGTGCAGCTGCACATGGGGACCAGATTGCGAACACCAGACCACGTGGCCAATTGGGAGGAACCCCAGCACGTTCATCGGTATGGACTTTGACCAGTGCCTTTTTGTCCCTGTGTGTGTGTATGTCAGAGTGTGAAGGTACCAGTCGGGGTTTATTAGGATAGGTAAGACTCGGTAAGCTAAATCTTTGTTCTCTTCTCTGTGCCTTGTAAAATAAAAGGCTGTACATTTGTTCTTTACTTCCCACCTGTGTGGTACGACCTTTTCTCCAATTGGCCTTGCACCATCCGGGACCGAATTAGGCTCGAATCTGGTTCATAATCCTTGTTGGCGTAAGGGCCGCTTTATACACCGTGCTAAACCGCTCGGCATCCAAAAGGTGTGGGAAAGTGAGGGTTCGATCGGAGGGTTCATCCCTCGTACCATCTCGACCTCATTACCGTAACAAATTGGTATTCAGGAGTGGGAATTTGAGGGAACGCGACCGTGCCGACCCTTATCTGCAACAAATTGTCAGGAGTGGGGATTCGGTCGTAACATCTCGGCCCCCTCTCGGTTGTGCCCTCCGACCCTTGCCTGTAACAAATTGGTGTCCGGGAGTGGGATAATTGGACCTGCAGTACGCTTCACGTGCTGCGAAATTACGAGCGAGTGGAAATTTAGTTTAAAACAAATTTAAAATTAAAATTACATTTGGATGATGTCGGGCCAAGACCTGCAGATTCCGGTGGGGATAGAAAATGTAGACTATGAGGAATTAATGACCCAGGACCAGCATGAACAAATTGAACTTGGAATTGATGAGGGTGCGGCAGGAGGAGGTGTAGAAAATGGCGGCGCTTCACACGCGGCGGCGGAGGCCGGGCCCGCTTTGCAAGGGGGTTTTAACATTGAGTTATTCTTGACTAAAATGAATGCATCGTTTGAGGTGCAAATGAAAAACATGAGCGAGGAGCTCACGGGTGTGCACGAGGGGGTTGTGGGTGTGCGTGACGAGGTAAAGCGGAGTGATATGCGCGTCCAGCGAGAATTGAAGGAGAACACGGCCAAACTGAATGAGGGAATAGAAGGACTGACACGGGAGGTATAAAAGATGACGGTCGGACAACATAAATTAAGGGAACAGGTCGGTAGGAATGCCGAGGTTATAGATGAGTTAAAATCAGAGCAGAAGGAATTAAAACGGGAAGTTGTAGCGACGAAGAGGGAATATGAAATGGTGCAAGAGGGACTGACGAAGAGGGTGGATGACGTCATAGAAAATATGGGGACGAAGGAACGAGAAATTAGAACGCACATTGAGACGACCAAAGTAACCTTAGAAGGGGAGATATCAGAGGCGCATCGGGAGATAATGGGGGTTAAGGAAAAAATGGCGGATATGGAAAATGATATCTATATTATAATAGCCGTAGATGATTCTGTCTGTCTGTCTGTTGGACGTCTGTCCGGGGTGTGGCTTACTCGGTTTGCAGAGTAGCTCCACCCATAGCTCCACCCATTCTGGGAGAGGCTTCGCTTCATATAAACAAATATCCACCATTTTATTAACTCGCATAGCTTTGAGGCCTGTTTTGTAGGCCCGTGGTGTCTTGCTCTCTCTCCCAGTTTTATTTCAAATCAAATTCAATATATCATTTCATTGTTCGAAGTCGCTAACATAGTTTTAGACTCGGTTGAAAAAAAACGGGAAGAAAATCCGATGAAAGTTGCCGTTTATAGAACGAAATGAATTCTCAAAGGCCTGTAACTTCAAGGCCATTGAGTCTCTCTCACGCCTTTATCTCCAATCTAACTCACCATCTGATTTCATTTTTATCGATGGTTTTAGACTCGGTGTCAGCAATAATTGAGAACATTCCACACACGCGGGAAAATGCAGAGATATATTTTTTTAAATCACGTCATGATGTATCATACACCGCCCAACATGACACCGACGGCAACGTGTCGACATATATTAAAAATTCGCTTTTGCTTTCCCGTTAAGATATATTACTTTTTCGTTTGATGACAGTCGTCACAAAAACGTCAACAATGATGCCGACATATATTTCTTCGTTTTTATTTCATTCAACATTATTAGCCGGAAGTAAAATATGTTTCAGGAAATTACCGAGAGATATTTCTTCGTTTTTTTAAATTAGTTATGTGCGTATACACTTTAAATAGGTTTATTTGAAATCTTTAATTTTCCACAATATAATTTACTTGCCATTTATCATTTGATGATTACGAGACACTTCCTCTTGAGGATCGTGACAATTCATGCGCTGCGTGGAAACTTCTATTTCCAAAATGAATGAGACGATCGATGAAGAACGCAGACTTGAACAGGATGTAGCAAGAAAACGAATGAGACGGGCGAACGAGTCCATCGACGAACGTCAATGCAAACTTGAACATGATGGAGCAAGAAAAAGAACGAGACGGGAGAAAAACGAGAGAAACGAGACGGG
Source organism: Myxine glutinosa (assembly GCF_964187855.1). Lineage (NCBI taxonomy): Eukaryota > Metazoa > Chordata > Myxini > Myxiniformes > Myxinidae > Myxine > Myxine glutinosa. Next base: position 109,792,672 of record NC_136267.1, read on the forward strand.
GAAAAGCCGATTGGAGAGGCGAGTGAGGAGCGATTGGAGAGGAGTGTGAGGCGCGATTGGAGAGGAGTGAGGAGCGATTGGAGAGGAGAGTGAGGAGTGATTGGAAGGGAGTGTGAGGCACAATTGGAGAGGAGTGTGAGGCACGATTGGAGATGAGTGTGAGGCACGATTGTAGAGGCGTGTGAGGCACGATTGGAGAGGAGTGTGAGGCGCGATTGGAGAGGAGTGTGAGGCGCGATTGGAGAGGAGTGTGAGGCGCGATTGGAGAGGAGTGTGAGGCGCGATTGGGGAGGAGTGTGAGGCGCGATTGGAGAGGTGAGTGAGGTGCGATTGGAGAGGAGTGTGAGGAGTGATTGGAGGGGAGTGTGAGGCGCGATTGGAGGGGAGTGTGAGGCGCGATTGGAGAGGAGTGTGAGGCGCGATTGGAGAGGAGTGTGAGGCACGATTGGAGAGGAGTGTGAGGCGCGATTGGATGGGAGTGTGAGGAGTGATTGGATGGGAGTGTGAGGCACGATTGGAGAGGAGTGTGAGGTGCGATTGGAGAGGAGTGTGAGGCGCGATTGGAGAGGAGTGTGAGGCGTGATTGGAGAGGAGTGTGAGGTGCGATTGGAGAGGAGTGTGAGGCGTGATTGGAGAGGAGTGTGAGGCGCGATTGGAGAGGAGTGTGAGGCGCGATTGGAGAGGAGTGTGAGGAACGATTGGAGAGGAGTGCGAGGCACGATTGGAGAGGAGTGTGAGGCGCGATTGGAGAGGCGTGTGAGGGATTGGAGAGGAGAGGAGTGTGAGGGATTGGAGAGGAGAGGGATTGGAGAGGAGAGGAATGTGAGGGATTGGAGAGGAGAGGAGTGCTAGGTGGAGAGAGGAGAGTGTCAGGTGGAGAGAGGAGATTGTCAGGTGGAGAGGAGTGAGGGGTCACATATTATGTGAAATAAATAAATTGTGTTCATTACACCATTTCTGGATCTGATGACTTGCCAGTAACCATTTTGTAAAAATGAATGTGCAGCATCTAACTCAATATGTCGAAATGTCACACACATCCATGCCCGTGGGATTCCCACGGGTGACCCCGCTAGTATATTATAATAGGCGACGGTGATTCTGTCTGTCTGGGGTGTGGCTTAGTCCGTTTGCAGAGTAGCTCCACCCATTCTTGGAGAGGCTTCATGTAAACAAATATCCACCATTTTATTAACTCGAATAGCTTTGAGGCCTGTTTAGTTAGGCCCATGCTGTCTTTCTCTCTCACACAGGTTTATTTCAACTCTAATTCGATATATCATTTCATTTTTAACAGTCGCTAACATAGTTTTAGTCGGTTGAAAAAAAAATGGGAAGAGAATCCCATGAAAGTTTCCGTTTATAGAACGAAATGATTTCTCAAAGGCCTGTAAAATAAAGCTCATTCATTGAGTCACCCTCACGATTTTATCTCAAATTCACCATTTGATTTAATTTTTATCGATGGTTTTAGACTCGGTGTCAGAAATAATTGAGAACATTCATGCAGACACGGGAAATTGCCGAGATATATTTTTTAAAATCGCGCCACGATGATGCACGAAAATACACCATCTAAAATAACAGTCGGGGAAAATGTCGACATATATTAAAAATTCGCTTTTCTTTTACGTTAAGATATATTACTTTTACTTTTGATGACAGTCATCAAAAAAACAACATATATTTCTTCGTTCTTATTTCATTCAACATTATTATCCGGAAGTAAAATATGTTTCAGGAAATTACCGAGAGATATTTCTTCGTTTTTTTTGTTATTTATGTGCGCATACACTTTAAATAGGTTTATTTTAAATCTAAAATTTTCACAATGTAATTTACTTGCCATTTGTCATGTGATGATTACGAGACACTTCCTCTTGAGGATCGGGACAATTCATGCGTTGCGTGGAAACTTCCATTTCCAAAATGAATGAGACGATCGATGAAGAACGCAGACTTGAACAGGCTGCAGCAAGAAAACGAATGAGACGGGTGAACGAGTCCGTCGACGAACGTCAATGCAAACTTGAACATGATGCAGCAAGAAAAAGAACTAGACGGGAGAAAAACGAGAGAAACGAGACGGGAAGAAGCTGATTGGAGAGGCGAGTGAGGAGCGATTGGAGAGGCGAGTGAGGCACGATTGGAGAGGAGTGTGAGGAGGTATTGGAGAGGAGTGTGAGGAGGTATTGGAGAGGAGTGTGAGGGATTGGAGAGGAGTGTGAGGGGTTGGAGAGGTGTGTGAGGGATTGGAGAGGAGTGTGAGGTATTGGAGAGGAGTGTGCGGAGGTATTGGAGAGGAGTGTGAGGCGGTATTGGAGAGGCGAGTGAGGAGCGATTAGAGAGGCGAGTGAGGCGCGATTGGAAAGGCGAGTGAGGCGCGATTGGAAAGGCGAGTGAGGAGGTATTGGAGAGGAGTGTGAGGAGGTATTGGAGAGGAGTGTGAGGAGGTATTGGAGAGGTGAGTGAGGAGCGATTGGAGAGGAGAATGAGGAGCGATTGGAGAGGCGAGTGAGGCGCGATTGGAAAGGCGAGTGAGGCGCGATTGGAAAGGCGAGTGAGGAGGTATTGGAGAGGAGTGTGAGGAGGTATTGGAGAGGCGTGTGAGGAGGTATTGGAGAGGAGTGTGAGGAGGTATTGGAGAGGAGTGTGAGGAGGTATTGGAGAGGAGTGTGAGGGATTGGAGAGGTGTGTGAGGGATTGGAGAGGAGTGTGAGGAGGTATTGGAGAGGAGTGTGGGGAGGTATTGGAGAGGAGTGTGAGGAGGTATTGGAGAGGAGTGTGAGGAGGTTTTGGAGAGGAGTGTGAGGAGGTATTGGAGGAGTGTGAGGAGGTATTGGAGAGGAGTGTGAGGAGGAGTGGGTTTGGAGAGGCATGAGGATGGAGAGAGGAGATTGTCAGGTGGAGAAGAGTGAGGGGTCACATATGTGAAATAAATAAATTGTGTTCATTACACCATTTCTGGATCTGATGAATTGCCAGTAACCATTTGGTAAAAATGAATGTGCAGCATCGAACTCAATATGTTGAAATGTCACACACGTCCATGCCCGTGGGATTTCCACGGGTGACCCCACTATATTTTTTTAAAACCGCGGCATGGTCGGTCATACACCGCCTAAAATAACAGACGGGAAAATGGCGAGAGAAATTAAAAATTTGTGGCGGATTTTTCCATTTGATGACAATCGTCACGATTAAATATTTCATTTATACGTCGTCACAATAATGTGGAGAGAGGAGCATAGCTTCGTTCAAGTATCGCCACAGACGGGAAATTGCCGACAGATATTTCTTCGTTATTATTTCATTCATCATTATTATACGGAAGTAAAGGTAATCCTGTTTAAACTAGCATTCATTCTCGCGAGGGGTTGGAGAGGAGTGGGGTTGGAGAGGAGCTAGGGGTTGTTGAGCTAGGGGTTGGAGAGGCGCGAGGAGTTCGTGAGGAGCGAGGGGTTGGAGAGGAGCGAGGGGGTGGAGAGAGGAGCAAGAGGTTGGTGAGAGAGGAGCGAGGGGTTGGAGAGGAGTGAGGGGTTGGAGAGTTAGGAGCGATTGGAGAGATGAGTGAGGAGCAATTGGAGAAGTGAGTGAGGAGCGATTGGAGAGGAGAGTGAGGAGCGATTGGAGAGGAGAGTGAGGTGGGATTGGAGAGGAGTGTGAGGGATTCGAGAGTGTGAGGAGTTGGAGAGGGGCTAGGGATTGGAGAGGGGCTAGGGGTTGGAGAGGGGCTAGGGGTTGGAGAGGGGCTAGGGGTTGGAGGGTGAGGGCCGATTGGAGAGGAGAGTGAGCGATTGGAGAGGCGAGTGAGGAGCGATTGGAGAGGAGAGTGAGGTGGGATTGGAGAGGAGTGTGAGGGATTGGAGAGGAGTGTGAGGGATTGGAGAGGAGTGTGAGGGATTGGAGGGGAGTGTGAGGGATTGGTGGGGAGTGTGAGTGATTTGAGAGGAGTGTGAGGGATTGGAGAGGAGTGTGAGGGATTGGAGAGGAGTGTGAGGGATTGGAGAGGAGTGTGAGGGATTGGAGAGGAGTGTGAGGGATTGGAGAGGAGTGTGAGGGATTGGAGAGGAGTGTGAGGAAGTATTGGAGAGGAGTGTGAGGAGGTATTGGAGGGCAGTGTGAGGAGGCGTGGGATTGGAGAGGCGTGAGGGTGGAGAGAGGAGAGAGGAGAGTGTCAGGTGGAGAGGAGTGAGAAGTCACATATTATGTGAAATAAATAAATTGTGTTCATTACACCATTTCTGGATCTGATGAATTGCCAGTAACCATTTTGTAAAATTTAATGTGTAGCATCTAAATCAAGATGTCCAAATGCCACACATGTCCATGCCCGTGGGATTCCCACGGGTAACCCCACTAGTGAGTAATATTAAAAAGAGACAAAGTGAGATGGGGAATGAAATGCGGAATGAATTGCGGGAATGTATGCAACAGTGGTGCTCGCATCGTGATGAGGTATTTGCTAATCAAATAAAAAGATTGCAGGTTAATAATGAAGAGAGCCGGGAAAAGGTGAGTCCCGAGGTGAGTAGGGATATCGGAAATGTGTTTGGTGCGTTGGGGTGTTCGACATGCTTGGGGGTCGGGACGGACCCAGGGGTTCGTGAAGGGCCCATTGTGAGGGTTGCGAATGAGACAAAGTGTGTGGAAAGAGTGTATGCGAGTACGGAGTGGGTGGAGAGAGTGTGCGCACCGGTGTGTGAAATATACGTACGGTGTACGAAATGGAGTGAGAGGGATGATGCGGCTCAGGCATCGACGCCGACCGGGGTAGTGCTCAGTGGGACAAATAGAGTACGCGAGCCCCCGGTGAATGGTGCACCGTGGGGACCGGAGGGAATCGGTGCTGCGTCGGTCTCACAAGGACCGGCGGGCGGGATTCGAACCTCCGGCACCCTCACGGTATTGTGGCGCCGTACCGCGGCAAGGGCAATCGGCGTGATTTGAGGGGAGGTTCAAAGTGTCGAAGACACGCACCTTGCCGGGTGAGGTGCTCTGACCGTGGCCGGCTGGGTCATCGTGCTTGGGACCGAAGGGCCCCGTGCAGGGATGGAGCCCGGCACCTGGGCCCATCAATCCCTCCCCCTTCGGATCGTCAATGCCGGCCGGACACCCCATACAGGCGACCAACCACCCGCATGGATCGCTCGGCCCTTCGAGGCCGAGCCGCGACAAGGTACCTCCACATGGAGGGGCTCATTGTTTAAGAGGACTGGAGGAAGTATGTGCCGCCACGTGGGGGTATGGTCGTGAGACCATTCCCCACGTGGATACGGGGCCCATGAGCACTAGTTTATGGGGATAGCATTGTTAGGCCCGTGGAGGGGCCAGCAATGGTTGCTCCATGGGGGCACCGAAGCACTAGCTGAGGGAGGGCTAGGATAATGATGGGGACCTAGAGAGACCATAGGGACTGAGATTTAAGTAGTAACAATGGACTGTAGAGGGGACGTAGAGAGTTTAGCTGGTTGTTAACAAAGGGTGTGCATCGTGTAAAGGGACGACGAGGAAGCACGAGTGATAGGGGAAATCAGTTAGATAGATGATGCTGTGGTGTGAGAATAAATGGAATTGAGTTTTGGTGTGAGAATAAATGGTGTGAGAAAAAGTGGTGTGCGAATAAATGGTGTGGAATGCATGGTGTAAAATGCATGGTGCGAAGGATTGAATGGGGGGGAGTGGAACCCATTCACGAAAGCCCGGGTGGGTAATTTAAAGTTAGATAGAGGGTACAGGTAAATTACCTGGATATTGACACCTGTGGTGCTGTTTGTGGAAATGGTTTTTGTTTTGTGAGGTGCAGGAAGTGGTGGAATGGCTGGGCGTGTGGCTTAATCGGTAGAAATAGTTATTTGGGGCACTCTGTCACTGGGAGCTCGTCGGCCAGGTAAGGCCACAGGTAGGCTCAGGGAGCCAGTTAGGTTAGTGAATGGGGCCCGAGGATCCAGAAAAGGGACCTGGGTTGCCCAATGCCGAGGTGGGCATCGAGGGGGTAAGCGCCAGGGAGGGCCTTCCCCAGGTAGGTTAGTGAAAGAAGCAGGCAAGCTCGTGAGGCGGCTCCAGTGAACGGAGGGGCGCATGTAGATAGACCTGCTGGTAGGGCCACACGACCCAGCCCCGAAATTGTGCGAGGGCACGAATCAAAAGATTTGTGGGATGATACCCAAATTGAGGAGGGCACCACAGTGTGGGCAATGGGAATTCGGGTTCTTAGAACCTCATAGTTTAAAGAAGGCCGATTGGCAGGGTACGAACCCGGGGAGATTAAAATGTGTGATGATGTCAGAGTAGTTAGGATTTTGTGTAAGACCCATTCGCACCATCCACAGCCATCCACAAGGGGATGGATTTCACACCACGGGACTCAATGTTTGATTGGTAGGATGCATCATGATGTGAGTACGAAACATTGTGTTCATTTCCGCCTTTCCTTCCTGGGAGAACCTGGGGGGAGTTGGGGACGAATTTGGAATAGAGAGGGGAAATGGGAGACAAGACGTAGAGACGAATTGTAAATACAAGGAGGTCTAGGGTAGTGTAGTTAACGGTGGGAGGCACGAACGGGTAGGGCCAGGCTCGACTTCACTCTGCCGGCGTTCCTCTCACCCGCTTGTCATACCTGTGTTTTGCATGTGCCACCGTATCTCTTCCTTTTTGCTCGTTGCATCTTTTCTTCCTGCCCGATCCAGGACCATCATGAGGAACAACTTGCCGTCGCAGCATCTGGCTGCCAATCCATCACTCATCACCTTATGGACCGACCACCTGTTGGGTGGCACTGGCACCACACACACATGGATCACCGGTTGAGTGGCACTGACGCCACACATTTGGACCACGTGTCGAGTGGCCCTGCGCTTGAATAAAGAAAGTGATCCATGTGTGCAATTATGAAGATTTAGATGGCCCTGATCTTCAAATGGCCTGTATGCCGGTCAGGGCCAGCCGGTTTTGTTAACCCGCCTACCAAGACAAGAAGACAGAAGATGCCTCCAGCAACATGTTCTCCAAGTTTTATTCCTCAAGTCCAGGTCCTGGGTCATAGTTTTTTGTAAAATAAATGGTGTTTTAGTGTAAAATGTAAGAATGTTGCCCACTGGTTATGTTTAGTTTCAAAATTCCGGCAATACGTGAACAGTATAAGGTTGTGGGTGTGAATCTGTGAGGTAGTTTCTCAACGCATTAGGAGGGACATATTTAGTTTAAAAATGTACATTTAAATGTTTAAAAAGAAAAAAATCATTTAAAAAAAATGTCGCACACACTGGGATTAGAGTTTTAAATGTTAGGGGAATCACATGTACGTGTCACACTAAAAATAATGTTTAAATGAATGCCAGCTCACCCCAGCCGCTCCGTGTGGACGAATCAGGTCGAGTCTCGGTGAGAGAAGGGGGTAGTGTTGCAGTTGTGCCATAAAGGCAAACTCTCTATAGTTAAATTTCACGACAACATGTAGCCTGCATTAGTTAGTTATTTTCTATTGAATGTACAGATTAGCCCCTTCCCATTGTGTAGCAATCAAAGCCAATATGCGTTGAAAGTTTAGGCAGAATGTCAAGCCTTCGTGTCACTGGGAGGAGCCATAGCACCGGATGTACAGGGAGGCGTGGCCAGAAACACGGCCCACGTGACCAGTAAGGGGGTGGGACAACCTGCCGCGATGTTGCGGCAAACCTCAACCAATGGGGAGGCTCTGAACATTTCGAAGGGTGTGACTAGTCCTGATATTAGCCCACGCAGATCGCAAGCTCGCTCTTTTACCCGGGACTTCAGCGAGGACACACCTGGATGCTCTTGCTTTCGGGGACATCGTGGAAGACACACCTGTGCTCTTGCCACTTTTCGCCACGTCCTCCTGCTCTGTTCCCTTTGTGCCTCGTGGACGACGCCATCTCTCTTGCGTTTGGGACCTTTCACGGAGGACACACCTGGACTCGCTTGCCTTTTCGGTTCTTCCTCGACCAGACGACACGTGCTTGGCCTTTGGTTGAACGATCAATACCAAGCGCCTGCTCACGATCTCTTTTTTTGTCCGGGCTTTCGCCACGTGCCGACCTTTGCTCTGTTCCTGCGCTATTGCCTTCCTTTCGCAACATCCACGACGAGGCCTCGCTTGTGCAGCTGCACATGGGGACCGGACTGCGAACACCAGACCACGTGCCCAATTGGGAGGAACCCCAGCACCTTCATCGGTACGGACTTTGACCAGTGCCTTTTTGTCCCTGTGTGTGTGTATGTCAGAGTGTGAAGGTACCAGTCGGGGTTTATTAGGATAGGTAAGACTCGGCAAGCTAAATCTTTGTTCTCTTCTCTGTGCCTTGTAAAATAAAAGGCTGTACATTTGTTCTTTACTTCCCACCTGTGCGGTACGTCCTTTTCTCCAATTGGCCTTGCACCATCCGGGACCGAATTAGGCTCGAATCGGGTTCATAATCCTTGTTGGGGTAAGGGCCGCTTTCTACACCGTGCTAAACCGCTCGGCATCCAAAAGGTGTGGGAAAGTGAGGGTTCAATCGGAGGGTTCATCCCTCATACCATCTCGACCTCCTTACCGTAACAAATTGGTATTCAGGAGTGGGAATTTGAGGGAACGCGACCTTGTCGACCCTTACCTGCAACAAATTGTCAGGAGTGGGGATTCGGTCGTACCATCTCGGCCCCCTCTCGGTTGTACCCTCCGACCCTTGCCCGTAACAGAATATAATTAATTTTGAAAAAAGAAAAGAAAAGATTTTAAATGTTGTAGAAAAAAAAACATTCCGGAGGTTTGCCAAGGTCGATACAGCATCTTTTTTCATGCCTGTTGTTTATGTTGTTTATGAGGTCCTTAAAAACAGTAAGTTTCCTGTTTGCAATACAACAACAACAACAACAGCCATTCTATGGCCATTTCCCTGCAAGGGCGGGGGTTAGCCTTGCGATCCCCATGACAATCTTCTCCATTTTGCCCTATTTTCTGCATCTCCCCTTGTTAACCCCCTTGCCCGCATTTCTTCTTCGACCAACTTTAGCCAAGTCTTTCTCGGTCTTCCCCGTCCTCTACTTCCTTCTACATTCATTTGCATCACTCTTCTCAACCAGTCACTTTCATCCTTCCTCAACACATGACCAAACCATCTCAAACTGTTTCTCTTCACAGCATCCATCACAGGCTCTATTCCCATCATCTTTCGCAATTCATCATTTGTCTTCCTCTCTCTCAACAATACTCCACACATCCACCGAACCATTCGCATTTCCACCTTTTCCAGCCTTCGTTGCTGCTCTACGTTCATGACCCATGTCTCGCTCCCATAAATCATAACACTTCTCACACATGCAGCATACAACTTTCCCTTCAGCTTCAACGACACTCCCCTCCTCGTCAGCACGCCACTCAGTTCCCAAAACTTCTTCCATGCACATCTCACTCCAGCAACATCTCACTCTAGGATGAACCCACTCAGCGCACATAGTACATTGAATGGAATTCACTCCTACACCCTTCCTGCACACAGCACACGGCCACTTCCCAGTTCTTTCCACCTCACCACATGCTTTACCACTTGTCATCACCTTCGTTTTTCCAATATTCACCTTCAGACCTTTTGTCTCCATACATTCTTTCCACTTGTTCATCTTCTCCTTCAGTCCATCCATACTTTCTGCAATCAACACCAGATCATCGAAATACAACAACTCCCACGGTAAACCCTCCTTTACGTTCCGAGCCAGCACCTCCATCACAGCTACAAATAGTAGTGGACTTAGTACCGACCCTTGATGCACTCCCACCTTCACCTCAAACTCACCACTGTTCCCGTCCTTCGTCCTTACAGCTGCGCACGCTCTTTCGTACATTGCCATCACTACTCTGATCAACCATTCCTCCACTCCTAACTTCCTCAATGCCCATGTCACTACTTCACGTGGAACCCTATCGAATGCTTTCTCCAGATCAACAAACCGAAGAAACAACTTCTTCCTCTTCTCCATGTACTTCTCCTGCAACTACCTCACAATAAAAAGCGCGTCTGTCGTTCCTCTTGCTGGCATAAATCCAAACTGCATTTCGTCGATCTTCACTTTCTTCCTTATCCTCCTCTCCAACACCCTTTCCAATACCTTCATTCCATGCTCCAATAACTTTATCGCTCGATACGAGCCACAGTCCAGAGGGTCACCTTTCCCCTTGTATAGAGGGATGAGGGTACTCGGTTCCCAATCCACTGGAATGCGGCCTTCTTTCACCACCAGATTGCAGATCTTCACACCCCAATTTCCCGCTGCCTTCAACATATCTCCCACAACTCCCGTCGGCCCTCCCGCTTTTCTACTCTTCATTGCTTTTATCGCTTCCTCAACTACCTTCTCGGTTATCTTCTCTGCCGGTCCTAAAACTGGGTTACTCTCTATGTTGCCATCCCATTCATTCTCTGCATTCAACAGTATTTCCATATATCTCTTCCATCTTCCTTTAATTCCATCTGGGTCCACAACGATTTGTCCCACTTCATCCGTCAAGCAACTCACCCCCATCACATCACACCTCTCTTTCCCTATCTTCTTTGCAATCCTGAATACCGCTCTCTGACCCTCTTCCAAATCCAAGCGTTCTCCGAACATTTTCCTTCATGCCTCCTGCGCTTTGCTACCTCTTTCATTGCAGCCTTCTTGGCTGCTTTATAACTTTCATGCTCTGCCTTTTCTGCCCCCGTACCCATCGCCTTCTGCCACTCCTTGAACTTCTTCCTCTTCTCGTCAATCTTCTTTCCAACTTCATCATCCCACCACCATGTTTCCGAGTGCCTCGGTGGTCCTTTTGTCCATCCACATTCCACATACCTCACCAACGGCTCCCAACAGACTATCTTTCATTGACATCCAACCACTTTCAAGCTCAACCACACCATCCTCTACCATACTCAGCCTCTCTTTTAATGCCTCCCTCACTGTCACCTCTTTCAACCTCCACACCTTCATTCTCGGTTGGTACTTCACCCGCCGAGCTCTCCTCGCACCATTCACACTTATGTCGCAGACAACAAAGTGGTGTTGTGAAACAGCCTCCTCCCCCAGGATCACCTTTGTGTCCCGGAGGTGCCCCCTATCTCGCCTACGCACCAGCAGGTAGTCAACGGTTGTCGTCGACCCACCTGACGTGTATGTAACAAGCTTATTATCCTCTTTCTGGAACGGAGTATTACAAATCAACAAATCAGCTCCATCAGCAAACTCCAAAATCCTTTCACCTTCTCCATTTCTCACACCATATCCGTAACCCCCATGAATGATGTTCATGATGCATCATGTTCATGTTCATGTTCATCATGTTCATTATGTTCATCATGCAATGATGTTCAATTTTGTTTGACTAACAGTGAGGCAGATGGAGTAAAGAGATTATCATACTTCTCTTGGCGCATGTGTGATATGTGTGATCGGGACAAATTCATAGCCAAATACTGTTGAACTACTTGTTCGTTTTCCGATTCATGTTCAAAATATAACATCCAACGGAAATAAAGTTCCTCCTCGATCATAAACTGACGTTTGTCGACGGACAGACAGATAGTCATGAGCCAGTTGCCGAACCACACTTCTCGCTTCGCGTGCACAAGATTAAAAAAAACAAGACCGAAAGTCTAACAGCGGCGCAGCTGGGCTTGTAAAATATTAAAACCACAAACACACATGATTAGCTTTTTAAACAGTCGCTCGTGCTGTTTATAACATTAAACAAGCGTTACGCCTAGGTCCCCCGTCTGTGAAGTGACGCGAGTTGACAAAGTGGAAGACGCAAGGTGGCCATCTTGTATTTTGACGTGGCGACCCAATTTTCAATAGCTTTCTTCCTTATGCCTAGATACACCCACACACCAGATTAGAAGTTGGTACTTCGCTTATTTTTCAAGATATTCCGCTCACAAGGTTCAGACATACATGGCGGTGGCCATCTTGGATTTTGACGTGGCGACCCAATGTTCAATAGCGTTCTTCCTTGTGCCTAGATACACCCACACACCAGATTAGAAGTTGGTACTTCGCTTATTTTTCAAGATATTCCGCTCACAAGGTTCAGACATACATGGCGGCGGCCATCTTGGATTTTGACGTGGCGACCCAATTTTCAATAGGGTTCTTCCTTATGCCTAGATACACCGACACACCAGATTAGACGTTTGTACTTCGCTTATTTTTCAAGATATTTCGCTCACAAGGTTCAGACATATATATGGTGGCGGCCATCTTGGATTTTGACGTGGCGACCCAATATTCAATAGCGTTCTTCCTTATGCCTAGATACACCCACACACAAGATAAGAAGTTGGTACTTCGCTTATTTTTCAAGATATTCCACTCACAAGGTTCAGGCATACATGGCGGCGGCCGTCTTGGATTTTGACGTGGCGACCCAATTTTCACTATGGTTCTTCCTTGTGCCTAGATGCACCCACACACCAGATTATAAGTTGGTACTTCACTTATTTTTCAAGATATTCCGCTCACAAGGTTCAGACATACATGGCGTCAGACATACATGGCGGCGGCCATCTTGGATTTTGACGTGGGTTGCACCCACACACCAAATTCGAATGCGGCCCTTCGCTTACGCACGCACGCACGTACGCACGCACGCACGGACGGACGGACGGACGGGAAGACCATAGTCCATAGTCAACAAAGGGGACAACAAAGAAATTTGGAGGAATCCAGACAGCCGTGAGACAAGTTTTACTTACAGAACTGAGGGACGATCTACTGTAATCTATATACTCCACAATGATTGGGTAAATAACATGCAATCAAACAACCGAGGCGACTTCCTTACTTCCGTAGTTGTTAGTACCATACACCGCTTATCATCGATTCATGAACCACAAACCACTTCAGTTTATTAACTTTGTATTCACGACATTGGGATTAAAGTATTATGGTCATATTTACTATATTATTATTATTACTATTACGAAAACAATACCACTGAAACGATACACTACTGTATTAAGAAACCTGGGCTTAATTTGTCTGAACCGGCCCTAAAGTGAGGCATGAAGCTTAAGGCTTATACGTACCGTTTTGTTGGAAGAGACGTAACGCCGATGCTTTTAATATTTGATGGTCATTTTAACAATCGGTTTGTTTGTGTTTCACATGGAATGAAAAACATATAGGTAGAGCATGGCATTTGTGATATACGACAGGTTCGACGATATGTTCGGCATGAACGAAATTGGAATCAAAATGCTGGAGTGTGGGCAGTCGGCTGCCGTACCGCCGTAATGACATCAGACGTAATCACATCACCCTGTCATGGGACCAGATCCTCAGCTCTGATTGGTATATGTTTGAGGGGACATACAGATGGACAAACTGTTCTAGACAGCTTTGCCCTATGGTATGGGCTATGCCATAAAAATGCAACCAACCAACCATACAACTAAATCAAGCATCAACCCAAGAACATAATTATTTAAATCAATCAACCAGGCAATCAGGTAACCAACCAACAATAGAACTTATGAAGTAACAAACCAGGAACACAACCAATCAACCAGGTAATCAGGCAAACCAACAAACCTGTCAAGCGAACAACCAACTAAACAATCAATCAATAACACAACCTACCAGGCAACCAATCAATCAATAACACAACCAACCAACCTGGTAAGTAAACAAACAACCAACAAAGAACACAATCAACCAGGCAACCAATCAATCAATAACACAACCAACCAGGCAACCAATCAATCAATAACACAACCAACCAGGCAACCAATCAATCAATACCACAACCAACCAGGCAACCAATCAATCAATAACACAACCAACCAACCTGGTAAGTAAACAAACAACCAACAAAGAACACAACCAACCAGGCAACCAACCAATCAATAACACAACCAACCAGGCAACCAATCAATCAATAACACAACCAACCAGGCAACCAATCAATCAATAACACAACCAACCAGGCAACCAATCAATCAACAACACAACCAACCAGGCAACCAATCAATAACACAACCAACCAGGCAACCAATCAATCAATAACACAACCAACCAGGCAACCAATCAATCAATAACACAACCAACCAGGCAACCAATCAATCAATAACACAACCAACCAGGCAACCAATCATTCAATAACACAACCAACCAGGCAACCAATCAATCAATAACACAACCAACCAGGCAACCAATCAATCAATAACACAACCAACCAGGCAACCAATCAATCAATAACACAACCAACCAGGCAACCAATCAATCAATAACACAACCAACCAGGCAACCAATCAATCAACAACACAACCAACCAGGCAACCAATCAATAACACAACCAACCAGGCAACCAATCAATCAATAACACAACCAACCAGGCAACCAATCAATCAATAACACAACCAACCAGGCAACCAATCAATCAATAACACAACCAACCAGGCAACCAATCAATCAATAACACAACCAACCAGGCAACCAATCAATCAATAACACAACCAACCAGGCAACCAATCAATCAATAACACAACAAACCAGGCAACCAATCAATCAATAACACAACCAACCAGGCAACCAATCAATCAATAACACAACCAACCAGGCAACCAATCAATCAATACCACAACAAACCAGGCAACCAATCAATCAATACCACAACCAACCAGGCAACCAATCAATACCACAACCAACCAGGCAACCAATCAATCAATAACACAACCAACCAGGCAACCAATCAATCAATACCACAACAAACCAGGCAACCAATCAATCAATACCACAACAAACCAGGCAACCAATCAATCAATACCACAACCAACCAAGCAACCAATCGATCAATACCACAACAAACCAACCAATCAATCAATAACACAACCAACCAGGCAACCAATCAATCAATACCACAACCTACCAGGCAACCAATCAATCAATACCACAACCAACCAGGCAACCAATCAATCAATACCACAACCAACCAGGCAACCAATCAATCAATACCACAACCAACCAGGCAACCAATCAATCAATAACACAACCAACCAGGCAACCAATCAATCAATACCACAACAAACCAGGCAACCAATCAATCAATACCACAACAAACCAGGCAACCAATCAATCAATACCACAACCAACCAGGCAACCAATCAATCAATACCACAACAAACCAATCAATCAATACCACAACAAGGCAACCAATCAATCAATAACACAACCAACCAGGCAACCAATCAATCAATACCACAACCAACCAGGCAACCAATCAATCAATACCACAACCTACCAGGCAACCAATCAATCAATACCACAACCAACCAGGCAACCAATCAATCAATACCACAACAAACCAGGCAACCAATCAATCAATACCACAACCAACCAGGCAACCAATCAATCAATACCACAACAAACCAGGCAACCAATCAATCAATACCACAACAAACCAACCAATCAATCAATAACACAACCAATCAATCAATAACACAACCAACCAGGCAACCAATCAATCAATAACACAACCAACCAGGCAACCAATCAATCAATCAATACCACAACAAACCAACCAATCAATCAATGAACAATCAACCAACCATATAACTAATCAACCATCACACCAAGAACCAACCACACAGTAATGAGCCAATGCAATAAACAAACAAACAAACCAAGTAACGAACCATGCAACGAATCAACCCAATTAACCTGAGCTGCAAAAAAATACCTTATAACTTCCGGACACCGATGTGAAAGCACAACCCAAACGACCATGAGGTCACAGAACACCAGGAGCCCATAATAAAATAAGCACTTCACCTTGCTCCGTTTCCGATGAACGGTGCGCTTCGCACCTCAAGGGAGCGCGGCTGCTGCGGAGTGAGGGGTCGCCGAGTGAGCGGCCGCGGAGTGAGGGGTCGCGCAATCGATGGTTCGCTTCCGCGTAATGCTCGTCGAGGCGAAATGTGAATCGGACTAAACCAAATGGTCGACCTGAACGGCCGCGTCTGGCGAAATGGAAAACCTAGACCTGTGGCCTACACTCGAGACTCCATCGAGTGGACCGATCGTGTTGGTTCAATTGGATTAATTCAGTTTTGCGGATTCGCGTCGAACCACCTGTTAGAATCACGCTTCGTTGGATTCTTTGCTGCAGATTCGTTGTGTTTCGAGCTCGTCATTACACAAAGAAACAGAAGGAACTTCAACGCCACAGACCATTGGCATCAAGTCGATCATGACTGGGTATTTCTGGCAATTATTCCATTTAACACTCGATCCCGAACATACATGTCGTTGATGATGATTTATGTTTAATTGTCCACGCAAACCTTACAGTGGACAACATAGAGCTGTTTAGATCTACATTGGGCTACATAGATCTACACAGAACTATTTAGATCTACATAGGGCTACATAGAGCTACATAATTATCTATCTATAATTCCAGTAATCTCTGTCTGTACGTTTGTACGTTTGTACGTTTGTCTGTTTGTGACCGCTGTTTCTCGACAACCACGGGTCCGATATACTTTAAACTTGCCAGGTATATTGCTGGGGACCCGAGGATGTGCCTTTTCAAGGTTTCATATTAATCGGACAATTACTTACCGAGCTATGTACAAAAAACGATTCAACCAATCAGAGAGCAGCGAACGATCGCGTGTGCCGGCGTTGCGAATGGACCAAACCATTCCATGTAAATAGAGGGGGGGGTTCTGTGGTCGTTGCGAATGGACGAAACCATTTCATGTAAATAGAGGGGGGGGATTGTCACTGTACTCGCAAGCCGTTCGCCGTTCGCTTTGGCGTTGCGAATGGACCAAACCATTTCATGTAAATAGAGGGGGGGGATATAATTTTAGATAGATATATAGTACGGGCATATATATAGTACGGGCATGCCCTAGTATTTATAAAGAGAAAAACGCAAACACATACAGGCGAGGGGACGACCTCGTTTTCGTTCATTTTTGTTCACGACGTCAACATCTTATTATAATGGAGCAAAAGTTATTGTGACATGTGGAGACAAATGTTAACCTGGCGATAATAATAGACTGACCCATCTTACCCTTATCTATATAATAATGGACTGGTCCCTCTGCAATTCACTGCTGAGTGCTGATTCGTCGGATTTAGTCACATGCTTAAGTGAGAATGGAGTCTGATGCTCATGCTGAGGAGACGTGTTTTCTTGCGTTGTAACTACAGTGTTTTGTCCTCGAATACAAATGAAAGTTCTTCAAAACTCATTACTGAGTATTTATTTGTTGTTAGTTCATTTGGAATCTGGTTGGCCATGCGGTGAGGTGCAAGGACAGCTTGTGCGCCAAGGGTGACGCCCTCAGGAAGGCCTCGGCCCGATCGGAGCAGTGAGCATCCATGTTATTGTTATTGTTGTACGGCTGACATCTGGTACTCGACACACCCTGGTTGGTATTAACAAAACCCGACACTCGCCGCCCCCCCCCCCCCCCCCCCGCCCCTCCCCACCCCTCAGAATTGGTGCACTCAAAGATCAGAGGCGGTAGAGGCACCGTTAACAGACCAAGGAACGTTACGTGTTACATTCTGGAAGTCGGGCATGCACGCCGCCATCTTGGTTTGGGGGAAATTGCGCGAAAGTTGGCGCAAACCCATCATCGCCGCTCTGGATTATTCAGCTCGTTGGCTGTGCAGCCGACAATACAGCAGCTTTTCGGCATTTTGCGGTTTCAAACTGTGACAAACACGCGAATGGCGCCCAATGTTTTCCCCAATTCCAAGATGGCAGGCACCGCGGTGTGTAGCTGTGACGTCACACCGACTTCCAGAATGGTGGCAGCGGTTTAAACGGAGCCTCAAAGACAGGGACTGAGTGAACTTTTGTGGCCATGGCAACCACAACTATGAGTACCCTACCCCCTCCTCAGCCATTTGACATTCTGGGAGAAAACTCGGCTGAGCAATGGAGAGACTGGGGAGATACCTGGTTTAACTATATGGTTGCTGCAGAGATGGACACCTAGCCGGAAAGGATTCAGGTTGCAATGCTAAAGCACGCTATTGGACCTGCTGCACGGAAAAATGTACAAGTCATTCCAGTGGGAGAACTTGGAAGACAGGAACAGACTTGAGTCAACTCTCAAGCAGTTCCGTGACTACGTGCTGCCTAAGGCAAATCTACCATTCGAACAGTGCAATTTCAACATTAGAGGCCAAAGAATCCTTTGAGCAATATCTTGCAGTGCTGTGAGAAATGGCACTCTCGTGGGACTTTGGTAATATTACTGAGGACCAGATAATAAGGGACAGGATTCTGTTCGGTATCATAAACTCCAAGGTACGTGTAAGACTTTTATAGGAAAAGGGAATTTGACTCTGCAAAAGACACTGTAAATTTGCAGATCGGCTGAACTGACTAACGCAAGTGAAAGCGTTGGGTGAATTGCAACCTGGAAGGGTGGTCAATTCGCTGCACTCCAGAACAAAGGCAAGTGAGTGTCTGGGGAAAGCGAAGAGTTCACCTCCACCCACTAAACCACAGAATGGCAGCATAGTTGAATGCAAGTTCTATGGTCGCAAGGATAAGTGTCCTACATGGGGCAAAGAATGCACAAAGTGTGGCAAGATGAACCACTTCAAGAAGAAGTGCACAAGTTTCAGCGTCGCATGCATAACACACACAGACAGTAAGCCTGTGTGTGTTGTTGCTGCTGATAGAAACAAGATCTTTAGCATCAACCATGTGTTGTCTCTCAAACCGACTGATGAACAGTCTGCTACATTGAGACTCGAGTCTGGAAACTATGTGAGATTCCATATCGACAATGGGGCCTCAGTGAATGTGATGCCCTTGCACATCTACAAAGCCACGACGGGCAACAAGAAGCTTCTGCGTGTGGAGCCGATTGACACGCACAGTCGCACATATAAGCATATGGTGGGGACAAGTGGCCTGTTAAGGGCACTGTCATTGTGAGTGTGTGGCGGCACAAGCTGACCTGCAGACTGAGGTTACTGCTGGTGAACGGTCGTCATTTTCACCCTATCTTGGGACGTAAAGCCTGCATTGGTATGAAACTTATTCAAGTGCTGGATAATGACGCAGTGAACAAGCCTGATGTGCATGGCGCTTATGTGCACGCCGTGGCACCAACTATAAACCAGGGTGAGCATGGATCACCTGCAACTATAGAAGAACTGACATCTCGATACAAGGCTGTGTTCACAGATATGGTCTGCAAACTACAAGGGGAGTACCACATCAATATAGACAGATCTGTGGAGCCAGTGCAGCATGCACCATGCAAAGTTGCAGTCGCGCTGCATAGCAAGGTCAAGGAGGCTCTGGATGGCCTGGTGCAACAGGATATTATTGTACCGGTCACTCGTCCTACCCCCCATGTATTAGCTCCCTGGTGGTCGTGCCCAAGAAGAATGGTGAGCTACGCATATGTCTGGACCCCTGTGATTTGAATACAGCAATTAAACGGGAGCACTACCCGATGCCTACAATTGAGGACCGCTACGTGCCTGCAAGGTGCAAAAAAATTCTCAGTCCGAGACGTGAAGTCGGGATTCTGGCATGTACCACTCGATGATGAGTCATCACATTTGACTACGTTCCACACACCGTTTGGACGATACCGATGTAAGCGCATGCCACTTGGTATCTCATCAGCACCAGAACATTTTCAGCGCCGCATGCACAAAGTCGTGGAAGGCTTGCGTGGGTGTGAGGTAGTCGCTGATGATTTTTTGGTGGTTGGCTTTGGAGTTAACACTGAGGTTGCCATACAAGATCACGAGAGTAATCTGGAAGCCCTGCTGAAGCGGTGCAAAGAGAAGGCACTGACACTCAACAGTGAAAAGGTGTGGCTGCATGCCACGGAAGTGCCGTTCATTGGACACGCTATAACTGAAGATGGTCTACAACCTGACCCAGGGAAGATCAAGGCAATCATAAACATGCCTGTCCCGGGGGACATGGCAGGTGTTAGAAGATTTCTGGGGCTTATTCAGTACCTGGCAAAGTTGTTGCCCCTCTTATCTGAGATGACAAAGCCTCCCAGGGAGCTAACAAAGAAGGACATTGTTTGGACCTGAGGTGATGCGCAAGAAAGCGCTTTTGCGCAAGTTAATCAGGCTGTTTCTTAAGCACCTGTTCTGCGCTACTACAGCCTGGAGGATGAAGTCACCATTCAGTGCGATGCATCCAGCACAGGCCTAGGGGTGGCGCTGCTACAAAACGGCCAGCCTGTAGCGTACGCCTCACGTACTCTCACAGATGCAGAGACACGCGATGCTCAGATTGAGAAGGAGCTTCTTGCTATTGTTTTTGGGTGTGAACGCTTTCAGGTCTATGTGTAGTGTGTACGGACGTGAAAAGATAACCATACAGAGCGATCACATGCCACTTCAAAGCATATTCACAAAGCCGCTCACAACTGCACCTGCACTACAACGAATTATGCTTTGGCAGCAACGAACGGTACAATATGGACGTGGTGTACCGCAAGGTTGCAGACACACTCAGCCGAGCTTTCCTGCAGGACGAAGAAGTATCGGTTTGTGAGAAGTCTACAAGGGGTGAACCCTGTTAACACTCTGTCCATGCGGGCCGATCGCATAAAACGTGTGAAGGCCGCTACGCGGGCAGACATAGTACTTCCTGAACTGATGAGACTAACTCTAAATGGATGGCCGGAAAAGCACGAGGTGGCTGAAATTGCCCAGCCGTACTGCAGTTTCAGGAGCAAACTCACGGTGGACTACGGTCTGCTATTCAAACGCGAACAGCTGGTCATCCCAGCATCAATGAGAAAAGAAATCATGGAGTGTGCTCACAAGTCTCATGTGGGCCTAGAATCTTGCCTGCGGAGAATGCGGGAGAGTGTGCTTTGGCCACGAATGAGCAACGACATGAGGGAGTACGTCCTGAAGTGCAAAACGTGCCTGACCTATGGACGAAACCAAGCCCACGAGCCTATCATACAGAATGTGGTGGGCGACCGGCCGTGGTCCAAGGTCGGTATAGACATATGTGAACTCCAAGGACGCTTACTGCTGGTACCCATGGACTACTACTCCAGCTACATTGAAGTTGGAAAGCTGACTAGCATCACCTCATCTGCCATGATTAAATTGTTGTCTGAATGGTTTGCAAGATATGGCATCCCTGACACAGTGGTGTCGGACAACGGCAGACAGTTTGATTCTGGGGAATTTCAGCAGTTTGCTCGGACATGGGATTTCGAATACCGGACATCCAGCCCGCACAATGCCCAAAGTAATGGTAAAAGATTTCAATTTCTCCATTGGGTAAACGTGGCATGATTAGGAACCGCTCAAATCGGGTTAGTTCCTGTTAACAGCCCGAATCGCGGCTCGCTATCGCTCGGCGTGTCCACTAAAACCGTGGTTCGGGTGGGGTTATTTACTTGCTTCCTGGGCGGTGTTAGTAATAAGAATTCGGCTTACAACCCTATTTAACGCCGTCCGGAAGGAACGCAATAGCTCCGGATCGCGTCAGCTAGATAAAAGACAAGGGGATTAATCCCCCCTTGGTAAGGGGAAGGCCTACGTCAGGAGATCCACAACAATTGGTGTCAGGAGTGGGATTTGGAACCTGGGACTAAATTTTTTTACACAATTTTGCACATTGGCCGCAACAATTGGTGTCGGGGAGTGGGATTTGACCCGAAGTGCGCTTAACGCACTCGAAATTACGAGCGACCCAAATTTGGTACTAATATCTAAATTTGAATCCTGCCATGGATAACCAAGGCGGTCGGATGTCGGTGGGGGTAAATGAGGAGGTCGAGGAATTAGAAATAACCCAGGATCCCCGGGAAGAATGGGAAGAAGAGGAGAGCATTGTTGAGGGTGCAGCAGTAGGGGTGGCAGGCGAAGAAAATGGCGACGAGGGCCGCGCCCGCTGCGCAAATGGGGATGATAGATATACAGGCCTTCATGGCGCAGATACAGACAGCCATAAAAATGGGGGGGGGGGGACAAATTAGAGGGCCAAATGAAAGAAATGGAGGGCCAAATGAAAGAAATGGGGGGCCAAATGAAGGAAATGGGTGGCCAAATGAAAGATGGGTTAAATAATTTGGAAAACAAAATGGGGGAGCAATTGGGAAATCAAATTGGGGGATTAGAAAGCAAATTGGGGGACCAATTGAAGGACATGGGTGGCCAAATGGGAGAAATGAACGAGGGATTAGTGGGGTTGGAAAACAGGATGGGCACCCAAGAGAATCGAATGAAAGGGATGAAAGACGGGTTAAAAGGGTGTGGTAACAGAATAGGTGGCCAAATAAAAAAGATGGGGAAAGACATAGACCGCAGGTCAAGCGGGAAAGGCACATTGGTACGCGACGAGGTAGCGCGACTTAAGGAACACGGGGAAAGCGAGGTTGAGCCAAGCACAGCCGGGTGGACCGGGGTAGAAATCGCAACACGGGGTGTGAAAAAGCCGACGGCCACCGAATTAGAAAATTTTATTTTATTAGGAACCGGCGGTCGTCGAGGAAAAAGAAATTGAAATAAAAGAAATAGTGGAAATTGGGGCTGAAGAGACGGCAGACTTAGAAAATCAATCGCGTGAGAAAAAGATGGAATGTACCCAAAGTCTGCATTCGCATTGTGATGTCGTGCTGTCTAACCCCAATGAGAATTTGCAGGCGCTGCTGCGGAAAAGGGCCCCGAAGGTAAGTAGGGCTGTGTATGGCACGAAAATGTATGGCGCGAAAGTGTTTGGCGGGAAAATATTTTTCGCGCGCTTGGGATCCCGACGTCACCCGGGCGCTTGTGGAAGGTCCGTGGTGCGCTGCGTGGAAGTGAATGGCGCGCGTGTGCGATCGGCGCCGGAGCATGAGTATGAAACCGAGAGTGAGAGTGAGTGCACGACGGAGTGTATGTGGGAAGAGTGTGTTGAAACCGAGTGCGACACAGAGTGTGAGATGGATGGAGAGAGTGTGCGAGGATACACACCAGAGCGTGTTGGAGTGTGCGAGAGTGCACACCAGAGCACGTGATTGGGTGTGCGACAAGAGATTGCACACCCGTGGGTAAGTGTGCACTGATTGGGTATGTGCAGGAGTGCACACCCATGGCAGTTACAGAGGATGTAACCAGAGAGTGTGCGCCAGGATGTGCGCGAGGGTGTGTGATGATGGTGTGTGATAATGGAGTGTGTGAGTGGCGTGAGTGCGCCTGGGTGGTATGCACGAGCGAGTTTGGTAACAAAGTGTATAGGATGTGTGAGTATGGGAAGGGTCGCGTGGTGTGAAAATGCGACTCGAGCATCGACGCAGACCGGGGCAGCGTTTAGGCCGACGGATAGCCGACGCGAGCTCTCGGGGCGTGGTGTTCTTTGTGTGCTGCGGGGGCCGGCGGGGACCGTTGCCGCGGCAGCGTGCACGATTCGGGCCGGGCCCTGCCCTGTATGGTCGGTGCCGCGGCGACCGGCACGATTTGAGGGGGGGTAGGCGAGGTCGGACCTTCGCCCCCTGGTGGGCGCGGTGCTCCGACCGGGGGAGGTTGGGTCATCGTGCCGGAGACCGGAAGGCTCCACGCAGAGATGGCGCCTGGAACCTCGGTCCGAGTATGCCTCCTCCCCAGAATCGAAAATGCCGGACGGACCCAACCAACAGGAGACAGACCACCCGTATGCATTGCTCGGCTTTGCGAAGCCGAGCGGTGAAAATGTATTTCCCACCCGAAGAGGCTCGTAGTTAGTGGACAAATAGAAATAGTGATAGCGAATGGTAGTTTACCATTCACTATTTGGGGCAAAGGAGCAGTAGAGTATGGGGTTTGGCAGTGTGAGCTAGCCGAGGGCGGGCTAGGATAAATGTTAGGGAATTAGAAATGACTTTAGGAGACACGAGAATTAAGTAGGGACATTTGTACAAGTAGTGGGGACGTAGTCAGATTAGGTGAATGATAATGACGAGGGATGTGCTTAGCGTAAGGGATGACAGGGAAAGCACTAGTTTTAGAGGGAAATAGTTAGATTAAATGATGCTGTGTGTGTGAGTATGAGGATGCGCTTTAGGCGCAAATGAGGAATTGAGAATGAGAATCTTTGTGGTGAGAGTGAGCAAATGAGGCATTGGTCGAGAATGGTTGTGTGTGTGAGTATGGGAAGGAACTTGGTGAAATGAGGCAATGGATCTTGGTGAAATGAGGCATTGGTCGAGAATGGTTGTGTGTGTGAGGATCTTTGGAATGAACTTGGTGAAATGAGGCAATGGAACTTGGTGAAATGAGGCACTGGAACTTGGTGAAATGAGGCATTGGTCTGGGATGACCGGAGAAAGTGTATGGTGGAGTATTGTGGACAAATGTAATGGTGTTGAGTGATGGACTTGCATGGGGTGCAAGTGAATAAATGGTGTGGAGTAAATGGTGTGTGGAATGAGTGGTGTGGAGTGCATGGTGCGAAGGAGTGGATGGGGGAAGATGGACACCTTCATGAATACCCGGGGAGGGTAGTTTAAAGTTAGGTAGAGGGAGTAGGTAAATTTATTGGATATTGACATCTGTGGTGCTTGTAGTAGCAAGTTGTTGCTTTGAGGGGTGCATGAGTGAGTGGAATGGCTGGGCGTGTGGGCTTAATTGGTGCGTATGGTTAAATGGGCACTCCGCCACTGGTAGTCTGTCGGCCAGGTGAGGCCGCAGGTAGGCTCTGGGAGCCAGTTAGGTTCAGTGTAGAGTTCAGTGGGGCCCGAGGATCCTAAGGGAGGACCCGGGTAGCCCAATGCCAGAGAGGGCATCACAGGGTGAGAGAGACAGGAGGGCCTTCCCAAGGTTAGGGTAGTTGAGGAGCTAGGCAAGCTCGGGTGGCGACGTCAGTGGCGGAGGTGCGCAGGTAGGTAGACCTGCTGGTAGAGCCACACGACCCAGCCCCGAAATTGTGCGAAGACACAGTATTGAAAAATAGGGGGAGTGAGACCCCAAATTGGAAGAGCACCACAGGATGGTCAATGGGAATTGGTTTTTAGAACCACATCGTGTAAAGTGGCCATTTGGATTGGCAGGGCAAGACCCCGGGTAGTGTAAGCGAGTTAATGTCAATTAGAGGATAGTTAGGATGAAATCTCTTCGCACCATCCGCATCCACTCACCAAGGTGACAGGACTCCACACCGGAGTTTTGCAGATGATTTGGAATGAAAGACGCATCATGATGTGGGTGAGACATTGTGTGTAATTCCATCCCTTCCTTCTTGGGAGGGATTGGCTAACGAATTCGGAATTAGGGGGAGATATGGGAGACAAGACGGTAGAGATGGAATTTGTAAATTGTGTAAATACGGGGAGGGGCAAGGGTAGTGTAGATTGACATGGGGGGTGACGAACGGCTAGGGATGAGCTTTCTCCGCTCGCTCGCCCGCACACCTCATGTCGCATTACCTTGTTTTGTGTGTACCCTTGCGCCCTTGCCCCAGCTAACCTCTGCTTTGTCTTTCCTCCCCACCCATGGACCCATTATCTTTTGTTGAGGGGAGTGTGCAGGTATCCTGAGCTGTGCGGCTGCACTCTTGCGCTGCACCCTGCTGGCTGTTGCCTGCACCTAGAGTCCCTGTATATAGAGAGTTGTGTCAACTCAAATTTGGACGCCATTTTGTGTCTAAGTGTGTCGGATTAGATATACATGTACATTCGCGATATGGGGTGATATATTCTAAACCTGCTAAAAAAAAATTTGCTACACATATTTAGTCTTATTATTACATACAGGTGATATTTGTTTTGTCAAAAACTCAGCTATTGCCATGAAAAAGAGCTGTGTGGTGATATTAAAAGTGGTATGGCAATGCATATTACAAGCCAACACTGCATATAAGAGCTAACATTATAAGTAAGACAAACCAATGCTGTCGTTCTCTGAATTTTAATAATTTTAGAAAGGAGTGTGGGCTTATATAGGGTGTGATAGGCACATATAGGCTTATACATACACATATAGGCTTATATATAGGCTTATACACACCGGCAACGATATTGTATGTTTTGGGAACGATAGCTGTCACCAGGTTAAATATATAGGGATTGTCCAATGTGCAAAATCTTCCATCACTACAATTTGGCCATAAATCCCGGGGTGGGAAATATTTGAGCAAATATGCCACAAGACGCATGAGCACTGTACAAAGCAAACAATAACTCGTCAAATTTTGGACGTATGGATGGCTGCACAACCCGCAAAAAAATTGAGCAGGTCCCCCCCTAAAATTGCTTTTATGATTGCCGATTAGGCTAAAGATTTTAAACCAAAAAAATAACTTGCCTCGGAATAAGTTTTGAATGGACGGACAGACAACTGAAAACAAAACGGACCATGGGTTTCCCACCCCTATAAAATCAAAATTAATTCCCTCTGAAAAAGTACAGTGACATTGCCCGCAGACTACCCAACCGCAGACCAGGCAATGTCACTGTACCGGGACATTTCATCAATCAATGACAATATGCGGTCCGCTAGGACTACCCCAAAAAAATTGAGCAGGGTTCTTCCCACGGAAATGCATTTTTGGTCAGCTCCTTGAAGATTATAAACAAACACAAATCACTTCCCTTTAAAAGGGTTTTCAACGGACAGACAACCAAAAAAAAACCGAGCAGATAGAATTGCTTTTGAACATCGATCATCAAGCGGCGTGGGCCTACCTGGCAGAGTCTCGAGGAGTCGATCGCTTTCCAGCTCTTTCGTCTGACTTTCGCTTCCCAAATTTGTCTTCTGACTTTATCACTTGGAAATCTATACATCTTATATTTCCCAGATTGGTTTGAACAACCAAAAGCAGAACAACCAGTCATTTTGTTTGGCAATAAACAACATTCCCGTACCAAGCTGACGTTCACGCACGGTGAAGTTAGACACAAAATGGCGCCACGAAATCACGTGACCAGAAATCTCGGGTCAGCGCATGGCGCAACTCTCTTTATACAGGGACTCTACCTGCACCGGTTCACCATATGGACCACACGTTCTGTGGCCTGGCACCTTTGCTTGGGCAGACAATCCCTGCAAGCGTTATCTTGCTCCTGTGGACCACTGTTTTAAGTGGCCTCGATGCCATGCAGTCGGACCACCTAAGTTGGCCCTGCTGGCCAAAATAAAAAGCGGACTTGTGCACTTTTTATTAAATTCCTCCGGTGTGCCAGGAAAAGAAGATCTCAGGTTTTGATGATGGCACACCGAAGATGAAGTAAGAAGACGTCGCAGCCCAGCAGCCAGCCAAGCACAAGGCATCATTGATTAATCTGAAATGTTTTTGTGCATTTTGATGATTGTGCATTTTGGTGCCTTTTTGTGCATTTTTTATTTTATTTTTGTGCATATGGGTGTATGGTGTATTGGTGCAGTGCATTGCATTCGGTGTTTCCTCTTCTCAAAAATTATTTTCTTTCCCACAAAAGAACAGGTACTGGGTTGTAGTATTGTAAATAATTAGTAGTCTTGTAAATAACATGTTCCCCACCGGCTTTATGTATAGTTTGAGGATTCTTTCTGTAATTCGGTTAATTGTGGGCGTGAGTCTGTTAGATAGTACACAACGCAGTAGGTGGGACATATCTAGTGTTTAAAACTGTCGCACTCGGGGTGTTAGGTTAAATGTAGAGGGTAACCACACCGAAGTGTCACACTAATTGTTAAAAAGTAGTCCTGACCCTTGCATCAGAACCGGTCGGGCTCACTGGTGTGTGGGTCCGGCTCGGGACGAGCCTGGCGAAGGAGGGGTGCAGTTTTGCGGTTCTGAGAATATACATATTGATTAATAAAGGTTAAAGGTTTTGCCCCCATAGTTAGTCCACATGCAACACGTCGGTCACCTGAGAACGTTCGTTATTTCATAGTATATGTGAGATAAGGACATTTCCAATAGTGATACCTGCGTTGTGTCGAATAAATAAAAGTAGGCCCCGTTCATTTTGCAGCCCACCCTCCATTCGACCTCATTGCGCACCATCCAGTCTGCGCCCCATTCCCCATTGCGCACCATCCAGTCTGCGCCCCATTGCCCCTCGCATTAGGATGATGAAACCAGCCAAATGCCACGAGGTAAGGCCTGAAAAGGGGGCGGAGCGTGAGGTCGGGGTGTGGCCACGTCAAGCAGACGTCAAGGGCGGAGCCGGTAAGAGCCAACGAACCAACCAGGGCTCAGTGGGCATGGCTTAAGGGGTGTGGTGAGAACGTGCCTGGCACATTCGAGAGGGTTCGCTGAGCGGCGCTATATAACCGCGCACGCAAAGCCCTTCTAGAGGACTGATGAGCGAGGGGCTTTGTGAAAGGACTGTACCAGACTTGAGGATATTCGCGCATTACAGAGGACTGATGAGCGAGGGGCTTTGTGAAGGGACTTATGCGGTTTATCAGGACTGACCGTGAAGCATATGCGCATTACAGAGGACTGTCACGTTTGGCATTGGTGAATAGACGGGTCAATATACAACCAGAACAGCCGTACCCCCAAAAAATTGCAAATTTTAGTTTTATTGCATTTCCTTATATTTTAAGACTTACTTAGGAACATATCAAAAGTTGGACATAAATGGACCATGGGAAAGTAAAAATTTTTGACATGATAAAAATGTCACAAAACCATGCACGATTCACTACGTCGAAAACGTCTTTGGTTTTTTATTTTTGTTTCTTTTTGTTTATATAAATTAATTTGTTCCACTGAGACCAGCTGCAAAGGCAACATTTTATAACACTTGTTTCGTGTCTTTAACAATGTTTACATCTGCTACCTGACACATGTCTTTAACAATATGACCTCCCAGCATGTAGGCTAATGATCTAATTCCTCACTGGTAGTTGTGCAGCTTGACTGAGTAACAACTCCACATGAATGAGTTAATTACACCTAATTAGGACTCAATTGGACAACGTTGTATGGTAAACATTGGAGATACAATACAATACAACCAAGGAGATACAGTACAATACAACCAAGGCCAAGGCAGTAGCAAAAAGACAGGTAGGCCTATGCATACAATTGCCCCATATATTCTACATGTATTTTGTACTCCTACAACTGTAGTGTATGATGGTATTTATTTTCCAGGTTCTAGAGTTGTGGGGATGCATATTTATTTAATAGGAATGGGACCAGTTGATTGGGGGAAGGGGGGGGGGGGGGTTCTATCAGTATGTTTTTCTTCTGGACTATACATATCTTTTCCTGGTGCACCTTGTGACTAAGCAACAGAGCCCTTGTATATAATTCATTTCAGATGCAGAAAGCAATGGGATGACCACTATGCAGATTATTCCATAGTATGTTTCCTCCTAATATATATCTTACATAAATATCTCAGTTTCAGGGGCGGAGAATGCTCTGATGGCATTCAATGTATATGGCCAATGTAAATTGACTGCATGCTTCTAAAAGATCTCATTTTTGTATTTTCAGAGATAGAAAATGAACTCTTTATATGATAAAGAGACCTGCCCTTTATGCCAAAGGGGATTGGACTGTGAGGAAACAGTATCAGTTCGTGAGAAAGGAGCAGAAGGCATCAACCGTGCAAGTGCCGAAAGGGGTGTTGACATCAGAATTCTAGCTGGTACCAGTGTTCACAAATCATGCCGAGTGAATCACATAAACAAAAAGGACATTGCTTTAACCAAGAAGGATCATGCGGAATCAGGTCCATCAGTCAAGAGGAGTGCTCGCATTTCCCTGGGACCATATGACAGTAAAACACATTGACTTTTCTGCGGCACTGAAGTTAAGGAAGAGGGCCCAAAGTGAGGCCATGCAGAAACAGCCAGTTTTGGCTACGTGAAGACTGACGCATTTGTTAAAACTATATCAGTTCATTGCAAAACAAGGAGCGATGAATGGGCCCTTGCTGTTCAAGGCCGCATTGAATATTTTGAGGGTGATCTCCATGCAGCTGACTGTGTGTACCACAAGTCCTGCAACATTAATTTCCGCACAATGCAAGACATTCCACAACGGTTCAAGCCGACTGAGTCAAACAAGAGACGAAAAATGGGAAGGCCTAAGGACAGTGACCAGAATGAGGCTTTCGATAAGGTGTGCTCTTTTCTTGAAGACAATGATGAGGAACAGTTAACAATTACAGACCTCGTGGCTAGAATGGAACAATACCTGGGCGATAGTGAATCCAATGCATATGGGAACCAATACATGAAGGAACAGCTTAAAAAACGATATGGTGAATCTATATTCATGGCAGAGGGTAGAGGCTTAAAAGACATTGTGACATTCAGAGAAAAAATGTCCCAGATCCTCCGTGACCACTACAATGCACCACGAGAAGATGATGAAGAAGCACAAAAACGTGCAATTCTTCAGACTGCTGCAAAACTAATAAAAAGTGACATAAAAACAACAGTTGCACCACATGGGGATACATACCCAACTACTGCAGACCTAAGCCTTACTGCTGCATTGGGGTATGTCCCAACTAGCCTGCGATTCTTGCTGCAGCATCTTTTGGTCGGGAAAGATACATCTAGGGAGGTTGCTGGTATTGGACAAGCAGTCATCCAAGCAGTGCGTCCAAGGGCTGTAATTGCACCATTGCAGCTTGGTCTTGCAGTGCAAATGCATCACTTGTATAGGTCTCGTTTCTTGATAGATAGTCTATCAACCTTTGGCTTTTCCTCATCTTACTCCGAAGTGCAACGGTTTGAAGTAAATGCAGCCTCTTCTCTTGCTCCGGATGTGTTTGGAGGTGACACCGACATTCTTGATACATCCTTGTTATTTGCTGGAGACAATGTGGACCACAACATCATAACGTTGGATGGAAAGGGTACCTTTCATGGGATGGGCATGATAGCAGCTATTACACCAGGGCGTCAATCTAGCCACATCATATCTAGAAAGAAAATGTCTGACAGGAAGCTCGTCGAACTGACGAAGATCAATATAATAGATTACCGCTATGCAGAGCACGTCAACCGCAACCTCAAATTTCAGCCCCTCCCTTTGTTATCAATTTGTGATCGCCCAATTGACATATTATGGGAGATGTCATTTTGCTTCGAAAAGAGTGCACCAAATTGGCAAGGCATGATGCACTTTCTGCATGAGGAGTGTGATCACCCAGGGAAAGCCTCAATACAGTTTCTCCCAATGATTGATATGAACCCAGGTGACAAAACCTGCATCTTGTCAACTCTTGATTACCTGAGCAAACTTGCATCAAAACA
This sequence comes from Myxine glutinosa, assembly GCF_964187855.1. Lineage (NCBI taxonomy): Eukaryota > Metazoa > Chordata > Myxini > Myxiniformes > Myxinidae > Myxine > Myxine glutinosa. The sequence goes on from NC_136267.1 coordinate 109,823,851, forward strand.
CAACATGCCAGCAATCATCACATTTGACCAACCGCTGTTTTGGAAGGCCTCTGAGATAGTGAATGCTCTTCCTGCTGATAAACCAATCCATAATGCAGTGCTACTGCTTGGGAGCTTCCACACATTAATGAATTTGTTGGGTGCCATTGGAAGTTTGATGGATGGAAGTGGACTGAAAGAGATCCTGGAAACAGTGTATGGTCAAAATGCTGTTGTGCACATGCTGAGTGGGAAGGCGGTGCAACGTGCTTTTCGTGGCCATTTGCTTGTGGATCAGTGTCTTACACGTCAGGTTGTTGGCAAGATTGTGGAAGTTGACCCTGGGTTTCAAGAACAAGTGGCAGAACTGGAGCGACTGTACATTTCCCTGGAGACTGTCGAAAGTGACACTATAGAGTCTGTGTTGCAATCAGAGTGCATTCATTTCATTGACAATAGATTGAATCAGGAAAGGAATAAACTTGCAAAGGACTCGAAAACCAGTGCACTTTGGATCAACTACCAGCGTATGTTGGGAATTGCAAGGGCACTTGTGGCAGCTGATCGGACGGGGTCCTGGGAGATGCATCTCCAAGCCATATCAGCTTGCTTGCCGATATTTGCAGCTGCTGGCCATCCCAATTACCTGAAGTCAGCTCGACTCTATCTCGAGAAGATGCTTGCGTTAGAGGATGACAACCCTGAGGTTCATCAGAAGTTCCAATCTGGTTATCATGTAATCCGGCGCAGTGACCAATACTGGGCTGGCCTAGGCTCTGATCTTGTGATAGAACAGACATTAATGCGCTCACTGAAAAGCCAAGGGAGGCTGACTCGAGGAAGTGGGATGTCAGAGCACCAGAGAGCAGTTTGGACTCTGTCTTCAACCATATCGTCCTCCTACAACCTTGCTATGCAAGAACTGACCTCGAGTAGCTACTCAACAAGTGAACAACATAAGGAGTTGACAACATCCAGGGTGAGTCGAGATGAAGCTGATCGTGGCAAAGTTGCCGAAAAACTGGACAGCTTCACACCATTTTCTGTTGACAAGTCATTGCGCAATATCATCACAGGGGTTACTGCAAATGAGGATGTCAATGTTCATGACCTATTCAAAGTAGGTAGTGACATTGTCAAGAAGATGGATGATCACCCAGCTTACTCCTATTCACACAAAAGGAGTTCTAAAGCCAAGACACTTGCATTCAGCAGGGCAGTCAAAGTTGCTGAGGACCGCACAATAGATCCAGCGTTACTATTCCAGAGGTTCTTAGTGGTGTCACAGACGGGAGATCTCCAGATAGGTGAAGTGATGAAATATGAACTCTGCCCATACCCAATGTCTCTTTTTGAGGCAAAAAACATCCTGCGCCAGCCAGATAAACCACAGTTGGCGGAGGCAATAAGGAATTATGCTACAACCAAATCTGACAATGCTGTCAACCAGACAGTTCCAGGAACAGATCACTATGTTCTTGACGGGGGATCACTTATTCACCGCTTAAAGTGGACAGAGGGATTCACCTACAGTTCCATTGCAGATGAATATGCCTCATTTACAGTACGACACTATGGCAAAGCTACTGTTGTGTTTGATGGTTATGAGGCTGGGCCAAGCACAAAGGACTGTTCTCATCAACGTCGGAATAGAAACAAGAATGCCACCAAGGTTAACATTACGGAGTCAACAAAATTTGTTGGGAAAAAGGAGGACTTCCTGTCGAATGAGTCAAACAAGCAGGCAATGATACTGTTGATTATAGAGGTGTTGCACAAGGAAGGCTGTGAGGTGATCCAAGCAGAGGGAGATGCTGATGTTGAGATTGCAAAAGCGGCCGTCGCAAATGCGGCTTCCAGATCTACAACCCTCATTGGAGAAGATACAGATCTCCTTCTCCTCCTGCTCTTCTATATGGTGGAGACAAACTGCATTGAACTCTATTTCCGTTCTGACAAGGCAAAATCAAATGTCTACAATATCAAAGTCCTTCAGCAGATACTTGGAAATGCAGCCTGCAGAGATATATTGTTCCTTCATGCATTAACTGGCTGTGACGCAACGTCTCGTGTCTTTGGGATTGGAAAGAAGTCAGGGTTTCAAAGAATCATCAAGAAAGAAAAGGAACTGATAGACAGCTCAAAGGTGTTCTGTAAACCACAGCAGAGTCAGGATGTTATTGAAACTGCAGGCTGCAGAGCAATGGTGGCATTGTTTAAAGCAAATCAGAACGACTCATTGGCATCGATCAGATACAACATTCTCTGCAAAAAGGTTGCAAGGGCTAAGGCATTTGTCACTCCTGAAAGACTGCCGCCCACATCCGCTGCCTGCAAGTTTCATTCTCTGCGGACCTATTACCAGGTAATGGAATGGATGGGCCTTTGTTGTGGAATGGAGCCAACGGAGTGGGGATGGAAGGTAGAAGGAGGAAAACTTGTTCCAGTGATGACAGACAAAAGCCCTGCTCCAGACATACTACTTCAGATGATTCACTGCAACTGTTCAGGGGGGTGCAAAACACTAAGGTGTTCATGTAGGAAGCATGGATTAGAGTGCACCAGTGCATGTGGACATTGCCAGGACAGCAACTGTGACAATATGAGTGTTGAACCAGACATAGAGGAGGAGGAGGAGGACGATGAAACTGGAATCTAAGACTAGAAGGCATATGGTACTTCCACATGTGTCAAAATTGTCCAATTTTTTATATGTTGCTTTCCATGTCATAGACTGGCAGAAACAATCAAAGAACATATATTTGTGCAAATATTTACTTTAAATTGCGAATGGTCTCAGGATTAGCACTGCATAAACTACCAGCAACGATCATAATACAAATATTGGTGCAAAATTAACTTTAAATTGTTAGTGGTCTGATGATTATCAGTCAATTTTTTTACGTTTTATCTGCCGGCAGCCATCTTGTTTTCTGACGTCACTGAGGGACTTTCCCATGCGTCAAAATTGTCCAACTTTTAATATGTTGTCTTCCACTTCATAAACTACTAGAAATAAGCATAAAACAAAAATTTGCAATTTTTTTGGGGTCAGGCAGTATATTGACCCGTCTAGAAAGGACTCGTTGGGGGAACTTTGATTGCAAGAACTCATTGAGGATTTGGCTTTGGGCTTGCTGGGAGCGCATATAAAGCGCCTGGATTTCTATTATGCACGCGGCCGAAACCGCCAGTATAACCGCCCAGCCGGTTCGTTAATTACGTACGTGACCGTGAGCCGCGAAGTAACCGCCAGCCCAGCTTACCGATCCCCCCCCCCCCCCCCCCCCCATATAATTGTCCGATCCGCGCCAACGACACGTGGGGAGCGCCTGCCGTCCGTCCTACCATCTGCTTCGTGGTACGAGTCGGGGACCCGGAGAACGAGCTGTGGACATCATCCCTGGACCTTCAACCCCAACCTTCTACATCCCCGTGTGAGTGTGTGTGTGTGTGTGCGGGCCCGTTTGTCCAGGGGATAAGTTAAGACTGTTTTTAAGGCTTCACTGTGTGTACTTCTCCTTCTTCCTGTGTAAATAATTAATAAATCAATTGTTCTTCCTTTTTCCTCTTGATTCGACCGTTTTAGTGATTTCTCCATTGGGTAAACGTGGCACGATTAGGAACCGCTCAAATCGGGTTAGTTCCTGTTAACGGCCCGAATCGCGGCTCGCTATCGCTCGGCGTGTCCACTAAAACTGTGGTTCGGGTGGGGTTATTTCCTTGCTTCCTGGGCGGTGTTAGTAATTAGGTAATAAGAATCGGCTTACAACCCTATTTAACGCCGTCCGGAAGGAACGCAATAGCTCCGGATCGCGTCGGCTAGATAAAAGACAAGGTGATTAATCCCCCCTTGCTAAGGGGAAAGCCGACGTTAGGAGATCCGCAACAATATATTTAGCTCTTATATTGTTATGTCGGTGGGTAGAGGAATATCTCGAGCCAGGTAGGTCTTTATAGGTAGGTGCTCGACTGTCGTGATAGGGAATCTACCTGTAATAAGTTCTGTGTTTAGCCCGAATGTCGGAATAAGTTGTATCTTTGTCCCCGCCACAAGGGGGTGGGGCATGCTAATTAGTACAGGGATTATTATGGGTAAAATTCCCTCGTGCGTCGTCCCCTCTGTCGCCAACCCAGTGTCCCTTTTGGCAACACACTCCCGTAGACACTAGATAGGCCCATTAGTGCACCACAGTAAATAATTCCCCACCACCACAATGACTTTGGAAGACAAGCAGGCAGCGCTACCATGGGTGACGAACATCATGGTAGGCTGGAGCCACGTCCAGGGAACGTGGGATTGGTTGAGGCGGAAGGCGCAAACATTCGGCCAATCAGTGCGGAAGGCGCGAACACACGACTTAGAAGGGGGTTGCTGGTTGGAGGACAAGCACCGGTGACGTCAGAAAGCGGGAAAGACCACAAAGAAGGGAGGGACTGATTGGTAACGCGGGAGAATTGATGTCAGACGACAGGGGACAAAACGACTGGTTGGCGGGCATTCTGGGTTCGTGCCTGTTCCATGCGTTCTTCCCTGGTGGTCGTTGGTGTCTTCCCTGAGTTCTTTGTGGTGTTCTCGTCTTGGTCCTTGGAGCGGTGCTTGGTGTTGGAGCGAGGCGTGGTGCTACGAGCAGATGGGACCTCGCGTGCGACCGACGAGGGGCGAGCGAGGCGGGTCGCTCGGGGCCTAGCGGGGCGTGAATGAGGCGGACGGAGGCCTGCTTCGCGCAAACACCGGAGCCTGGACGATTCCTGATGGACACTACAGACTACAGACACAGATAAGCTCACACACACAAACGCGCACAACACGACGATTTCTTTATTTAATTCATCCCCCTGTGCTGTTGTTGAAGTGAGGTGTGTGGGGATCCCAATTTAGAATTAGGTTTTATCGTCGCGTTCCATTGTTATCAGGTTCCTTAATAAATCTTTATTTTTGTACATTTTACCCCCGTGTCCGTTTTGAGTTCATTCCCTACAGGATCGAGGGCTGCCGTCAGGGCGTCGGGTAAGAGCTTGCCGCTTCTTCCTCTTCCTTCCGCCCGTGCTTTTATAGTCGAATCCGTTATTGATCGTCGCCTCCATTTAAGTCCGTTTGGGCCATCTGCGATCCTACGGTATTAACCAAGTGATTCACGCGACAATATTATAAGGAACTTATAATATATATTATATCTTATAATATATTTAGCTCTTACACGAGCCTCGATCTTGTATACAAAAAAAAAAAATACCTTTGAACCTTTAGACTGTTGAGACCCCTTACACCTTTGAAGACCCTTCAACCTCCTCAATACCCTGAGCACCCAAAAGACCAAGAGGACCCTAAAGATGCTGAAGAACCAAAAGACCTCGAAGACCCAAAATACCTCAAGACCCTGAAGACACAAAAGACCATTAAAGGCCACAAAGACCTTAAAGACCCCCAAGACCTGTAAGACGCTTCAGACCAGCTTGGACACTTAACCATTTAGAGCTTTAGACCACTTGACCTTTTGAGATGGCAAAGAAATTACAAATAAATAATATCATTAATATTACAAATAACTATGTACAAAAACAAAACCGACAGTCTAACAAAGGCGTAGCTGGGTTTGGATCTGCTGAGTGGAGGATCTACTGTACCCCTGTCATGTGACCATATCCTCAGCTCTGATTGGTCGACGTTTATGAGGCACATATATACATACCCAAACAGACAAACGCTGTTCCAGACGGCTTTGCCCAATGGGCTACACCGTGAAAATATGGCTGCCGAACCATGTGACTGCTGACATCAATTTTTTTTTTCTTGACCAATTTATCCCTAGATCATGCTCAAGAAATTTCATACTGATCGGATCAAGCGTTCTCCTTCTCAATTTATGCCGTCATAATGAAGGCACCTATGACATCATCATAACATGTTATTCCCCATGTGGAGTACTTTACAATGAGACACCTTTCAATTTTTTCCATGGAACGGTTTCTGAGATATAGAGGTACAATTTTTTTGGGTTTTTCCAAGATGGCGCCTGTACCATGGGACCTTTGACGTCATAATACTCATTAAAAAATATACAGGAGGAGGCGCTTTTATGGTGCAAATTTTGTCAATCGGACCAACGATTGCAGAGAAAACGCATTTTAAGGGAGTAAATCCACAAAATGCCGGTGGAAGGTACATATACAGACTTGGCATTCAATATGGAATATTTTTTTTGTGGGGGTGAACTTACTTTTCAAGACGACTTAGAACCAAAAGTTCATTGGAATTATGTTGAAATTATTCTAGATTTTGTTAATGTGACCTTTAAAAGAAACAAAAACCACATTTGACATTTCGAAGCAAATAAATTGATCCTTGAAAGTGATGTAAACTGATATCGAACTCAATTCACGGACAGTAGTGTTAAACCTCTGTGCGTTTTCCAGAAGTATCTCTTTATTTTGCACATCAGCCAAAATTATTTTTTAACAAAAACAAAAGCTAAATTACGACTGGGATTATGGACAGTAAAATTACAGTTCAGTACTTCGTGTAACCCCCACGAGCATTCAGGAGAGCATGTACACGTTGAGGAATGCTGTTCACGAGATTTGCCAAGATTTGGACAGGAATCGCTTGCCATGCAGTGACAATAGCCTGCTCCAATTCACGCACAGAGGCAGGCTGCTGGTCCAAGTTGTCGATTTGACGCGTTAATTCTGCCCACAAGTTCTCTATCGGATTCATATCCGGGGACATGGCAGGCCACTCCATATGCTCTACACCACGGTCAGCAAGAAAGTGTTGGATCACGCGAGCACGATGAGGCCGTGCATTGTCATCTTGGAAGACAAAGTTTCCTCGAAAGGCTGCATGAACAAATGGTAGCAATGTTTCTTCCAGAATGGCCCTGTGCTTGAACTGGTTCAGGTTTCCATTCAGAACAACCAGGTCAGTTTTGCCCCCTGCATGAAAAGCAGCCCAAACGGTCACCCCACCACCTCCAGCTTGGACTCTTGGCACTATACAATCGTCGTTGTAGGCTTCATGCACTTGTCTGTGCACTCGGATGCGGCCATATTGACGATAGACCAGAAATCTAGATTTGTCACTGAAGATCACGTGATTCCAGTGTCCTGGCTGCCATTGATGGTGCTCTCTGGCCCACTGCAATTGGCGCTGGCGGGGTTGTCTGGTCAGACGTGGCTTTCTCAGGGGACGCCTGGCACGATAGCCTGCTTGAACCAGTCGTTGGTTGAATAGCCTTTTGGATACAGGCACATTTGTCAGTTGCTGCCACTCAGCCCTAAGCCGATTAGCTGACTTGGTACGGCCATTGCGGACTAACCGGTGCAGCTGGCAATCATCCCTCCTTGTGGTTCTGCGGGGACGTCCTGACCTCAGTATTGGAGTAGGGACACCCCTCTGAGCATTTCGTTTCAGGATCTTTGCCACCTGACCTTGAGTGATGCCATACTGCCGAGCAATAGCACGCTGTTTCATGCCGGAATTTCGTAAAGCCACCACTAAATGACAAACAGCATTGTCGAGTTGACGGACCATCTCCAGGGGAAGCGGCAATAACTTTTGTAGACGTGCAGCAGTTGTTTTCCACTAATACAGAACGCAACAACCCTTATATACCCGATTGTGAAGCCAATCATCAAATGTACCTGTCCTTACATTTTGTCACGCCACCCGTGATATAATCCTGTTATTGACTTCTTGCTGCGACAGACAATCAGTGACATGGTTCTTTTAACAAAGAAATCACCGAAGCGTAAAAGAAACTCACCAGATTGATATACCGAGTTCATAAAGTAAACCCAAGTCAAGGAAAAAAAATATATTCCATATTAAATGCCAAGTCTGTACATATATACAGTAGACGGACAGCCAAACGCTGTTCCAAACGGTATTGCTCTACGGGCTATGCCATAAAATGTTTGCATTATGATTTGTGTCAATCATGACAACACAACAACTCAAGTTCAGTCAGGTCATTATCCCAAGTTAAAACAAGCCTGTGCCTCTGCAACAATGTATGGTGAGGTGAGCGTAGCGAGTCAATCCACGCTATGTTATATGAATTTGACATAAAAATCAATATATATTCTATATTTAAGAATCAAATTTGATTGTTCTTTTTGCAAAAAGTTGCACATGTTAGAGAAATTAACAATAAAAGAAAAATCTATTTGATGGTCATGTGTCACCGGTATTTAATCGACTATATAAGAGAGCTGTTGGTGTGTCTATGTGTCGCCATTTTTCTCAGAGATGGCTGAACGGATCTTCATCAAACTTTCAGAGGTTCATCAATGAGTGCCTGGGGGTGTTTTAGGCAAAATAAAAAATAAATAAAAAGTTGGTTTTTTTTGGATTTAAAAAAATCACTCTGTAGTGCCTACGCCTTTTTGATTAATGACAGTTATATACAAGTATGCATTTGCATAAATAAATACAAAACAATTACCAGACATTTGAACACAAATTATAGAACAATTCCAGAAGCGGTCGAAGTTGGGGGTAAGGCTTCTTCTTCCTGAACGTCATCATACTCAACTCAGAAACGTGATGAACGGTACATTCACCAGCATATATTCAACAAAAAGGTAAAATGATGATTTGACATTTTATGATGGATTAATTCAGTCAGCGGAAAAAATACAAATACAACTTTGTCTGGGGGGTAGCATAAGCTATGTGGCCGCAGCCTCATTTGGGGGTGTGAGGGACCGAGAGAGGGGTGTAAATTCTCGATGTAAATGTGTACCGTGCAGCGCCACCTGCTGATGGTGGCAGAGGGTATTACAATTTCCTCTTTTACCTGGGCAACACTGAGGTTATGAAGCACTCTTTGCATGTGAAAATCTTTCTCCTACCCTTCCCATCCTCCCCCAAAATGGAGGGGCCTGTCAAAGCCACCTCTCCCCCCCGCCCCCCGCTCCCCCCAAAGATGTACAGTCACGTGAAAAAGTAAGTACACCCCATGTAAAGTTTTGACTTTTTCAACATATTTCAACATACAGCTATTTGATCTTCATTTCAACAATATTGAGAGATAAAGGTGATATAACATAACAAATATCATGAATCATTTACATTTTGCAGTCCATTGTATAATTTAAATAAACATAAATGCAAATTTCGCATGTGGAAAAAGTAAGTACACCCCATGAAATATTTTTAAAATCTTTTTAACATATGTGGACATATCAATATTTGATGTTCATTTAAACAGTACTATAGATAAAGGTGATCTAATTGAACAAAAAACAATGAAAAATTGACTTTGCAATAATTTATTCAACAAAAAATTAACAGAGATGCCATTTCCTTCTGTGGAAAAAGTAAGTACACTCTTGGCTCTAATAGGTGGCATTGCCCCCTTTGGCAGAAACAACCTCAACTAGGCGTTTCTTATAACTGTCTACCAGTCTCTGACATCGACTGGGAGAAATTTTTGCCCACTCCTCCATGCAGAATTCTTTCAGGTGTGCGATGTTTGAGGGGTTTCTTGCATGCACAGCTCGTTTCAAATCCCCCCACAACATCGCGATGGGATTTGGATCCAGGCTTTGACTTGGTCATTCCAGAACCCTCCATTTCTTTCTTTTCAGCCATTCCTTGGTGGATTTACTGGTATGTTTAGGGTCATTGTCATGTTGCAAGGTCCACCTTCGGTTGAGCTTCAACTTTCTGACAGATGGCCTCACATTATCCTCATGCACCCTCTGGTACAATGAAGAATTCATAGTGGATTCTATGATGGTGAGCTGCCCAGGCCCTGATGCAGCAAAGCTGCCCCAAACCATAATATTTCCACCACCATGCTTTACAGTTGGTATCAGGTTCTTGTGGTCAAATGCTGTCTTTGGTTTTCGCCAAACATGTCTTCTGGTACTGTGGCCAAATAGCTCTACCTTTGACTCATCTGTCCAGAGGACATTGTTCCAGAAGTGCTGGTCTTTGCCTTTGTTCATTGGCAAACTTTAGCCTTGCCCTGATGTTCTTTCTGGACAGCAAAGGTTTCCTCCTGGCACACCTCCCATGTGGATCAAATTTGTGCAGCCTCTTTCTAATGGTAGACTCGTGCACTTTGACATCAACAGTGGCAAGAGCTACCTGTAGGTCCCGTGATGACATTCTGGGGGTTCTTAGTGACTTCTTTCAGCATCTTGTGGTCTGCTCTCGGGCTGAACTTGCTGGGGCTTTTATGGTGAAAGTCAATTATGTTAAAGTCAATTACGAAAGTCAATTTCACCTTTTATGGTGAAAGTCAACAAGTTGGCAGTTGTTTGGAATCTTCTCCACTTGTAGATGATCTTCCGGACAGTCGAATGATTGATTTCAAATTGTTTGGAGATCTTTTTAAATCCCTTCCCAGACTCGTAGGCATCTGTAATCTTCTTTCTGAAGGCCTCAGAGAGCTCTTTTGATCTAGGCATGGTGATGCCACGCACTTCAACAACAAAGAGCAAACCAAACTAAATGTCTGAGGTTTAAATAAGACAGGTTCCTACAAGATCCTCTCTAACGATGTTCTAATCATTTGCACCTGAGCTGGTGCACCTGATTCTAATTTTAGGTATTTGAAGTAGTGATAAATGTCGGGGTGTACTTACTTTTTCCACATGCGAAATTTGCATTTATGTTCATGTAAATTATACAATGGACTACAAAATGTAAATGTTTCATGATATTTGTTATATATCACCTTTATCTATCAATATTGTTGAAATGAAGATCAAATAGCTGTATGTTGAAATATGTTGAAATAGTCAAAACTTTACATGGGGTGTACTTACTTTTTCACGTGACTGTATATGTAGTATATATTTCCCCGCCATCTCCCCTCCCCGCCTCCTCCCCTTCCCCACTCCCTTCCTCGCCCCTCCCTCTCCTGCTTCCTTCCCCCTCCCCTCCCAGGGTACTCCTGCTAGTTTGTTATAAATCTCCGCCTGAATACCCATTAGCCAATCAGATATGACGATTAGCCTTCTCTTGCATGCACAATAAACTGTACATCCTGGTACCTGTATTCTGGCATTAATTAGTGGATGTTGAAGATCCCACAGCCCTTCATGATGGGTAGGTGAGCTATCGCCAGCACCCTGAATAAATTACAAATTTCTACCCGAATCTCAATCGAGCATTTTTATGCCTCCGCCCCCGAAGGTGGCTGGAGGCATTGGCATTATGTTTTTGGGTTGTCCGTCCGTCCGGGCTAAACCTCGTTTTTCTCAGCCACCACATGTCTGATTGAGACAAAACTTTCAGGGTAGGAGGGCACCCATGCAGAATATTTTTTATCATAATTGTGACGTCATAGGTCACGTGTTATGGCAGCCATCTTGGAATAAACGGAAATAAAAAAAATGATTTCTCGGAAACTGCTGAATGGAAAAATTTGAAACTTGGCACATTGTCAAGCACTCCCAATGAGGAACAAAAGCATAGGGAAAAAGTGTGTACCAGCCAAAAAATGTTTTCATCTAATTCCTTATCCTAAAAATCTGAAATTGCATGCACATGATCTATGACCCATTTGTATTGAAATAATATATTTATGACATCATCGATCACATGGTTTGGCAGCCATATTGGATTTAACCTAAAACCCTAAAAAAACATCTTCTCCCAAACCACCAAGTCGATTGACTCGAAACTTTACGTGCATCATTGACTCGGCATGGCGATTAAAAGATGATCACGAAAGCATCATTGGTCACATGGTGTGACAGCCATATTGGATTTAAGGAAAATATTAAATAATTATATCTCTGAAACCGCTTACCCTATTGATGCAAAAGTTTACAAATATCATCTAACACCAATGTTGCATATACTAACACCATTGTTTTTTGAAAATGTTGGCATCATAGGTCATGTGGTTTGACAGCCATCTTGGATAGAAAAACGAACCTTATCTGATCAACACGAAACTTGCTGAATGGAGAAGGTGGATCAGACTCGGCAACGGTTGCTCCAGTGAGATGTGCATGGAGAAGTTTCGGGAACTGAGTGGCGTGCTGATGAGGAGGGGAGTGTCGCTGAAGCTGAAGGGAAAGGTGTATGCTGCATGTGTGAGAAGTGTTATGATTTATGGGAGCGAGACATGGGTAATGAACGTAGAGCAGCAACGAAGGCTGAAAAGGGTGGAAATGCGAATGGTTTAGTGGATGTGTGGAGTATCGTTGAGAGAGAGAGGAAGACAAATGATGAATTGCGAAAGATTATGGGAATAGAGCCTGTGATGGTGTAAGAATAAATACATTTTAAATACAAACAAAATGCATTTGTTCATCATACAAGACTTTATTCAAGACGATATCAAATACTTGAAAAAAGATCATTCAACCCAGATGGGACTCAAACCCACAATCCACAGCTTGGGAGTTTGATGCCTTATCCATTAGGCCATTGGGCCAGAACGTTCGATAATTTTTTTTGTAATAACAGGTATAAAGTGTGTATATATCTATATTTACATATAATATACTAGCTGAATACACCCGGCGTTGCCCGGATTCTTTTTGAATGAATTTAATCTTCTGTACACAGGTCTGACGCGAGCCCAGTATCAGTTCGTGCTCAACGATTCCTTGTTCTTTCTTCTGTCGGGCCCCGCGAGAGAGGGAATTTTGAAAGCATGTTACAATCAGTCAGGTATTCCTATTAAGTGCATAAGTTGTACTTCAAGATAATTTTGAAAGAAGAAGAAGATTTATTGCGAAATGGGCCCAGCCCAGCCGAGGGGGCCTCGACCGGCCTCGCCACCTAGCCTACGGCCTCGCCACCTAGCCTATAATCTTCCCGGGGCCCGTCCCGACATTTTTTGTTTCAGAGGTTTCCTCCTATCTTTCACCGTTCAGGAGATTAGCGCGTGCAGACAAACAAACAAAAACTTTCTTTTAGATAGATAGAAGATATATATATGTGTGTGTGTGTGTGTGGTTTCGACAGCGTGAAGCAGGAGCACCAGCCCAGAGGGGAGAACAGTTTTCCATTGAGCTGCAGATGAAAGCCTTGTATGTGGTGAGGAGCTCAGGTGTGCCAACGAAGGACTTCGCACGACGGAGGATGCCCAGTCGGTGACTGGCTTTGGAGGCCAGCTTGGAAATGTGGTTTTCCCAAGAAAGATCATGGCAGATAGTGAGACACAAAAGCTTGAGCGACAGAACTTCTTGGAGAGGATTGTTGAGAAAGTAGATGGGAGGTGTCATGTATGAAGCTGCAAATATTCACCGTTGTATCCCGACACCGTGACCGTGGGTTTATTTCCGTTTCCGGAAGTTACGTCTCAGTCGGATGGCGCTGCGGTGAATCGGGCCTGTGTCTGAATGAATATGAATGAATGATCGTTTTAAGGCCATTTTTCCTGCTGGTGCAGGGGTTAGCCTTGCGGGCCCCATGACAATCATGGTTCCCTGTTTGAGGCAATGTTTTTATGGCCGGATGCCCTTCCTGACGCCAACCCTTGGTCACGCTCTTACGTAGCGCAGGGATACGGTGTACACACCGTGATCATTCATCCCAGCAAGCTGGTACCTGTGTCTGCAGAGTCAATAAACGTGTGCTACAATCGATCGTAGTCTGTCGAGATACCTTACATGGCGATGAGGATAAACCTCTAGACCATGACTTCTTTCGGCCATATCGATGAATTCGACCCTCATGAGGGAGATTTTGACACGTATTCTGAGCAGTTGTCTTTCCACTTCGAGGCGAACGGCATCGCGACCGTAGCCCTGATAAAGGCCGTCTTCCTGTCCGTTTGCGGGTGTGAGATGTTCACACTCGTTAAAAACCTGATTCCGCCTCGGACAATCCAGGAGCTCACGTATGCAGAGCTCAAGGCCACTTTGAAGGAACATTGTAATCCATCTCCTTCAGTCATCCTGTGTCGGTTTAATTTTTACATGTGCAAACAGCAGCAAGGTCAGTCGATCGCAGACTTCATTGCACACCTCAAAAAACTGTCACATCTGTGTAAGTTTGGGGACATGATTGACGACATGCTCCGTGATTTGCTGGTGGTTGGTATGTCTGATGACCACACTCGTAGATGCCTGCTTGCTGAGAGAAGACTGACGTTCCAAAATGCCAGAGACACCGCCATTTCCATGGAAAGTGCTGAACGCAACGCTACAAGCATCGGTGCCACTCGCTCGACTGGTACCAGCCCTGCTGTGAATCTGTTGGATCATGTTCAGCCAAAACGTTGGAACAAGGCTCCTCGTCAGAAGCCAGTGCAGTCTCAAACCCACAACAAATGTTTTCGGTGCAACGGAAAGCACCCTCCGGAGACGTGTCAGTTCAAAGATGCGACTTGCCATTTCTGTTCGAAAACTGGCCATATTGCTCCAGCTTGCATCACTCGCAAATCGGGAAAAGGGAAAGCTGCTGACAAGAAGATTCATCAGTTTATCGGTTCGGAGGAACCTGAGCTTGACCAGGTGAGCTCTGTTTCCGACAACTCAGAATCGTATGACCCGTTTCATATTAATTCTCGCGATAAGCGGGACCCTTTTATTGCAACTGTTGTCGTCAATAATCGACCATTGCAAATGGAGGTCGACACTGGTGTGGCTGTCTCGCTTATCAGCCGTGCTGTTTTCACAAACCTGTGGAGTGTTGCTGACCGACCCCATCTGAAACCTACTACCTATGGACTCTCCACCTATACAGGTGAGAAGATTTTTCCCTGCAGTACATGTGACGTCATGGTGGGCTACGATAACCGTGAGTTTCACCTACCCCTGATCGTCATTCCTGGAAAGGGCCCTACTTACTCGGCAGGAACTGGTTGAGCATAATTCAACTGAAGTGGAAAGGCATTCATCAACTCCGGGCAGCCAACGTTTCTCCTACCGCAGCATACACACTCAAAAATGTGCTGGATACGTACCCGGATGTCTTCAAGGATGAGCTTGGAACCTTGAAAGGACATACGGCTAAACTCAGTGTTGACCGGGATGCCAATCCTATATTTTGCAGAGCTCGCCCAGTCCCTTTCGCCCTGCGGGATCGGATTGACACGGAACTGGATCATCTTGAAAATCTGGGCATCGAGCAAATCCAGTATGCCGAATGGGCGGCACCCATCGTTCCGGTCATAAAATCGGACCAGTCCATCCGCATATGTGGAGATTCTAAAATGACCGTGAACAAGTGTTCTTCATTGGATAAATATCCAATCCTGAGGATCGAAGACCTCGACGCTCGTCTCACGGGAGGCAAGACTTTTACTAAACTCGATCTCAAATCCGCCTATCTACAGCTCCTTTTGGACGAGAATTTGAAACAGTATCTTACCATCAACACGCATCGTGGGTTGTATAGGTACCACCGACTCAGTTTTGGAGTGAAATCTGCACCTGGAATTTATCAACGTCTCATGGACAGTTTGTTTGCCGCCGAACGCAACGTTGTTTGTTACCAGGATGATATTCTGGTTACTGGTCGTACGGATGCTGAACATCGACAAAACCTGGACAGAGTTCTGAAGATTTCAGACTCCGGCCTACGTTTGCGTCGAGACAAGTGCAAGTTTATGGTGCCATCAGTCACGTACCTGGGTCATATGATTGATGCCGAGGGTCTACACCCGACAGATGAGAAAGTCTGAGCTATCAAGGATGCTCCTGCTCCACGAGACATAACCGAATTGAAGTCATACCTCGGTTTGCTTCAGTTCTATGGTCATCTGTTCCCGTCATCCCGAATGTGACCGACGTTTTGGGCCCCCTTTATCGGCTTTTGAGGAAAGGAGTCTCCTGGAGCTGGGGGTCCACTGAACAATCAGCATTCCAGACCTCTAAGGATCTGCTCAAATCGTCCAATGTTCTCGTTCATTTAGATCCAGAGAAGGATCTTGTGCTGACATGCGATGCCTGTCGGTAAGGAGTGGGGAGAGTATTATCACACGTGATGCCTGATGGTACGGAAAGACCTGTTGCATTTGCATCCAGAACATTGTCCCCGGCAGAGAAGAACTATTCCCAACTTGACAAGGAAGGATTGGGAATCGTTTTCGGCGTCAGCAAATTTCGCCAGTACCTTCTTGGACATCATTTCACGATTCGCACTGATCACAAGCCGCTGATCAGTCTGTTTGGTCCAACTAAGGCGACATCTGACACACTACCGCCCAGGATCATCCGCTGGCCCCTGTTTCTCGCTGCTTATGACTACACCATATGTTATAAGCCCAGTTCATCTATCACATATGCAGATGCCATGAGTCGGTTACCCCTTCCAGAATCCGTTGATGATTCGCCTACACCAGGATCCATTAACACACTGATGGATCATCTGGAAAATTGTGCTGTCGACACCGGCCAGATCCGCACCCATACTCGACGAGACCCCGTTCTGTCCAGAACTGTCAAGGCTGTGCAGCTTGGATGACATTTGCTACCTGAGGGTGACTCAGCTTTTGCGGCTTTTAAAGCACGTAAAAACGAACTCAGCGTGGAAAATGGTTGCCTTCTCTAGGGATGTCGTGTCACGATCCCCGAAAATCTGCTTTCCAGTGACATGGATGAAATCCATGACTGTCACCCCGGGATTTGTGAAGATGAAGTCACTTGCTAGAAACGATGTGTGGTGGCCGAATCTTGATGCTGATATCGAACATCATGTTCGACATGAACCGGAAGAGTACCCGGAATACACCTGCGAAAGCGCCACTGCGAAAGCGCCACCCTGGGAATGGCCCAGCGAACCGTGGCATCGCCTACATCTCGATTATGCCGGCCTATTAACGGCAGCATGATTCTAATCATCACGGACGTGCACCCAAAATGGATCGAAGCCTATGTAACGCGTGGTACTACGTCAGCCATTGTCATCGAAAGACTCAGACGCTGTTTCTCCACTCATGGTCTGCCCAGGATGATCGTGTGTGATAACGGTTCGTGTTTTTCCAGTTCCGAGTTTGCCGAGTTCACATGTCGGAACGGCATCAAACACAAGTTTGTCAGCCCACATCACCAGGCTTCAAATGGCTTGGCCGAACGATCCGTGGGAATCATCAAATCCAGATTGCAGAAACTTCAGGAGGGAACCCTGGAAACAAAGCTGTCTCGTCTCCTGTTCAAATACCGCATCACGCCACAATCAACAACCGGTGCAGCTCCGTCTGAGTTATTGATGAAACGACAGCTGAGATCGACACTTGACAATCTCAAACCAGACATATCATCAAATGTTTATCAGAGTCAGCTTAATCAAAAGTTGGTGCACGATAAGTCGTCCAACAGTCGCTGTATCAACATCGGAGATCCAGTGTTTGCCCGAAATTTTGGTGCAGGTGCGACGTGGCTACCGGGGGCCATCATCAAGAAGCCAGGTCCACTGTCCTACGTGATTCGCCTGCAGGACGGCCGTGAAATTCGTCGACATCAGGACCACATAACCTACCGTCACTGTCAGTCGATAGAGCCTGCAGCATCGTCACAGTCAGGACAACAGTTCGACCCGCCACTGCCGGAGATCGTCGTGGCCGCTCCAGCCGGCTCGGATGACCCAAAAACTCTGCGAACGCTACACCCTTCGTGGAGACCAATGGAATCACCTCGGACTCTGTATACACTGGTACACCGTCACCCAAAGGGATCACCTCGGACTCTGTATCCACTGGTCCACCGCGACGCTCAATGCATGAGAGAAAAGCACCCGACCGTTTGAATCTTTGAAGATGTTTTTTCACGTTGACACATGTTCTACTTTCACGTTGATACACGTTCTATTTTCACGTTGACACACGTTCTATTTTCACGTTGACACACGTTCTATTTTCACGTTGGCACACGTTCTATTTTCACGTTGACACATGTTCTATTTTCACGTTGACACACGTTCTATTTTCACGTTGACACGTTCTATTTTCACGTTGACACATTCTATTTTCACGTTGACACGTTCTATTTTCATGTTGACACACGTTCTATTTTCACGTTGACACATGTTCTATTTTCATGTTGACACACGTTCTATTTTCACGTTGACACATGTTCTATTTTCACGTTGACATGACATGTTCTATTTTCACGTTGACATGTTCTATTTTCACGTTTCACGTTATATTTTCACGTTATATTTTAACGTTGACACACGTTCTATTTTAACGTTGACAAATGTTCTATTTTCACGTTGACACGTTCTATTTTCACGTTGACACATGTTCTATTTTCACGTTGACATGACATGTTCTATTTTCACGTTGACATGTTCTATTTTCACGTTTCACGTTCTATTTTCACGTTCTATTTTAACGTTGACACATGTTCTATTTTCACGATGACACACGTTCTATTTTAACGTTGACACATGTTCTATTTTCACGATGACACACGTTCTATTTTCACGTTGACACACGTTCTATTTTCACGTTGACACGTTCTATTTTCACGTTGACACGTTCTATTTTCACGTTGACATGACATGTTCTATTTTCACGTTAACATGTTCTATTTTCACGTTTCACATTCTATTTTCACGTTCTATTTTAACGTTGACACATGTTCTATTTTCACGATGACACACGTTCTATTCTCACGGTGACACATGTTCTATTTTCATGTATTTTCACAATCGTTTGCACACATATTTTCACATGTTTTGGAAATGTTGCTTTTGAAATGTCAATTCTGGAAATCTAGCACGTATTGCTCTTGGTAATTTTGGACTTAAAGGGGAGGATGTCATGTATGAAGCTGCAAATATTCCCCGTTTTATCCCGACACCGTGACCGCGGGTTTATTTCCGTTTCCGGAAGTTACGGCCCAGCTCGGATGGCGCTGTGGTGAATTGGGCCTGTATCGGGAGAGTCAATAAATGTGCAACAATCGATCGTAGTCTGTCGAGATACCTTACATGAGGGTTGTCCAGTCGGTCTTTTCGGAGAGACATAGTAAGCGTGTGAGATTTGTCAGGATTGAAAGACATGTTCCACTTGTTTGACCAGTCTGTGATTATGATTAATATGTGATTATTATAATATTTAATTGTAAAGCAAAAATTATGGCACTTAGGTGGAATTTGTTTGGAAAGCCATTAATTAGACGGATTGGCCGATATATTCTATATATATATATCGGTCATTGGTTATAGTGTCGTTTTGAATCCGACTACGACGGACATTAATTCTCCAAAACAGCCTTGCAGCTCAACAAACTGTAGTGTTTTGTGGTTTCACTTGACATGTGGTGAAAAACGTGTAGCGTGGTGAGGGAAAACGTGTAGCGTGTGAGGGAAAACGCATAGCGTGGTGAGGGAAAACGTGTCGAGTTGTGCGGAAAAATGCGTAGCGTGGTGAGGGAAAACGCGCAGCGTGGTGAGAGAAAACGTGTCGAGTTGTGCGGAAAAATGCGTAGCGTGGTGAGGGAAAACGTGTCGTGTTGTGCGGAAAAACGTGCAGCATGGTGAGGGAAAACGTGCAGCGTGGTGAGGGAAAACGTGCAGCGTGGTGAGGGAAAACGTGCAGCGTGGTGAGGGAAAATGCGCAGCGTGGTGAGGGAAAACACGTAGCGTGGTGAGGGAAAACGCGTAGCGTGGTGAGGGAAAACGCATAGCGTGGTGAGGGAAAACGCGTAGCGTGGTGAGGGAAAACGCGTAGCGTGGTGAGGGAAAACGCGTAGCGTGGTGAGGGAAAACGCGTAGCGTGGTGAGGGAAAACGCATAGCGTGGTGAGGGAAAACGCGTAGCGTGGTGAGGGAAAACGCATAGCGTGGTGAGGGAAAACGCTTCGTGTTGTGCGGAAAAACGTGTAGCGTCGTGCAGAATGCGTAGCGTCATCTTTTGCCTCAGGATTCTCCATTCGTGGTGTCTTGTCCTCTCTTTCAATACATTATATTTTTCAAGAAACATGTCGCCTGATCAACGCCTTCTCACATGAGCAAACTGTTTCAGTCCAGTGTTTGATTAATTCTTGGAGATCTAAATTTGTTAAAAACAGATTCGTTTGAATTGAGTGGTGGGGTTTAGATCTCGTCTGGGGGAAGCTACACTTTCCACTCGAGCACGATTCCCTTTAATTCGGCCATTTACGAAGCACATTGCTTAAGCGCGGGGGTCTGCTTTTGCACATCCCATTGACTCGACAATACGTTTGACCACCAATGAGCCTTGTTCATGCCAAAAACTTTCTGAATAATTGAGAGTGGATTATTAACACATTCATATTCATTCATTCACCCACTAATGATCCTGGTTGAAGCCAAACTGCTCGTGAATTGTGCAAGAAAATTGAGACAAGTGGATTGGGTATTATAATTATCCCCATGCTTTTTGGAAACACTTTTTTTTATATCTGTCCGTCACGCTATCTTCTCCAAAACGGTTGGGCAGAAATTCACCAAACTTGGTAGTTATGATCACCAATGTGGCACGGAGCCACAAGAGCAAGAGAGATCATCACGTGGCAAGAAGGCGCAGGACCTTGGGGCAGGGTCAAAAGGTCAAATACAAAAAAAAATGCAATTACGGGAACATTTTAAAACATGTTTAATGAAACTTTGTACATCCAATCAACATTGGGGCACACGACACGTAGCGATTATTTTTTTTGACTCCGGGTTCATGCCCCAGAGGGTGGGGACTTGGGGTCACAGTGGTCAAAATGTTTTAACTCTAAATTTGCTATTGGGTCATTCCTGGTAGAACTTTTTGCAATCTTTCAACTTTGCTTTAGGTGGGAAGCGTGGGGATATGAGATGGCACGCCATCGACTTCACTCTGCTTTGTGATTATTTTGAGGTGGAGTGAAGAACGCTTTAAAAATTAAATATGGATGTGAGATGTTGACAAGTTTATATATCAAGGTGACAGGAAAAAAAATGGAGGGGAACAGGGTGGGGGCAACTCAATATTTCTTCAAAGAATACAGAAAGCAAGAGTAGTATTTATGAGTATGAGAGAAATTGGTCAATTTTTTAAAGTACAACACAAGGAGGAAGTTTCAAATGTTTTACAGCAATGTAAAATTAGTCCTCCTCTTTGGCTGTGAAGTCCAGAAAGTCATCAAAGTCATTGCACATAAACTGTAATACTTTATTTATCGATGTTACAAAAGATTCTACAAATCTGGCCAGATAGTGTGAGCAAGGAGGTAGAAAGAAGAATGGGAAGGGAAAACCCTCATCGAGAAAATGAAAATGAGGAAGTGGAGACGGATTGGGCATGTACTGCGCATGGAAAACAACATCACAAAAAGAGTGATACACAGGAAGTCTAAAGGTCGAATGGAGGTTGGTTGACTTCCAAATACCTGGTGGTGCATGGTGGAAAAGGAGCTGAGGGACCTAGAAACCATCTGAATGGCGATCAGTCCGTGGGCCCAAGACAGACAAAAGTGAGGAGCGAGCTCCTCAAGAGAAAGCATATGGCATCAGGCATGACAAAATCCAAGCAAGCAAATGGTTTACCAATACCCTGAAAGTTTCAAGCACATTAACATCCAATCAAATCAATATTACAAATAAGAATGGCCACAAAAACATTTCCTGTAAAACTAAACGACTCCACAAGTAAGCGCAATCACAAAAGAGACGAAACAACCCCTGGAAAGTGATTTAACATTGCTGTAACCGGTCAAAGAGTAACCAATGTTTTGCAAGTGGTGATGAATCTAACAAATTTTTGCTTTTCTTCACACATGACAATGAGGAGGAAAAAATGAAAGAGTGGACCGTTATGGTAGCTATGCTTGATGAATGAAAGTGAACATTGTGCAAACACGCAGTGATGTACTTGTGACTTACCAAGTACATTATATGTATAATCGATTGATTCTTCTGCACCGATATCTGGCATGTATCGTTACGATTCGGAAGAAGATCAAATGATTGCCAAACGCAAGCAACCCACATCAGGATATTACTGCAAAAAGTTTTTTCCCCCAAGTAGGAATCAGAGACATGTTAGTTTCGGATGAATTCATCATATATCAGTCAACGAAGCATGAGGGTGAAAAACCACATGGTTTACAAGATTTGGTTTTCAGCATCCTTGGACATCGCAGCCATGCTTTATGGTGCAGGTTTTTTTTGTTACCTTATTGTCCAGTTTGTTGCCAATTTTTCACCTGACCTACGTGACGTCAACTGGTGAAGGTAGTAAGGAATTTAAAGCTAATTCCACTGCTATAGGATGACTATACTGGAGTTCAGAGGTCATATCAATAGTGGTATCAATCAGGGGCTGTGCGGAAGAAAGTTCCAGCTGCGAGATATTCATTGCGTGACTGGAAGAAACTGTGAGCAGCTCCATCGTACCCAAACCACTTGTGAAATCACTCTCCACTTGTGGGGTTGTGGGTTTGGTGCAGTCCTCCAAAACAATCTCATCATCCATTGAAAATCCTATAAACAAAATAAAGACCAAGATTATTGGCATTTCAGTTCTTACAACACTCTATAACTCTACAACTCAGTACTCGTATCCTCTCTGTTGTACAAATATGTGATAAACAGGTACGTACTATTTTGTTGAGAGTTCAATATATTCACCCTGCCAAGTATTTCATCTCACAAAACACGTTCCTGAGTCATATGCATCTCTTCCTGGTTGTACTCTCCACCGAAATGACATACCTGGCTTACACCTCAGTGTTGACATCTTCATCAGTAATTCCATGCTCTGGAATACTTAAGGACCCACATACCATTCCATAGCGACATGTTCCTCTGTGTGGTGCATCTTCTCCCTTCTGATGACAACACGATAAAAATCTTGCTTTCTGCCAAGATATAGAGCAGCAATACTCTATTCTATTCATTCACCCATGTTGACAACTGCCAACACCAGCTGACTATAAGTTTGTGTAACCACAACCACTCATCTGCATTGATGTGAGCCTTTGAGACAGCAGCACTAACTCAATTGGTCATCTTTTCAACAAATTATCGGCGAACATTAATGACAAACGTTCATGTGAATCTCTTTGACCGGTGCACTTTTTATATTCCCTTTTCTTCACTTGGTTCCAATGACCACATCCTTGTAAAGTCTCAATTTCATTTACTGCAGTCAGAGACCTACTCAACAGCCAAAGAGACTGGAAATTCACCTGATTCCACTGGACTTCAACATTGCCATTCCAAAGGAATTGAGGAACTCACCACTTCCATAGTGGGAAAGTAAACTTGAATGATGATGATAATC
This sequence comes from Myxine glutinosa, assembly GCF_964187855.1. NCBI lineage: Eukaryota > Metazoa > Chordata > Myxini > Myxiniformes > Myxinidae > Myxine > Myxine glutinosa. The sequence goes on from NC_136267.1 coordinate 109,846,973, forward strand.
TGAGGCTACTTAACAAGGGTCCAGGAGTCAGGATTCAGAAGTTGGGGTCCAGGAGTCAGGATTCAGGAGTCGGGGTTCAGGAATTGGGGTTCAGGAGTCGGGGTTCAAAACTTGGTATTCAGGAGTCAGGAGCAAAGACCTGGTTTTCTTTGTTGGGCCAACAAGTCCTTCCTTTCCAATGAACTCATCACAGCCCACAAGTGTGCATTGCAAATACAAGTGTATATTTAAATTATTTTACATATTAAAATGGTTGATAATTAATTCAAATTATTCAAAATTGTATGAAATTGAATGAAATTGTTTATTTTTGTTTGAAATTGAATGCACTGAACTTATGTTGTCACAGTGTTTTAAGAAATGCATGATGAAAGAGTTTCCACCAACTTCATGCAGGTTAAAGTTAGGAATGCAACAAGTGGTTATGTACAGGTCGTGCAGAAAACAGGAAGTGAACACTGGTTAATTAGTTAATGAAAAAAACATCCAAAACATGGCTTGCCAACCTGATTGTTGTGCCAAATCAAATTTAAAAATAGTTTGTTATTATAAAGACAAGGTGTACAGTCCGACACCCCCCACCCCCCAACCTCACCAATGACAGCAACTTGCCCCCAACCACCTCACGGCACCAATGCCAACACCTTTCCTCCCACCCCACACTTCACCACCAATGCCAACCCCTCCTTAGTTGGGGGTCAAAGTGTCATTGCTTTTAGTTTGGGATCGAAAATGAACACATCACGAAACTTTGGGGTTGAAGTGTCATATCATTACGTTAGGAATTCCAGTGTTTTTGTTTTAAGTTTATAAAATGGTCATAGCACTTTAGTTAGGGGTCGAAGTGTCATGGCACTTGAGATTGAGGTTGAAGTATTGTAGCGCTTGAGATGGGGGTTGAATTGTCATAACTCCAATTGGGGATTGAAGCGAAGTCGTGCTCGAGTTGGGGGTTGAAGTGTCGAGCACTTCAGTTTGGCATCAAAGTGTCATATCTGATCAAATACTTCTCAAGTGTCTGATCAAACCTGATAAACTTGATGCTCGAACTTGTGAACGACAAGAAGTTTAACTATGAACATGCTCTCCCACTTTTTTTTCTTCAGAAGTTCAAAACTGAATGAGTGAATGAGCCAGTGTGCACAACATGCTGCACATCATGTTAAGAAGGCAAAGCAACTATGTATATGCTGTATGCAGAGGTGAGCAGAAATCAAACCAAACTTCAAACTGATTTCAGGAATGGCTCACAAGTCATCTGCTCAAGCGATATACTTTCATCTTCAATCACGACTTCCAAGGGTGACTCTCTATGAACATCCACCCACGAGTCGCAACCTTTCTGCTCTGCTATGTTGTTGGTATGAGGTCTTGGAATGTCCATGACAGGCCACCTCACTGCAAGAGTGTCCTCGTGAAATAATTCCACGGGACTCATGTCGATGCCTGCGGGCATCAACACATCCCTGGTACAGCATGCGGGCAGGCCAATAGGAAACAGAGACTGCAAAATAATGACCAATCTGCTTGCAGGATGAAAACATTCTCACGTTGCAAAGAAATTAGTTACACCAGGAAATTGAACAAAATATTTATTTCATAATCCACACATGTACGAGTTTAAATGAAAACAAGAGGAGTTTATTTTTGTTAAATGTTTGTTACAGATGAAGAAATGTGACATTTCTGCATCAAACAAAATTAGATTCATTTTGAGTTGTTTGCTCCCATAACTGAAGATGAAGCACAATAATTGTACCATATTTGGTGGATTTGACATCAGAAGTGCCTCATATATTGACAATAGAAACTAATGAATAAGGGAATTGCTGCTCTGAAACACGAGTAAGTTTGCTGCCTCAGCCACAGCCACCTGTCCCTTTCTTGCGATACATGGTCGTTCCATACCAAGTCATCACATTTCAATGCGAGATCCGACATCAAAATCCCCCCAAAAAAGATGTAGATCTTAATTAGAATTTAATATTTTTTTTAGAATTTCAGAAAAATTATTGTGTCTTACACCACTACAGAGCTCAGGAAACAGTAAGGGTGACATTTTTTGCATCATTGGCATCTTCCCGACGGAGCCAAATCATAAGGTCTATTGCTCGCATATTGCAGACAGGTCAGTGACCACTGTGTCTTTATTGTCTCCCTCTCTTCTGGTCTTGTTCCCTCTGTTCTTCCAGCCCTCCAACACCTCCAGATCCTCTGGGAGGCACACATTCCTTCAGTAACTTCCACCTATTTAAACTTCCAAAATCCAGGCTTTCCACAAGCCTCCATTATTCTCCTGTTTGCACAACTGCTTTCCAGAGAAAGTTCAGTCCCATCCTTCCTTCCAGAGCTTTAAGCAGGTGGTGCATCTCGTGACATCCCCCATCCCATGAACCACACTCACCACCAACAACTCGACTCTCATACTTTCAGGTTGGAATGTGTCCTTTCCTGACATCTTCTTATTTGTATTATTATTATTATGTTGTATGCAACACATGGCTGTGGGTATCATCATTTGCTGGGGGCGCAGCTGTGTCGCTGATGCAGTTTTTAAGTGTTCAGTATGTCCTAGAAAATATAATTTTTTGTTGCATTTTGTAGCACAAACCATTGCAGTATGGTCCAGCAACGGAAAAAATGGTTACAGTGTAATCCAATTTTTTGAAGTGTACAGCACAGTGCGTTCCAGAAGTATCACTTTGTGGAAATATCACCACTTTATATTGCCGGCCGAAAGTGGACTGAGATGGGCATTCCCGCCCGGAGGGTCATGTCTCATGAGCCTGCAGGTCTCCTGGAGGTGGGGGTGCCAATGCTACTTTATATAATTGTTTGAAATATTTTGTAAAACCACTTGAAATATTTAAATGACTTTAAATGCATTTTACGTTAGTTATAATTTACTCATCTATAGTCAGGTTCACCAAGTTAACAAATATAATTTCGTTCAAAATTTTTGGAGATTAGCAAAACTGTACATTTTTGGAATATTCAGAGCATGACGAATCCAAAAATTAATGTTGGCATTTGCGTAGACACCTTAGCGAAAATGACACTCAGGACAGTGATGAAGATAGTCAGGTTCACCATGTTAACAAATATAATTTCGTTCAAAATTTTTGGAGATTAGCAAACCTGTACATTTTAGGAATCAGAGCATGGAGAATCTGAAAATCAATGTTGGCATTTGCACAGACAGATTTTGGATTTTCAAAATGGCCGCCATAAAATACATATTTTGCGCGATCTCGGCTTCTTGTCAACCAAGAAACTTAATTAAATATGCTGATCCTATGTTTTCTGGGTCAAGGGATCCAATAAAGGCCTCAAAATAGTGCTCAGGATTGTAGAAAAGCAACAAACAAAGGTAATTGAAAACCATTGTCTTTATATTTGTGATATAACTGTATTACGTAATACATGATATTGCAAGTCCTTTGAAGTTATAGGTATGGGTTTATAAAGCAAGAAAGCAGCCTTGTTAGTATCAGATTGAACTATAAGTCCTATACACAGGATCTACTCGGTCTATACCGTTCAGGAATATGCTTTTACAGATCTTCATCACTGTCATTGTGTCATTGTGTGTCATTTTGTGTCATTTTCGCAAAGGTGTCTACGCAAATGCCAACATTAATTTTTGGATTCCTCATGCTCTGAATATTCCAAAAATGTATAGTTTTGCTAATCTCCAAAAATTTTGAACGAAAAAATAGTGAACCTGACTACTATGTGGACAAGGTGATTTTTACTCTTCCTTCCAATGGATGGAGATGAATTGTAGAATGAAGTAGAGGACGGGGAAGACCGAGAAATACTTGGCTAAAGATGGTGGAAGAAGAAATGCGGTCAAGGGGGTTAACAAGGAGAGATGCAGAAAATAGGGCAAAATGGAGAAGATTGTCATGGGGACCGCAAGGCTAACCCCCGCTCTAGTAGGGAAAATGGCCTTAAAATGCATGTTGTTGTTGTTGTCTTCCAATGATGAGTGGGTGATAAAAATATAATACACACTGACATGGTAAAATTTGGTTTGATGTGCTATGAGGATCGAGCAAACTCGAAAATGTGCAGTGAAATAAATAAATAAAAAGGCTTGAGAAGCACTGCTCCAGCCCTATATTCCCCATTGCAATAGTCGTGAGCATAGTTACATACTTGAACATCTCTGCTCAAATCCAGAGAATTAGCCCTCAGAGTTTTCTCTCCTGTCGACAATTCTGACCATGCTGTTGTGTCAGTTAGGGTCATTTATTTATATCCAACCACTCCGGCTTTTTCTTTTCACCTTATTGTTTATGACCAAGGTAAAGTCGATTGGGATATATTAGATCTATTTTTGCAGCCATTCCTCGAGTCTGTGTTTTAATTGGACCCTCCTGGGATAATTACTCAAGGTATATCAGAGATAATTGACTGGATTTGGGTGGAGATGGATCTCTTTGTCCCTTCTTTCTATTTTATGGGGTTGTGGGTGGGGGATTAGGAGTTGGGGGAGGGGGATTTGGTTGGAATTGGATATCTTTGTCTCTTCTTTGATTTATCAAGCAGGCCTCAATCAAAACCTTGGTTCACACCTTGTACGTTTAGCTGATTTGGCAATCTTCTGTTGGGCTGAAAAAGTACCGTCCATAAATATGATCTATCCTTCAAAACTCTTCCCTGTGTGCTTCTCAAAATCAGTCTTTCATTCTTGCTCGATTCTTGTGATATTCTACCTGTTTTGACTTTCTCTATAACATGGTAATATCATGAGACTAGTTTGGGTTCTGACTGCATTATGTGGTCCAGAACCATTGGTGAGTCATTGGAGCTTGATGACTCCCTTACCCAGATTGTTCCATTGCACCAAAGGCAGTTCACCTTGGAAACCTGCTGTGGATATGGGTATGGCCCAAAGCGAGATTCAGACCCTGCCACCTGAATGTGTCAGCCTTAGGCAATTGAGAAATGTAAATCACCTTTTGGAACCCTTCTTACAAAGCAAAAAGTGAGGGAATTTTCCTTTTCCCATGGACTTCAATGTTAATAATTAATTGACAAGGGACCAGAGCCAACATTTTCATATTACTGTCATCCTGTGGTTGTGCATGAAGAGCAGTCATCTCTGATTCACAAACAGATTCACTTAAAGTAAATTAAAGTAGTATAAAAGAAAAAGAACCACCTTTAGAGGCCATTTTTCCCCGCAGAGCAGGGGTTGGCCTTTTTTGGGCACCATGGTCCCCTTTTTGAAGCAATGTTTTACAGCCAGATGCCCTTCCTGCCGCCAACCCTGTTAGTCGCCTCGTGACACACAGGGAATTACCAGTGAACTGGTACTCAATTTGCCATTGGATATAAATCAAGAGATTGACTTGGCCAGTCTAAAACCTTCCACTTTATTCCCCTGATGAACTCCTTGGTTGCGTTGTCAGTGTGTTTTGGGGCATCATCTTGCTGCGTGGTAAAGCGCCACCCATTGAGTTTGGAGGCATTTCATTGTACATAGGCCGACAAGATGTTTCTGTACACTTCCAAATAAATTCTGCTCCTGCCATCATTCGTTACATCATCAATAAAGATGAGTGATCCAGTTCCATAGGCAGGCATGCAAAATTGCAAACCCAAGCCATGACACTACCTCCACCATGCTTCACAGATGAGGGAGTGTCCTGGATCATATGCAGTTCCTTCCTTTTTCCACACTTTTGCCTTTCCATTGCATTGATAAAAGTTTATCTGGGCTCATCTGTCCATAAAAACTTTGTTCCAAAGCTCTATTGGCTCACCTCTGTAACTCTTGGCAAATTCTAATCTGGCCTATTTTTTATGCTGATGAGAAGTTTGCATCTTGCAGTGTAGCCTTTGTAATTCTGCAATTCTGCTGTCATAGTCTTCGGCAAATGGTAGATTGTGATACTTTCACCCCTGTACTATGGGGGTTGTTGGTGATGTCAATGACAGTTGTTTTATGGTTTTTATTCATAGCTATGATGATTTTTCTGTCATCAGCTGCAGTCGTTTTCCTTGGCCGACCTGGACGTGGTCTTTTGGTAAGTACACAAGTTGGTTCTTTATTTTTCCAAGATATTCCAAATTGTTGTATTTGCTATTCCCAATTTTTGTGCTATGGGTTAATTGAATGCTTCTGTTATTTCAGCTTCCAAGTTGTTTGCTTTTCTTTCAAATACAGTTGTCTGGTCTTCATGTTGGTTTATGCCTAATGACTCTAAAGGCAGACTCCCAAAGCAAAAACAAAGGTTAAAACCAAGACTAGACATTCACAGCTCTTTTATGTGTCAACAATCAATACAATAAGAAATACCTGTCAGTCATTTTGTCCAATACTTAAGCTTACCTAAAATGGGGGGAATGACCATAAAATGTGCTATTGTTCTACAATGGTGAAACATATATGCATATATATTCATAATGACATGTACACGACTTTATTTTCCGTTAAATAGCAAAAATGATAAACATTGGTGATGGTGTGATATGACCCACCCTCCTTCTTCCAGCGATGGCCACGGATGGATGCGCTGGTGACAACCGTTTGAGAGGCTCGACGTGGAGTTGTGTTGAGATCCAGCGATACGCAAACAGACCCTTTTCGAAGAGAATGTGGTGCATCCCATAACAGAGCGTTCCGTATTGCTCTCCCCAGCTGTACAATTGTGGAGACAGCGATGGGTTAATGCAGTAGCAATGATGCCAACAAACAGTGTACATCATATTGAAACACATGGAGAGTCAAAGACAACCATTATCAAAACTGATGCTATGATCGAGTAGGCAAAACTGATACATAATAGGTATTTAGTTTATGTTGCCAGGCAGTCAGGAGCCTGTTTTAGCGCTCTAATCCCATAAATAGACTTTGATTTCTCTTCTTGATTTAACAGGATTTTGGGCAGCACTCCCTTTTCATATAAATTATTGTTACGTTTATGGGGGTAGGTAAAAGAATAGCGTAGGAAAGGTAGAATTGTATAAGAAATAGCATGGGCCGTGTAACATGTAGGAGCATTTCAATGTACATAAGTCGGGAAAATGTAGCTTAAGGTTGTTTAAATGTGCATAATATGGGGGATGATGCCGTGCTAATTAGTAATAGGGGTTAAGGTTAGTTTTCCCCTGTGCGTCACACCCTCTGTAATTTTTCCGAACATTTTTGCTGACACGGTCAGCCATGTAAAACACCACTAGCCAAGCCAAACAGGATTCGGCCGAACTAAGCCCGCCCCCATGGACTTAATAAGGCAAAAGACCCGCCCAGAAGAGGTGGAGCATCAGTGGGTGGAAAAGAAGGCTGGCAGGCAATGCCCCAAGGAACATGATTGGCTCTTGCGGGGGTGTAAGAGGAGTGCTTTTCTTCGGCTGGGCCGACAAGAAGGCTGGCCATTTTTGGTGTTGGCGGGAGAGCGGTTTTTCTGCACCAACATTGAGGAGGGTTTTTGGCTGTGGTGCTCTTCGGGGGAGCTGGGGACCGCGCTGTCCTTCCCCCACGGTGGCAACAATAAAATAAGGAAAGAAAGAGAGCTGTCTTCACCATTTGCTCATGGCCCTGGGCGCCTTCGTCAACCTCCAAAAATAATCAGTGGGCCAAAGCCAAGTGCTGACCAAGGAATTTTATTTTAATTGTATTTCTCCCACTGTGTTGTATTCGTAGCTGCATGGAGGTACCTCAAAATATAATTTATTTTACCTCAGCATTTATTTTCATCCATGCCGTATTTTGTTATTAAATCATAATTGTTGCATTTTTATTGTCGTGTTTGCATGTTTTGTGGTTTCGGAATAAACCCGTGTGTTTCATTTAATTAAACGCCTTGCATCTTTTCCATCCTGCGCGTGCAAAAACAACTGTCATCATCGGGAGTAAAACTGGTTCGGTTATCCGTCCCCGGGTGATCTTAAATCGCCAGGGACACGACAAATAACGTAACAGTATTGTAGTGTTTATCCCAAGTTCAGAGGGCAATGAGTCAACTGGCATCATATGTAGGTCAGACCCAGTGGGGCAAACAGGATCTTGCCACCAACCTCCTTGAGAGAGGACCCAGTGAGTTGGTACTCAATTTGCCGACCTCGGAAGGATGACAGGCTGAGTCAACCCCCCCCCGGGTTTAATTCAACGATCGACCGGGATGCAAACTCAGGATCCTAGGATCCCAAGCCAGCACCCTAACCGTTAAGCCAACACCAGGCTCTTGCACAGGTGAATGAGCAAATCATCCGCCGGGGGGAGGTTCAACCACGCTGGTAAATCCTCAGTGATACTCAGGATTGCATGATCCTCAAGAGATGCATTTCTACCGTGCCACAGGTGAAGAGGCAAATTGGAGGAGCGCCCCACAGGCTGTGGTTGGGACGAAGATCATGGGTACGTATCAGAGAAATGAGACCTCGTCACTTCCTCTCCCTCATGTTGGAGTGTAACCCATGTACACTCATTGAAAAACTACAGACAAATGAAGAAAATATTAAAAAGGAGCTCCCAATGTTAACCTCGACTGTTCATATATTTTTGTTATCAATATATTGGTTCACGAGTTATCAAACAGAGTGACCACTATATTCGTCATGGGGGTGTGTCTGTCTGTCTGTCTGTCTGTCTGTCTGTCCGCAGCATAACTACCCGATGATATCATCCGGTCTTGATGAAACTTGGGTGGGAGGTTGATATCATGATCTAGTTGTGTCCTGCCTAGAGTGGGTGTATTGCGCCCATTGTGGGCGGAGACGCCCGAAAAAGATGTCTTTTTAGGGGGTAATCGAGTTCAAGCTACATCTTCTCCGAGGGGTTTGGGGGAATCTGACAGGGGTTTCGATATTTCGTTCGGCCAATGTCATGTGTCTAGCCCCACGGAGCTTGATTTTTCATTTTTGCCCCAAGGTCAAGGTCACAAGGTCACAAAATTTATAAAAGTCGATTTTTGATGGTTTTATTACATTGTTCGCTTCCTGATAGGATGAAATGTCATACATGATCTTATATTATCACATACATCATAAAATACAAGTTTTCCAACAAATTTCAGAATCTTTGAGCTTTGAAGGTCAGAAAGGTCAAATTTTCAAAGTTGTCGGAATGGAACCGAATTTTCGGTATTGTGTAGCTAACTAACCTCATAACTGATTATACATTATTTTCTATCTCATTTCAAGGTCAGTAACCTTCGTTTTGAGATTTCCAGGCCAGCACCACACACAATTACGTACAGCTTGCTCTTAAAGGCCTGCGCACGCAGCGCATTGGGGCACTTTGTAAATAGGCATGTACTCCGCATGTCGGGGGCTGACACCTACCACGTGGGCACCCGACCCCCCAGTCCGAGCCTGTTTCGGTTATAGTCCGTACTTTGTCATTGAATACCGCTCGCTCGTGAACCATCGTCATCTCCTGACTTGTTTATTCTTATGTTTATACTGCTCCGCACAGAGTCTTAAATAACGGTAAATATTATGATGAATTATTTCTCGGAGTGATCTATTTAAATGATCTTTGTGGTTGATTATTTTATTGGATTGAAGGATTTATAATACTATATGCTTACCTGTACTACCACATCTGCATTCAAGCTAGTTGCAAAGCTATTGTAAATACGTAAGCAACAATTAAATAAATCTGTTATATTTTGTTTTCCAAATGAGCGGCTCTATCCCTATTTATGTTTGCCATGGTAAACGATCGAGATGGTATGAAGTTATGTTTTGGTTAAAATTGCCAGGGTGTGCTTTTCACTCATGTAATCCTTGTGATTGGATCACCATGAGAAGATATTTTTCACGACTGAGGATAGGAGCATCATTCCTTGAGGATAGCCAATCGGCCACATCTAAGACGGTGCAGAGACCCTTGTTGGTCATACAGGGCATGCACAAAGCAGCAGCAGCAGTGAGGTTTCCATGCGATGATTATCTTCAAACTTGAGTTTGAATAACAAAGGACGTGTGTGTATGGTGAGCAACTCGGCAAACGTAAATATTTATAAATACCAACTGAATGGGTCAAGATTATTATTGAAATGTCAGTTTTAAAATAAAAAGACCAAATTACTGACGTATTACTACAATATGCCCAAACCAGGACATAAATGTAGTTTGGTGTAGTAGATTCCACCATGTTGTGAAATTATCGGAAAGCTTGGCAGACAAACTTACCAACAGGGGCTCAAAGAGCAATTCAATCTTGGCACGATATAAGATGTCCTCCAGTGCTCTCTTCCCAGCATCCCATTCACCATTATAACTTCAAACATCACAAAAATAAAAAAAAGAGGCTGCAATACATCACTTTCATTTCATTTCCTCACAGGACGGATTTCCTCACAGACAAAAAGATACATCTGTAATACAGCAACGAGGAACAATAAGGACACACAGCAGCAGAAATAATGTAATAAAAGTCGCAGTTTTCATGCAGCAAAAACAAGGCAATGACACTATTACGATAAGAGTTGTGGAATACCTCACCCGCCTACATTGCAAAATAATTAAGGCCAGAAGCACGTGACTATTTAGGAAAGGCACACAGCCATTTTTAGACATCTATTTTCACCCCTCATCACTTTGAAGTTTCAATCCACCCAAATGCTCCTTCAGTGGTCCATACAAATGGAAATTACACAATGAAAAACTTGGAATGCAGAAAAAGTTTCATTGATTCTAAATAATTTCACAAGGTGGAAATGAGGCTTTGGAAAATTTTCAGGTAATGAGAAAAATTTCTGATTAAACCACATATTGAAACACAAATGTAGACAAGAGTGATCCTCACATGGCATAATGAACTGTTTCCAGCATCTGCACCATGAACATAGCTGCCAAATTGATCCTTGGATGCTTGTCTCTAAATCCCATACGGTGGTCTGGCCGTGGCAACCCACTCATGCTCATCCTTGAAGAGGAAGAGGAAGAAGAGGAAAAAGAAGGAAAAGAAGAAGAAAAATAAGAGAAAAAGGGGAAGAAGAAGGCATATTGGGTGGTGGAGTCAGTGTGGTGGGAGGGGGACACCAAACACATGCATAACTGGACCATTTAACAATGGCACAACTTTTCTGACGAAATAAGAAAATAATTTGTAGTAACAACTGTAGAAATACAGGACAAACCAAATGATTAATCAAAAACAAATTTTACATTTAGAATACATAGATTTCATTTCACTTTAAATTACATCATAATGATAACATAGAAAAAGCATACACCAATTGATTAATGGGAGAGTGCAGGGGTAGTGCACTCGCCTTTAATGGTCCACAGATAAATAATTATTTTTGATGTAATTATATGATTTTAATAAAATAAACAAAGAAGTGAACGTGATTTTTAAATTCCAATAATTTTTGGGGTGTTACAGTTAAAAAAGCAAACCTGGTGGGTACCGCTCCTAAAAATTCCAGACGGTCATGACGTCATATGCGTGACATGATGTAATCGAGGGAAAGATTGTCTCAGCATGCAATGGATAATGGCCACACAACTCGCTTAAGAGTCGTCAGAAAGTGAATTTGACGAATCAAATCTTTTCGCTCGCAGAGCTATCCGGCGGCTGTAGCTAAAAGCAACGAGAGGTAAACCACATCACGCCTTACCGTGAAATGGGGTGAATAGGGACAGCAAGGTGAATAGGGACACAAACTGAAAAAAGTTTGGAAACTTTTTTCGCTGAAAATTGATAACCATACTGATTTGTTGATATTTGGGTTGAAAGTGTTCTCTTGTTTTAAAAAAAAAGCAACTTATAGTCCCTATTAACCCCATATATGGGTTAAATAGGAATAAATAGGATTTTTATGGCTGTCCCTATTCACCCCGTAAAACGGGGTGAATAGGGACAGTCACTAACACAAAAAAATAATAATCAAGAAATAGGGACAGTTTGGAAAAACTTTTTATCCCATATTTTTTTTCATTGGCACCGTGGTTTATATTATGGGTGCATATTATGTGCATCCATCTCAACTATCAATTTAGCAATATGTTGGAAACTCAGGATTGTTTCTTGATTATTATTTTTTTGTATTAGTGACTGTCCCTATTCACCCGTAAAACGGGGTGAATAGGGACAGCCATAAAAATCCTATTTATTCCTATTTAACCCATATATGGGGTTAATAGGGACTATAAGTTGCTTTTTTAAAAAACAAGAGAACACTTTCAACCCAAATATCAACAAATCAGTATGGTTATCAATTTTCAGCGAAAAAAGTTTCCAAACTTTTTTCAGTTTGTGTCCCTATTCACCTTGCTGTCCCTATTCACCCCATTTCACGGTACTGCAGCACTAGACACGTACACCTGCCCCGTGAAAAAACAAAACAAGCGCCACATGAAACACAAGCAAGAAAGCTGAAATTGGGACGGAAGTTCACCTTCCAGCATGACAATGACCCGAAGCACACAGCTAAAGCTACACTGGAGTGGCTAATGTACAAAAAGATAAAAGTCCTTGAGTGGCCCAGAATCGAAAATCTGTGACAAGACTTGAAGATTGCTGTCCATAAACGCTCCCCATGCAACTTGACTGAGCTTGAACAGTTTTGTACAGAGTCATGTCTGCATGTGAAGGTGGTATGTCACTGTTGTAGTTAGTGATGGTATTGATGGTTTTGTACAAGTGTTTGGTCTTCGTTGAGTGGTCAAGTTTTTGCAGAAGGAAGTGACAGTTTGTTTTTCACGAATGTTTTGTTGTTAATTTCTGTGTTTAGTGATTGAATCCTTTCTACTAGGTCTGATGCTTTGAGTGTTGGTGTGTTGTGTTTTAGGTTCTGTCGTTGTCTGATGAAGTGTGTGATTTCCATTGTGCAGTTGGGGTGGAAACATGGTTGATTTTGATGCTGTGAGGGTGCTAGCTCTGAAGAACAATTGACAGGTCTCAAGAGGCTATTAAGACTCGGAGTGTTCCTTTCCCACAGAAGACAGATTATGGGCTTTTCCAGCTTCCATACCTACTCCAACCCTCAAAATTATCTTGGACTTGCATCGTCAGCACTTTCAAACATCTGCACTACTCCAAACTCTGCTTGTTCTGACGTGCTCGGTGTCAAAGCCACTCCTAGATTCTGACAGGTATTTTTTAACACTCTACAGGTATTAAGTGAGGCCTCATCTAGAATGCTGTGTTCATTTCTGACCACCACATCTGAGGAAGGATATAGCACACATGAACTAATATCTCACCTGTATTCAGATAAATCACACCTGTGTGTAAATCACACCTGTGTTGAACTTTACCTGGCAATAATGCAAATATTCCTACCTGGAAAAAATCTTACAAAAGGAGCCGATGGAGCTCTGTTGCATTGATGTGATGTACATGTTGTAGTGTTGCAGCAGGAACGTCAACACTTGAAATCTGAAATATGACACAGAAAATAAAGTTCAGTGAAGAAAATACAAATTTAAAAAAAATTCTCATCCTGGAAATTTCTACCTCCTCAAGATAGAATGTGCAGTCTTTCAATCCCTTTAATGTTGTTACATCTTTGAAGATAAGTCAATAAATGAAGTGAATTTTACTACCATGTGTGTAATATGAGTGATATTAGTACATGTGTGTAGTGTGTATGATATTAGTACATGTGTGTAATATGTGTGATAGTAGTACATGTGTGTAGTGTGTATGATATTAGTACATGTGTGTAATATGTGTGATAGTAGTACATGTGTGTAGTGTGTATGATATTAGTACATGTGTGTAGTGTGTATGATATTAGTACATGTGTGTAATATGTGTGATATTAGTACATGTGTGTAGTGTGTATGATATTAGTACATGTGTGTAATATGAGTGATATTAGTACATGTGTGTAGTGTGTATGATATTAGTACATGTGTGTAATATGTGTGATAGTAGTACATGTGTGTAATATGTATGTTATGAGGACATGTATCTAATATGTGTGATAGTTGTGCAAGTGTGTAATATGAGTGACACATGTGATATTAGACACATGTACATGTGTGTAATATGAGTGATATTAGTACATGTGTGTAATATGTGTGATAGTAGTACATGTGTGTAATATGTATGTCATGAGGACATGTATCTAATATGTGTGATAGTAGTGCAAGTGTGTAATATGAGTGATATTTGTACATGTGTGTAATATTGGTACATGTGTGTAATGAGTGATATTAGTACATGTGTGTAATATTGGTACATGTGTGTAATATGAGTGATATTAGCACATGTGTGTAATATGTATGATATTAGTACATGTGTGTAATACATGCGATAGTAGTACATGTGTGTAATATGTATGTTATTAGTACATGTATCTAATATATGCAATAGTAGAGGAAGTGTGTAATATGTATGTTATTAGTACATGTGTGTAATATGTGAGATATTACTGCATGCATGTAGTACATTTTATTCGGTGATATATTGCAGGGACATGTGCGAGTCATTTTTAACCACTTAGTGCCAGACTTCCTGGTGTGTGGGGCTTGTAATTGTGCTGCACATAATGCTGTGCCACTACTACGAGAATGTATCTTTCTGGAGCAGCCAGGAGTCATTGGGTTTTTGCTTGGTGAAGGAGTCAAACCGTATTAACATTATTTAGACAATGACTGCACAATGTGATATGAACTGTAAGCTGTGCTAAAACATGTATGAATGATGTGAATGGTTTTGAAAAGGATGGACAAGTGTGTGCGATGAATCGAGGAGACTTGGGCGACCAATATCTATCACAGAGAAAAATGTAGCCAGGATTGAGGGACTGATTTGCGAGGATAGACAATATACCAGTCGTTGCTATTATGGATCTGCCTCATGGTACAGTGCATGCCATAATCCACAAAAGTTTGGTTTTCACCAAACTTTTCCCCAAAGAAACCAAACACCCTTCATCTCCTTTTTCTTCCAACTCTCTAGCCTTTCCAACTCTAGTTTCCTCCAGACTCACTCAACCCTTTCTCCTTCTTTCTCAAATCCACATCCTCACTTAGAGACTTTTGCCAGATTATTTTTCACGGTTTTGTTTAAATATTATTTACATATGTTTGAACTTTCCCCTACAGTGTTTTATTCAGTGGTTTATTACAACACGCGGTTTTTCTTCCTATTTAAAAGGCTTTTTTCAATTTCCTCTTCAATTCATTCCACTTCAAAAAATTTTCAATCTCTTACAATTCTTCCTCCCTACATTCTCTAAACTCACCTTCATTCCACCCCTCTATCGTTTTCAAACGGATCTCTGACTTGAAAATCACAATAAACCCAGTTTGTAATAAATTTTCGTTTTTCATTAATCATCGACTTTCTAACTCCCCACTCACACCTCTCCTCCTAAACTCCCCCCTCCCCTCCTAAACTCTCCCATCACCCCTACCCTCCTAAACCCCCCCTCGCTCCTCCCCTCCTAAACTCCCCCCTCACCCCTCTCCTTCAAAACTCCCCCCAACCCCTCCCCTTCAAAACTACCCCACTCAACCTCTCCCCTCCAAAACTCCCCCCTTACCCCTCCCTTTCAATTCTCCCCACTCACCCCTCCCTTTCAATTCTCCCCCCTCACCCCTCCCCTCCAAATCTCCCACCTTCCCCCTCCCCTAAAAAAAACTTCCCCCCAACTCCTCCCCTTCAAAATCTCCGCCCCCCCCTAACATCTTTCTCCAATTCTCCCCCCTTCTCCCCTCCCCCTCAAAGCTGCCTCCTACCCACTTCGACTCCATTCTATCTCATACCTCCACCAACTCCAACCTTCTACTTTGCTCTGCCCCCCCTCAAGCAACCCCTCACTGTGCCTCTTCCCATCACCATCAAACCTTTTGTCCTCCTCATACTTCCCTTTCTCCTAACTCTTCTGCAATCTCTGACACACTATCAACAGCTCTCCCTACCTCCTCCTCTTCTTCTTCTTTATCTTACCATACCCCTCGCCTCCTCTGGCCTGCACCCGATGCTCCCCCTCCCTCTTCCTTAATGATATGGACCTCAAACATCCAGGGCCTTCGCTCAAACCTGATTGATCTATCCATACAGGATGCTTCTGTCAAAACAGACGTAATCTGCTTAACAGAAACTTTCCTCCTTCAAGATGTCTCTGATTCCTTAATATCTCTTCCTGGTTACTCCCGCCCCCGGTATGATAGACCCGAGCCTCGTGCTGGTGGTGGGGTTGCTATCTTTATCAAAAACTCTCTTCCTCACTCTCCTTGCACTGCCCTCTCTCCACCCTACCCCCAGGAGTACCTTTGGCTATGGCTTCCTCTCCGCTTCTACCTTTTGTTCACATGTGTTTTGTACCGTCCTCCAAACAGTGATGACTCCATTTACATTTCGCTGTCTGACAACATGGACCAACTTCTATCCACTCATCCCAACTCTCTCTTCCTCATATGTGGCGACTTCAACTGTCATCATGCCAGCTGGCTGGGTGTGAGTTCCTCTCTCACCAGCCATGGCACCTCAGCAAAGGACTTCTGTGACTCATTGGGACTGACACAATCTGTCAATTTCCCAACCCAGATCTCAGTCAACAGAGCATCTTCTCTTCTAGACGTGGTTATGACAAACTTCTCTGCAAATGTCTGCTGCTCTTCTTCTGCTCCAATCGGTTCTTCTGATCATGTGCTTGTAAAAGTGGACATCTCTCTGGTCATTCTCAGAGAGCCTCCTCAGCGTCGACGAGTCTGGCATTTCACTCAGGCCGACAGGCATGGTCTTCAAGCCGCCATCAATAATCTGGACTGGTCTCCCATCTCCACTGCCTCTGACATCAATTCTTCCTGGGAATTCTTCCAAAGTAAACTGCTCTCTCTCATGCACAGATTTATCCCATCTCGTCATCAGTCGTCATACCCTTCCTCCCGTCCAGGGTACACTGACTCTTGTGGTGAGGCAGTTGCCTTGAAACAACTTGCCTTTACCTCTTGGAAGGCAAATCCAAATGAAGGCAATCTCAGTTCCTTCCACCAAGCTCGGAACAAGTGTGTGTCTACCTTCAGGAGAGCCAGGAAGCACCATCTCTCTATTCTCAAGAATTAACTCTCAAACCTGTCTCCTTCCTCCAAGTCCTGGTGGCATCTGGACAAATTTGTTTCTGGTTTTTGTTCCCCCACCATCCCCTCCCTTACCTCAAATGGCTACACAATTAAACACCGCTCTGCTCACCAAACTCTCCTCCTATGGTATCCCTGGAAATCTCCATGCATGGCTTGCGGACTTCCTCTCTGGTCATAGTCAACATGTGGCCCTGAATGGATTTCTCTCGTCTCCCCTTCCTGTTCAGGCTGGAGTTCCCCAAGGCAGTGTTCTGGGCCTTGTGCTTTTTCTGGTCTTCATCAATGATATCTCCGACTCTCTGGAAAATTCTCTCTATCTCTTTGCTGATGACTCCACTCTCTGCCGCTCCATTCCTCATCCCTCAGATCGGCAGTTTGCAGCCTCCTCACTCTCTGCAGACCTGGACAAAATCACAAACTGGTCAAACAAGTGGAACATGTCTTTCAAACCTGACAAATCTCACACTCTCACTATGTCTCTCCGAAACGACCGACTGGACAACCCTCCCATTTCCTTTTCAACAATCCTCTCCAATAAGTTGTGTCACTCAAGCTTTTGGGTCTCACTACCTGCCATGATCTTTCCTGGGAAAACCACATTTCCAAGCTGGCCTCCAAAGCCAGTTGCCGACTGGGCATCCTCCGCCGTGCGAAGTCCTTCCTTGGCACACCTGAGCTCCACACCACATACAAGGCTTTCATCTGCAGCTCAATGGAATACTGCTCTCCCCTCTGGGCTGGTGCTCCTGCCTCACACCTAGCTCGGCTTCACGCTGTTGAAACCAAAGCTTTCAGAATCATTGGAATCTCCCATGATGAAGCCGATTGTGAGGGCCTTTCACTCACTCACCGCAGGCAGGTAGGTCGTCTTTCTGTCTTCTATAGACTCCTATCCGGCCTAGCTCCCCCAGCTCTATCTGTAGTCCGTGGGCTGGGCAGGGTTTACATGCACCCCCCCCCCCCCACAACTTAACTTCCCGGGTATGTCCATGTACCCCCCACTCTAGGGGTTAGGAAAAACCATGTTAACAGAAAAAAAACTCATTCCCAAGGTACGTCCCACGCATATTTTGATGTTACCCCCCTGTGTCAGTGATTTCCGAAAATTAGGGGTAGGCGAAATTCAAATGGCCATAACTTTTTACCTCGTCATCCTATGGTTGCATATGACCCCTCAAAATGTTTGTCCTGGGACACTCTTTACAATGATATGTGTTATATGCAAATGAGGTCACTAATGAGGTCACCAGAGGTCAAACTATGAGGGAATGAGTTTTTTTTCTGTTAACATGGTTTTTCCTAACCCCACGAGTGGGGGGTACATGGACATACCCGGGAAGTTAAGTTGTGGGGGGGGGGGGGGGTACATGTAAACCCTACTCAGCCCACGGACTACTGTGCTCTGTCCCCCAAATATTCCTGCAGGTCACACAAGATCTGCCAGCAACCCTCTTCTGGTGAAATTGCCAAAATCAAGACTCTCTGCTCACCTTCACTCTTTCATTCTCCCACCTCTGGAACAAACTCTCTCACTCTCTTCAATCCCACTCCTCCCTCCAGGTCTTTAAACCAGCTGTTCACCACCATCTCTTATCTTCCCCCAATCCAAAACCTTGATCTTTTCTACCGCCGTTAATTCACCCCAGATCCACTTTTTTGAAATAACAACTTCTTTCCTGGAAGTCCTAGCAGTGTCCATGTGTTTTATTTCTCTCCCGCCCCCTCCCCTCCCCCCTTCCCATGCTTCCTCCCCCCAAGCCTTCTCTGCCCCACAGATCTCCCGATGTCCCTGTTCTCTGCTGTTGTACTTGTGTGCTTCCCTCTCTCTCCACATCTCGTCTCCCGCTCCCTTTATTGTATGTTTTGTGCGTCCATGTTTTTTTTGTCTGATTAATGTTAGTTCTTACACGAGCCTCAATCTTGTATACAAAAAAAAGAATAGAGAAAAAAAAAGTGCGATTGGTGGGTGCCAAAATACTAACTGATGAACACAGACACGTTTGCGAATTTTCTGGTCTTCGCCAGCGATGTAAGGTTGAAAGCTATGCATTTTTGGCACTATCATCACCACAGACGAAAGATATGTTCAATATTCCAAACACGAGTATAAATGGGAATACATGGAATGGAAGCACGCATCATCACCAACACCAAAAAGGTTCAAGTCATGTCCAAGTGTCAGGAAAGTGATGATGACAATATTCTTGGACCAGAAGGATGTTCTTGTCACGCACTTCAATGTGTACCATGAAACAGTAGCAAATGCAACAAACTCCTATTGAAACAATTCTGGCTGCAGCACAACAAGTGCAAGGAACAAAATTTAAGCCAACAACACGAACAAACCATCGTGATGTACTGAACTCTGATGTAATTCCGCAATACGTCAACACGTGCCAACACAGTGAGGACTACAGTGCAATGCAATGAGGGGTTTGCTTTTTAACCATTACCCAATCCATCTTCCAGTCCGAATTTTCATGTTTGTCCTGATGAAGGAAGTTCTTCTTGGTCGCAAGTTCAGTGATGACGAGAGCTCCAAGTGGTGGTGCAGGAATAGATCAGGGACCAAGCAACATCATTTCAGTAAGAGGACATCCATAACCTTGTGAAGTGGTGACAGAAGTATGTAGATGTTCCAGGGGAGTATGTTGAAAAATAAGTGTTTATCAACAGAGATGCGTATTTGCTGAGTAATTCACTAATTTATTTTAAACATAGAAGGGCACAGACAAAGAAATGGACAGAGAGCTCTCTCATTTCTAGGCATGCATAACACACACACGCACACACACCATGTGCTCACCTATTCTGGGCTGTTATCCACTCGTGGTGATGAATTTCCCGATGGTAAACCAATTTTTTCACTTTACTCTTCTGGATCATGTAGTCTGTGAATCCAAATGAGCCAAATGCACAAGGCTGTAAAAAAAAAAGCACACGGTAAGAAAGAAAGCACCACCCATTTTCACTCCAGACTCACTCCCCGACCCTCTCCCAATTTCCTCTCCAAACACTCCCTCCAGACTCGCTCTTCCTCCATTTTCCCTCTGGACTACTCACTGCCCTGCCCCTCCCCCACTCCATACACACACTCCCTCCCATCAATTTCTACTATTCCATTAGATGGTGGATGGTCACGCGAGACTGACGCCAGCTTCGAGCAAGCCCGGCGTCCCTGTTTTGTCAATCACTGGCGTGGATAAATAACTGCCTGATGATTTTAGAGGATTTCACCAAATTTGGTCACAGAATTGTTTACTGCAGCACTTCCACTACCACAAGCAAGAGGTTCAAGCCAACTCTCTGTATGTCCAAGAAAACTTTTATATTGTCTGGTATGCAGCCTCGATTTATCTGTTGTCCTGCTTCGGTATTTGAGGTCCACTCTTCAAAGCGGTTGTCTGAATTCCTCAATGAGCAGAAACAGCAGGAGGCAATTGATATGTCCTTTCCCATGATCTTTCCCTTCAAAGTTCTTCAAATTTACTCATTCCACTTCCAAAAAAAATTCAATCTCTTATAATTCTTTCTCACTACATGCTGTAAATTCACATTCATTCCACCCCTCCTCTATCGTTCTTAAACGGATCGCTAACTTGAAAATGACAATAAATCCAATTTGTTATAAATGTTCGTCTTTCATTAATCATCCACTTTCTAAACTCCCCCCTTGCCCCTCCCCTCCTAAACTCCCCCATTACCCCTCCCCTCCTACACACCCCCCTAACCCCTCCCCTTCAAAACTCCCCCCAACCCCTCCCCTTCAAATCTCCTCCCCGACCATCCCTCTCCAATTCTCCCCCCTCCCACCTCCTTCTCAAAGCTGCCTCCTCCCGACTTCATCTCCCTTCTATCTCATACCTCCACCTCCCCCAACCTTCTACTTTCCTCTGCCACCCCTCAAAGAACCCCTCACTGTGCCTCATCCCTTCACCATCAAACCTTTCGTCCTCATCCTTCCCTTTCTTGTAACTCTTCTGTAATCTCTGACACACTATCAACTGCTCTTCCTACCTTCCCCTGTCATCCTTCATCTGCCCCTACCCCTCCCCTCCCCTGTCCTGCACCCGATGCTCCCCCTCTCTCCTCATTAACGATATGGACCTGAAACATCCGGGGCCTTTGCTCAAACCTGATTGATCTCTCCATTCAGGTTGCTTCTGACAATCCAGACTTGATCTGCTTAACAGAAACTTTCCTCCTTCAAAATGTCTCTGATTCCTTAATATCTCTTCCTGGTTACTCCCTCCTCCGGTATGATAGACCTGAGCCTCGTCCTGGTGGTGGGGTTGCTATCTTTATCAAAAACTCTCTTCCTCACTCTCCTTGCACTGCCCTCTCTCCATCCCACCCCCAGGATTACCTCTGGCTACGGCTTCCTCTTCGCTCCCACCTTTTGTTCATGTGTGTTCTGTACCGTCCTCCAAACAGTGATGACTCCATTTACATGTCCCTGTCTGACAACATGGACCAACTTCTATCAACTCATCCCAACTCTCTCTTCCTCATATGTGGCGACTTCAACTGTTATCATGCCAGCTGGCTGGGTGTGGGTTCCTCTCTCACCAGCCATGGCACCTCAGCAAAGGACTTCTGTGACTCATTGGGACCGACACAATCTGTCAATTTCCCGACCCGGATCTCAGTCAACGGAACATCTTCTCTTCTGGACTTGGTTATGACAAACTTCTCTGCAAATGTCTGCTGCTCTTCTTCTGCTCCAATCGGTTCTTCTGATCATGTGCTTGTTAAAGTGGACATCTCTCTGGCCATTCTCAGAGAGCCTCCTCAGCGCCGACGAGTCTGGCATTTCACTCAGGCCGACTGGCACGGGCTGCAAGCAGCCATCAATCATCTGGACTGGTCTCCCATCTCTACTGCCTCTGACATCAACTCTTCCTGGGAATTCTTCCAAAGCAAACTGCTCTCTCTCATGCACAGATTTATCCCATGTCATCTTCAGTTGTCTTACCCTTCATCCCGTCCATGGTACACTGAATCTTGTGGTGAGGCAGTTGCCCTGAAACAACTTGCCTTTGCCTCTTGGAAGGCAAATCCAACTGAAGGCAAACTCAGTTCCTTCCACCAAGCTCGGAACAAGGGTGTGCCAGAAAGCACTATCTCTCCACACTCAAGAATGAACTCTCAAACCTGTCTCCTTCCTCCAAATCCTGGTGGTGTCTGGTCAAATCCGTTTCAGGTGTTTGTTCCCCCTCCATCCCCTCTCTCACCTCAAATGGCTACACAGTTGACACCGCACGTGACAAAGCCGAATGCCTCAACTCTGTGTTTGCCTCAAAATCTTGTGTCCCAAACCCATCTCTCTCTGTTCCCACCTTTTCCAGTCGAACCCAACTGCTCCTGAACTCTGTTTCCTTCTCTCCTGATAAGGTGGAGAAGTTTTTGTCAAACCTCAATTCTGATTCTGCAACTGGACCAGATGGCATCAGCCCACGGGTACTAAAATCCTGCTCTGCCACTCTATCTCACCCTCTCTCTGTTCTTTTCACCCTCTCTTTTGCTCAAGGTCATCTGCCAGCATTTTGGAAATCAGCAAACATTACCGCTTTACACAAAAAATGTGCAAAAACAGATCCTTGCAACTACAGATCAATCAGCCTGCTCCCAATTATAAGCAAAGTCATGGAATCCATTATTGCTTCGGATATCAAATCCTTCCTCTTCTCCAATGGCTTGATCTCCGATCATCAATTTGGATTCAGACCAGGTCATTCTACTCTGGACATGTTGCTTCTGCTGTCTCAACAATGGATGGAGGTCCTGAATGCCAAACAGGCAGTCAGAGCTGTCTCCCTTGACATATCACGTGCCTTCGATACAGTCTGGCACTCAGCTCTGCTCACCAAACTCTCCTCCTATGGTATCCATGGAAATCTCCACACATGGCTTGCGGACTTCCTCTCTCGTCGTAGTCAACGTGTGGCCCTGATTTGATTTCTCTCATCACCCCTTCCTGTTCTGGCTGGAGTTCCCCAAGGTAGTGTTCTGGGCCCTGTGCTTTTTCTGGTCTTCATCAACGATCTCTCCGACTCTCTGGAAAATCCTCTCTATCTCTTTGCTGATGACTCCACTGTCTGCCGCTCAATTCCTCATCCCTCAGATCAGCAGCCTGCAGCTTCCTCACTCACTGCAGACCTGGACAAAATCACAGACTAGTCAAACAAGTGGAACATGTCTTTCAATCCTGACAAATCTCACATTCTTACGATGTCTCTCCGAAAAGACCGACTGGAAAACCCTGCCACCTACTTTCTCAACAATCCTCTCCAAGAAGTTCTGTCGCTCAAGCTTTTGGGTCTCACGATCTGCCATGATCTTTCTTGGGAAAACCACATTTCCAAGCTGGCGTCCAAAGGCAGTCGCCGACTGGGCATCCTCCGGCGTGCGAAGTCCTTCCTTGGCACACCTGAGCTCCTCACCACATACAAGGCTTTCATCCACAGCTCAATGGAATACTTTTCTCCCCTCTTGGCCGGTGCTCCTGCCTCACACCTAACTCGGCTTCACGCTGTTGAAGCCAAAGCTTTCAGAATCATTGGAATCTCCTGCGATGAAGCTAACTCCGAGGGCCTTTCACTCACTCACCGCAGGCAGGTTGGTGGTCTTTGTCTTCTACCGACTCCTCTCCGGCCTTGCTGCCCCAGCTCTCTCTGTGCTCTGTCCCCCAAATATTCCTACAGGTCGCACAAGATATGCCAGCAACCCTCTTATGGTTAAACTGCCAAAATCTAGGCTCTCTGCTCACCTTCACTCTTTCATTCCCCTTTTCTCCCACCTCTGGAACAAACTCCCCCACTCCCTTCAATCCCATTCCTCCCTCCAGGTCTTTAAAACAGCTGTTCACCACCATCTCTTATCTTCCCCCATCCAAAACCTTGATCTTTTCTACCCCCGCTAATTCACCCCAGATACATTTTTTCGAAATTCCAACTTCTTTCCTGGAAGTCCTTGCAGTGTCCATATGTTTTATACCTCTCCCACCTCTCCCCAAGCCCTCTCCCTCCCACAGTTCTCTCGATGTCCCTGCTCTCAAATGTTGTGTTTGTGTCCTTCCCCCTCTCTCCCATCTTGTCTACCGCTCCCCGTATTTTGTGTTTTATGTGTCGGTTTGTGTCGGTTTGACTTTTTGTGTGATTAATGTTGGCTCTTTCACGAGCCTCGATCTTGTATTAAAAAAAAAACAAAAAAAAAACATCTTTCCCTTCAAGACATAATCTTAGGACCTACGCTATTTTTAGCGATATCAATGATCCGTCCAATTGTCTTGAAAATGGACATTATTATTTTGCTAATCATTCCACACTGTGCAGAATGGTACATCACTTGCAAAACACCAGCTGCCGAATCCCTTTCATTACACCTGGACGAGAAAAGCCGCTAGACAGCTGCCTAGCATATGATGTTCAAAGCTGGCAGGTCGCGTGCTCTCACACTGTCTCTCTACAAGGATCGGCAATCAAACCAACAAATCCACTTCTCTAGATAACCACTGGAAAAGGTGTAGTTCCTGGAACCCCCTTGACCTCAATATGTGCCACATATCAACAAAATGGCATCAACTGCTAATCCCTACCTGGGTATCTCCGTAGAACCAAGGCATTCCTGAGCCACATCGAGCTCATCACGATGTTTCAGGCTTTTATATGGAGCTTCACGGAGACCCCCACTCTGCACTGGTTCTGCTTCTAAACTTTCTCCTTCTTTAGGTGGTCATAAACAGTCTCCTGCATCATTGGAATCACAGGAGGCAGATACCTGGGAACTGTCACATTCCTATCAGTGGCATGTTGGTGGGCAATATTTTATACAAACCTACATCTGACCTTGCTCCTGCCTTCTGCCCAAACCTACCTATGCCTTCTACTAGCCATTCCAAGTATGTGTTCTTCAAGAAGCCCTCACCTGATAACTCTCCCAAATTCCAAGCTGGTTGCCCATCTCCACTAAATCTTCCTCACTTCAGTCCTCCAAATGTGCTACCCATCACTACATGTTGCACTCACCCATGCACATCCACAATATCTTCGACACACACCAATTATTTCCCATTAAATTATTCTCTGAGCCATTGTTATTAGTTTCTGTTATTCCTCCTTGTGCAAGTTCATCGACACACATCGACACATATATATATATATATATATATATATATACACACACACACACACACACACACACACACACACACACACACACACACACACACACACACACACACACACACACACACACACACACACACCCTTTGGAAGTCTGTAAACCTGCTGCTATTTAGCTACTCCAAGAGCCTGGACCCTTGTGAAAAAGAAACCTCACTTCCTCATTTTTTCTCCTGACTCACTCTCCCTCCCCCACCATTCTCCATCCCTAACACCTCAGCCAACTCACTCTCCCCCATTTTCTCTCCCCTCACTTGTTTCCTCTCTACCCCTCTCCATACTAACTCCCCTCCCTTCTCTTTTCCCTCCCCTCTATCTCTATTCCCTCCTGCTACAGCCCACATTTTTTTAACCTCACCTCATGGTAAACAGAAGGTTGTGAAAGAGAGGGCACCACAAAAGATGACATCATGTCACCATCCAGACTTCTAACTTCCTGAAAAACAGCAATGGTTTATAAGACTAGTAAAACAAGCGTTACGCCTAGGTCCCCCGTCGGTGAAGTGATGTGAGTTGACAAAGTGGAAGACGCAAGGCGGCCATCTTGGGTTTTGACGTGGCGACCCAATTTTCAATAGCGTTCTCCCTTATGCGTAGATACACCCACACACCAGATTAGAAGTTGGTACTTCGCTTATTTTTCAAGATATTCATCTCACAAGGTTCAGACATACATGGCGGTGGCCATCTTGGGTTTTGACGTGGCGACCCAATTTTCAACAGCGTTCTCCCTTATGCGTAGATACACCCACACACCAGATTAGAAGTTGGTACTTCGCTTATTTTTCAAGATATTCATCTCACAAGGTTCAGACATACATGGCGGTGGCCATCTTGGGTTTTGACGTGGCGACCCAATTTTCAACAGCGTTCTCCCTTATGCGTAGATACACCCACACACCAGATTAGAAGTTGGTACTTCGCTTATTTTTCAAGATATTCCGCTCATAATGTTCAGACATACATGGCGGCGGACATCTTGGATTTTGACGTGTCGACCCAATTTTCAATGGGGTTCTTCCTTATGCGTAGATACACCCACCCACCAGATTAGAAGTTAGTAGTTCGTTTATTTTTCAAGATATTTCGCTCACAAGGTTCAGACATACATGGCGGCGGCCATCTTGGATTTTGACGTGGCGACCCAATTTGGAATAGCGTTCTTCCTTGTGCCGAGATACACACACACCAAATTAGAAGTTGGTACTTCACTTATTTTTCAAGGTATTCCGCTCACAAGGTTCAGACATATATATGGTGGCGGCCATATTGGATTTTGACGTGGCGACCCAATTTTCAATAGCGTTCTTCCTTATGCCGAGATACACCCACACACCAGATTAGAAGTTGGTACTTCGCTTATTTTTCAAGATATTCCGCTCACAAGGTTCAGACATACATGGCGTCAGACATACATGGCGGCGGCGATCTTGGATTTTGACGTGGGTTGCACCCACACACCAAATTCGAATGCGGTCCTTCGCGTACGCACGCACGCACGCATGGGCGGACACACGGACGGAGGGGAAAACCATAGTCCCCCTTTCGCTCCGCGGTGCGACGGGGGACAATGAAACTACCAACCCGTACCTTATGCCATCAATATATTATGGCATCAATAGTGTATATTATGGCATCAATGGAAATACTGTTTGGGATCAATTATATTTTGAGTAAGGAAGCCGACAAAGCGACAAAACAAAGCAAAGCTAATTGTGTGTGTGTGTGTGTGTGTGTGTGTGTGTGTGTGTGTGTGTGTGTGTGTGTGTGTGTGTGTGTGTGTGTGTGTGTGTCTTTGGTTGTTACCCCCTTAGGCAGGTTTCAGAAGGTGGAATGGAGCCTTCCAGGTGTCGATGTATCAACCTCCGTTTCAATAAGGGATAATGTTTCAATGATTCATGGACCAAGCTGTGAGGTTTTCTTGTTCCCAAAGTTTTGTCCCGAGGGATCATTTGAGGATTGTCACCGAGCTCCAGACAGCTTACAACTGCAGTTCGTTTGTCATAATATTCCCAGGGATGGGGTTTAAGATCTCTGAAGGTTCGTTTTTTATCATTCCCGTTGCTCCATTAATCACTGGTACAATTTTGGCACTCTTCAGCTTCTATGGTCTTTTCATTTCATTCTTCAGGTTTTGGCTATTTGATCATTTTCTTTATTTCTGCGGTATTTAGGTCAAAATTGCTGGGTACTGACACCTCAATTAGCAATGCCTTCTTTTCTTTTTTGCACCTAAGGAGTATATCCGGTCACAATGCTTTGTTTTCAATGTTCACATTCGATGGGATCATCAGGCCGTATGTGAGCATTACTTCCTTGCTTTCCATGATTACTTTCAGTTCATGTTTTCATGAGTTTTGTGGAATTGGGATATTGAAGCTTTTGCAGATGTGCCAGTTGATTACTCTACATATCTTGCTGTGCCTTTCGGTGTACAGCTGTTCTGACATGAGTTTTTTTTACATCCCGATAGGAATTGGCTCGTGCTTTCTGTTTCTACCTTGCAGAACCGACACTTGTCCGATTGACTCAGTCCTGCCAGCTATTGGTAATTACCCTGCGCTCGCGAAGCGAAAAGCAGGGTTAGGCATTCGGTTGCATGCGTACGTGTCTGCATTTAAAAAATTCATTTTCTCGGCAACCGTTGGTCCGATTGACACGAAATTTTACCATAGGAGTGCCTCCGCCTGTAGAATTTTTTTATTCATAATTATGACGTCATAGGTCACATGGTACAGGTGCCATCTTGGAAAAACGTTACACCTCCATATCTACCAAACCGCTCAATGGAAAAAATTGAAACATGGATCATTGTCAAGTACTCCTCATGGGAATAAGATATACTCATGATGTCATCGATGCTTTCATTATGATGTCATAATTCGACAAGTACAATGCTTCATTTGATCAGTATGAAAAAAAAAAATCCTCTGCAATTGTTAGCCCAATGGACATGAAATTTTCAGAATATGAGCGGCTCCTCCTGTAGAATTTATTTAATGATAATTATGACGTCATAGGTCACATGGCACAGGCACCATCTTGGAAAAATCTTAAAAAGTTGCACCTCTACGTCTCCCAAACCGCTCAATGGAAAAATTTGAAATGTGGCTCATTGTCAAGTACTCCCCTTGGGGAATAAGGTATGTTGATAACGTCATAATTCGACAATTGCAACGCTCGATTCGATCAGTATGAATTTTTTTCTCTGCAATTCTTGGTCCAATTGACACGAAATTTTCACCATCGGAGCGCCTCCTCCTGTAGAATATTTTAATGATAATTCTGATGTCATAGGTCACGTGGTACAGGCGCCATCTTGGAAAAATTTCGCACCTCTTTCTCTGAAACCACTTTATGGAGAAAATTGAGACCTGGCTCATTGTCAACTACTCCCCATGGGGAATAAGATACGTTAATGATGATGTCATGGTGCCTTCGTTATGACATCATAATTCGACAAGTACAACACTTATCCGATCATTATGAAATTTTTTTCTCAGCAACTGTTGGTCTGATGGACACAACATTTTCACCATAGGAGCGCCTCCTCCTGTAGAATATTTTATTGATAACCATGACGTCATCGGTCATGTGGTACAGGTGCCATCTTGGAAAAACCAAAAAACGTCGTACCTCTACATCTCCAAAACCACTATGGAAAAACTGAAACGTGGCTCATTGTAAAGAACTCCATATGGGGAATAGGTGTTATTAATGATGACGTCATTGGTGCCGTAATTATGACGTCATAATTCGACAGGGACAATGCTTAGTCTGATTATTTTGAAAGTTATTGAGCATGATCTATGCAACAATTATATTAGAGAATATAAATTTATGATGTAATCATTCACGTGGTCTGGCAGCCATATTGGATGAAAAAAAAAAAAACCTTTAAAAACAGAAGAGTTGGCTCGCACCAAGTTAGTTGACTGTGCAGGGTAAGTATTCTATGAACACCATCTAGTTTCCTAAAGCCATTGGTGTAGTGTTCTTGGTCTTGGGCATTTATAATGATTCATTCTGCATCTCAGTTGAACTGACCTCTTCTACTCCGAGGTATTTGTATGATGCTTTGTTGTCTGGTTCCTGTATTGTTGCATTTGTGAGAATTTTTATGTTGTCCGTTTTGTTGGTTTACCTTGTACGAATGTGCACTTGGCATACTTATCCGGCCCAAATTCCATTTGAATGTTGTCAGAGGACCGTTTCACTAATTTGAGTTGTTCTGCCGATTTTTCGTCGTTTGGTGCAGAGAGTTTCAAATCGTCCATGTATAGTATATGTGTCTCTTTGGACATTTTCTTATTTGATCTCAGGGTGTATCCATGTCCTTGCTCATTAATGAGGTTGCTCAGTGGGTCCAGGACCAGGCAAAATAGGAGGGGCTGGAATACCACTTCACTGATTATTCCGCCTCCCTGTAAGATCCCACGACATATCTTCACCCCTGGTATTTTGACCTTTCCTTCTGAGTGCTGTAATATCAATGTGGTTTTCCAAAGCTCCATTGCTTTCTCAATCAATGTGTGGTTTTTTTTTTTTGCATACATACCAGGTTGTACATTTGAAGAAGCAGACCTTCCACACAGCTCTGACTAGGCTTGTCTTGGCGGGCTACGGCTGAGAGGTGCTTCCAAATGAGTTCCGGTAAGAACTGGAAGGTAAAAAGGCACAGCTCTTGCTGTTCAGCACAGCAAAACTGGGCCAGCTGATGGCACATGGGTTCCAGGAGCTGTGGAACAAAGGTTTATGATGCATCACTGCTGTGGATGTTTTTTGTCATAAATATGACACTTAAGAAAACATTCGTACATAAATCATACAGAACATTATGGGCGATCATTGCATTTGTACAAACGGATAGAGCGGATGAATCAATGCAGTCCACTCTTTTGTTCCTCTTTTCTCCCGTTTGTGGAACTACCATCCTGAATGACTCAACCACACTCTGCACCTCAGGGACTTAAGCTGGTGGTGCCCAATCAACTCATGGCATCCCACCTCCCTACCCATAATCTTTTCTATCCTCATTAACACTTTCCAACCCAACCCTTTCAATTGCAGGATAATGGGTTTCATCACCTCCTGTATCTCCTCTCCCCTCTTATTGGTGGTGGAATGTGTGCACCCTGTAGGAATCATGCAGTAAGCAAGACCAGAAAGGAGGCGGTCGAAGAAAGAGAGACCACCGACCTGTCCGCAATGGCAAAATAATGGGCCCATAGACTCAGCTTCAGTACGTGAGATTCCGATGATCTTGAAGGCCTTAGTTTCCATGGCGTCAAGCTGAGCAAGGTGTGAGGCAGGGGAGCCAGCCCAGAAGCAAAAGCAGTACTCCATCAAGCTGTGGATGAAGGCCTTGTAGGTGGCTAGAGGTTTAAGTGTGCCAAGAAAGAAGTTTATAAGATGGAGAATGCCCAGGAGAGACTGCCTTTGGAGGCCAACTTGGAAATGTTGTTTGCCCAAGAAAGATTGTGGCTCATAGTGAAACCCAAGAGTTTTAGTGACTGAACTTCCTCAAGAGGATTGTTAACAAAGATGGGGGAGTTGCCAGATTGTCCTTTCAGAGAGAGAGAGAGAGAGAGAGAGTGTGTGAGATTTGTCAGGATTGAAAGACACACTGAAAGTGTGTTGACCGGCTTGTGATTTTGTCAAGGTTTGAAGAGAGGGAAGAGGCTGCAGCCTGGCTGTCTGAAGGATGAGGGTTGTCACGGAGGAGGGTGGAGTCCTGTTTGCCTTCTCCTTGCGAATTCCATCTGAGGGATGGCACCCACATTGAATCACTCTGCCCGTGAAGCCCTGGGCTGACAGTTTATAGCTGAACTGAGATTCAAACCCAGGCTAGATAGATTAGAGGCGATTGTGCATGCCTCTAGGCTATCCTGCCAGCCTGCATAAAACAGATCTTCTTCTCCTCCTCCTCCTCTTTCTCTTTCTTTATAAGGGTTGAGGTCCAATGGTACCAAGCTTCTGTCCTGCCTTGACCACGATACTCCTCCACTTCCCTCTTTCCTCACAAACTCTCTCCACTTTCCAACCATGCCCACTTTACTGATATCCCTCTTCACACAATCCTCCCATCTCATCTGTCGTTTACCTCTTTTCATCCTACCTTGTTCTCTCAACCTGTCCATTCTCTTTGCCATTCTCTCTTCCTCAATCCGCAACAAGTGTCCAGCCCATCTACAACCATCCAAGACAAATCCGCTATATAATTAACATACAAAACACCAACAATAACAAAACGTTTCATTAACATTTCCCCCTTTTTCAGGGGCTTGGTTGAATGATGGCATTCCTCCATTGGGATCTACTCATCCTATTGTGCCAGTTTCATGCAAACCCAAACATTCCACATCATACTTGACATTGCCAGTCCCTGTCTTTAGGGACGGTCACTCAGCTTTCTTCCTTCAACCACGAGCTTTATTGTTTTCTTTAGATCATCATTTTCTGACTTTCGTGATCCTTACCAATAAAGTCTTCTCTTCCCAAATTCGTCTTCTTCATGAGTATTGATTTTTTAAATCTCTTTCTGATTTCTGAGCTCAGAATTGTTTCTGAACTGATATTTGAGCAAAACAGGGAGATTTGAGCTCAATTTCTTTTTCCATGACCCAAACGTTGGGTGGCTAATTGGATGGAAATTAGTGGGTGTAAGAATCATTGTTTTAGGTATTTTTTGGCTATGCAGTATCTAAAAAGTTAAAATATCTTTCTGAAATTTCGATTTCTAAGGGATGGTAAGTAGTTCAAGACCACAAAGACCCCAAAGGCCTCCAAATATCCAAAAGATCCCAAAGACCCAAAAGACCGAGATGACCCAGAGGTCCCAAAAGAACCCAAGGACCCAAAATACCCCAAGACCCTGAGGAACCATAAGACCCAAAAGACCTTGAGAACCAAAGGATAAAACCACACAAACACATCCTGGCGACAGTCTGCAATCTCTGGTTGCTCTTTGTTGTTGTAAATGTGTTGCTTTCTTTGACCCTTGTAAATACTGTGCGCTGAGTTATTTGGTAAACCATCGTTTCCAACCTGCCCATTTCGGCTCTTTCCTATTGACTTGGTTGAGGTGTTCTAGTGATAGACGGGATATTCCACCCCAACCGATTGGCTCCGTAATGTAGCTGATCCGTGTCTCGCAGCTCCGCTCGGCTCCACCTGATCAAGTAAATAAGCCAATACGCAGGGCCACCGAGAGCCAGAATGAGCCCCGGGCCATACTAAGTGTTGGGCCCCCTTCAAAAAAACTTTTAACAGCCTATGCAGAGGTTTCTGTATTTCTGTCGTCAGAAACATACCATGTGGGAAATTTGGGTGTTATTCACTTATTTATATATGCGGATTTGTTTCTTAACTCATTTCATCCGGAAGGGGTTTGGGAAACGCTCCTTTGTTCATTTACGTCATTACGTCATCATCACAATTATCAATATGTAAATTGTTCCCACAGTAGTTTAGTTTATGAGGGTGTTACTGCGCATGACAATGGCATGCTGAGGAATTTCCATGAGTGCCTTGCAGGGAGACACAAAATAAAGCTTCCCCCGGTGTTTTATTGTCACAAACAATCGTTATATGAAACAAAAAAAATTGAAGCAAGAATTACGAGCCCCATCAGGTCCAGGCCCAAGGGTGGTTACCCCTCCTAACCTCTCCCCCCCTCCCCACCCCCACCATCCTCTTGGCGCCCCTGCGGATATGTAACGAGGGTACGAGCCCCCCTTGATAATACCCAATCACTGAAAAGGTAATGCGTTAAGTAGCGAGAAACCTGCCAGGTACGACAGTAACAATCGGCGTTCGTGGTTGATGAGCAACCTGCCGGACCGCGGAGTTATCTGTAGCTGGTGACCTCAGGACCGGGAGTTCGGGAGGAGTCAAAGACGTCCCACACATGGTAAGTCCCAAGTCCGTAATGATATATAGATGTGGGCACACACACACGCAGACAAACATACAGGGGCATTGGCAAGTCTCGCACCCCCTTCGGGGAGAGACAAATTAAGGAAACGACAAAAGCTCTTACCCAGTGTCAGCTATAATGTTTGCCAATGAACAAACATAAAATAATCTAAAATTGCAGGGAAAATATCGGAGATACACCACGATAAGGTTTAAGGACACAGTAGGCCTATGTGTCTCTAGGTCCTTAACTGTTTGCGAGATGTTGGCCATGATCATAGCCTCACGGGAACGTGATATTGGCCACGATTGTGGCCTCACTGAAGCATACTGTGGGCCATGGTTGTGGCCGGTACCATTGTTCAACAATCTGTAATGTTTGTTTCTATGGTTGCCTTATATATAATTGATGTTTTATTCAGTCTGCCTGAAAAAAAAAAATCACATTTTCATATATTAGAAAAACTTCTGCACTGAAACAGTTAAAGGTTAAACCAAATGAATGAAATGCATTTCAGCCAATTAACACTGACCAAGTTCTGAAAAGCACCATGCAGTCTCACATTCAGGGTTTAAAACAGTCTCTCATATCTGAATTGGTATTTGCCAGGACATGTTTTCCCAATATTGTAAGTCTCTTGGTAAATGCATTGAAACCTGCAATGTTATATCACTTCTGTGAACCTCTTTCTCCATGTCACACTAAGTCCGTTTCAGACACCCTGATTTGGAGTGATGTAATGCAACATGTGGATGGCCCCGAGTTGCTTAGCCATGTCATTTTACACTCATCCTAGCATCAGGTACACATTGCAGGTTGCCATAACAAGTGAATTTCATAAAATTATTACTTGTACATTTTCATGTTATTTATCAATGTAAGAAGGACTCCAGCTGTGACAAGAAGAAATCACATTTATCTGACATCTTCAGACATGTGCCATATCAAAAAGCATCATCACGTTTGATCCTTCAAGGATGGAACAAGCAATTGAAATTGTAACTTCGAGCTCATGCTTTCTTTGCTCAATGTTCACAATAAAAAAGAGAAGAATGTTATAAGTCATTAATTACACTGGTCAACAGCCAAATTGGTTCTGACTTATTTTCAACTGTTTCTAACTAATTTGGTGCCCACGAATCTGAATCTGACCTTGAAATTTCGCTATCACGTAACCTTGACGTAGAACATCATAAGTGTGGAAAAAAATATTTAGAGCAAGTGAATTTCTTGAGTCTCAATAAGTCTATTTATTGTCACAAAAAATAATATGAACGTAAAGTTTTTATTTACATCACATAAAAAAATGTAAATCTCCAAAAATAATATGAACTTTATAAAATATCACAAAAAATAATATGAACTTCACGTTTTTATTTACATCACATAAAAAGTGCTTCTGAACTTTACTTTTGCGTTTGTAGGAACAATCACTTTCACGCTGTAAAGTCCAACAGTAATCGCCCATCATGTTTGGATTGACTCGGCCTTGATATCGAGTCTCCATGATGGCAATTTCCTCGTGAAACCTTTCTCCATGCTCATCAGTCATCACTGACATCGCCAATATTTTGTGGAAAGAAATCCAGATTTTTTTTTATTTTTTTTTTTGTATACAGAGTCGAGGTTCGTGAAAGAGCTAACATTTATCAAACAAACAAATCAAACAAACAAGCAAACAAAGTATATAAAAAGGGGAGCGGTCGACAAGATGGGGAGAGAAGGGGAGGAAGCACACAAACACAACATTTGAGAGCAGGGACATCGGGGGATGTTTTTGGAGGGAGAGGGCCTGGGGGGAGGCAGGATAGGTAGAAAACGCAAGGACACCAAGGACTTCCAGGAAAGAAGTCAAAAGTCACCTCAAAAAAGTGGATTTGGGGTGAAATTAGCGGGGGTAGAAAAGATCAAGGTTTTGGATTGGTGAAGATAAGGGATGGTGGTGAACAGCCGTTTTAAAGACCTGGAGGGAGGAGTGGGATTGAAGAGAGTGAGGGAGTTTGTTCCAGAGGTGGGAGAAAAGAGGAATGAAGGAGTGAAGGTGAGCAGAGAGTCTCGATTTTGGCAGTTTAACCATAAGAGGATTGCAGGCAGATCTTGTGCGACCTGCAGGAATATTTGGGGGACAGAGCCCAGAGAGAGCTGGGGGAGCAAGGCCGGGGAGGAGTCGGTAGAAGACGGAAAGACCACCAACCTGCCTGCGGTGATTAAGTGAAAGGTCCTCGGAGATAGCGTCATCGCGAGAGATTCCAATGATTCTGAACGCTTTGGTTTCAACAGCGTGAAGACGAGCTAGGTGTGAGGCAGGAGCACCAGCCCAGAGGGGAGAGCAGTACTCCATTGAGCTGCGGATGAAAGCCTTGTATGTGGTGAGGAGCTCAGGTGTGCCGAGGAAGGACTTCGCACGACGGAGGATGCCCAGTCGGCGACTGGCTTTGGAGGCCAGCTTGGAAATGTGGTTTTCCCAGGAAAGATCATGGCAGATAGTGAGACCCAAAAGCTTGAGTGACAGAACTTCTTGGAGAGGATAATTCAGAAAGTAGATGGGAGGGTTGTCCAGTCGGTCTTTTCGGAGAGACATCGTAAGAGTGTGAGATTTGTCAGGATTGAAAGACATGTTCCACTTGTTTGCCCAGTCTGATTTTGTCCAGGTCTGCAGAGAGTGAGGAGGGTGCAGACTGCCGATCTGAGGGATGAGGAATGGAGCGGCAGAGAGTGGAGTCATCAGCAAAGAGATAGAGAGGATTTTCAAGAGAGTCAGAGAGATCATTGATGAAGACCAGAAAAAGCACAGGGCCCAGAACATTGCCTTGGGGAACTCCAGCCTGAACAGGAAGAGGAGATGAGAGAAACCCATTCAGGGCCACACGTTGACTATGACTAGAGAGGAAGTCCGCCAGCCATGCGTGGAGATTTCCATGGATACCAAAGGGGGAGAGTTTGGTGAGCAGAGCGGGGTGCCAGACCGTATCGAAGGCACGTGATATGTCGAGGGAGACAGCTCTAATTTCCTGTTTGGCATTGAGGACCTCCATCCATTGTTGAGACAGCAGAAGCAGCATGTCCAGAGTAGAGTGACCTGCTCTGAAACCAAATTGATGATCAGAGATCAAGCCATTGGAGAAGAGGAAAGATTTCATATCCGAAGCAATGATGTATTCCATGACTTTGCTGATAATTGGGAGAAGGCTGATTGGTCTGTAGTTGCTAGGATCTGTTTTTGCACCTTTTTTGTGCAAAGCGGTGATGTTGGCTGATTTCCAAGCAGATGGCAGTTGACCTTGAGCAAAAGAGAGGGTGAAGAGAACAGAGAGAGGGAGTGAAAGAGCGGAAGAACAGGATTTTAGGACCCGTGGGCTGATGCCGTCAGGTCCAGTTGCAGAATCAGATTCGAGGGTTGACAGAAACTTTTCCACCTTGTCAGGAGGAAAGGACACGGAGTCCAGGAGCAGCTGGGTACGACTGGGTATGGTGGGTACAGAGAGGGATGGGTTTGGGACACAAGATTTAGAGGCAAACACAGAGTTGAGGCATTCAGCTTTTTCACGTGCGGAGTCAGCTGTGTAGCCGTTTGAGGTAAGGGAGGGGATGGAGGGGGAACAAACACCAGAAACAGATTTGACCAGACGCCACCAGGATTTGTAAGAGGGAGACAGATAAGAGAGTTCGGTCTTGAGAACGGAGAGATATTGTTTCCTGGCTCTCCTGAGGGTGGACACACACTTGTTTCGGGCTTTGTGAAAGGAAATGAGATTTCCTTCCGTTGGATTTGCTTTCCAGGAGACGAAGGCAAGTTGTTTCTGGGCAACAGCCTCACCACAAGATTCCGTGTACCTTGGATGGGAGGAAGGGTATGACAACTGAAGACGAGATGGGATAAATCTGTGCATGAGAGAGAGCAATTTACTTTGGAAGAATTCCCAGGATGAGTTGATGTCAGAGGTGGTGGAGATGGGAGACCAGTCCAGATGATTGATGGCTGCTTGAAGACCGTGCCAGTTGGCCTGAGTGAAATGCCAGACTCGTCGACGCTGAGCAGGCTCCCTGAGAATGGTCAGAGAGATGTCCACTTTAACAAGCACATGATCAGATGATCCGATTGGAGCAGAAGAAGAGCAGCAGACATTTTCAGGGAAGTTAGTCATAACCAAGTCCAGAAGAGAAGATGCTCCGTTGAATGAGATCCGGGTCGGGAAATTGACAGATTGTGTCAGTCCCAGTGAGTCGCAGAAGTCCTTTGCTGAGGAGCCATGGCTGGTGAGAGAGGAACCCACACCCAGCCAACTGGCATGGTGACAATTGAAATCACCACATATGGGGAAGAGAGAGTTGGGATGAGTAGATAGAAGTTGGTCCATATTATCAGACAGCGAGATGTAGATGGAGTCATCACTGTTTGGTGGACGGTAGAACACACATATGAGCAAGAGGTGGGAGCGAAGGGGAAGCCGTAGCCAGAGGTATTCCTGGGGGTGAGATGGAGAGAGTGCAGTGCAGGGCGAGTGAGGAAGAGAGTTTTTGATAAAGATAGCAACCCCACCTCCAGGACGAGGCTCAGGTCTATCATACCGGAGGAGGGAGCAACCCGGGAGAGATACCAAGGAATCAGAGACATCATGAAGGAGGAAAGTTTCTGTTAAGAAGATCACGTCTGGTTTGACAGAAGCAACCTGTATGGAGAGATCAGTTAAGTTTGAACGAAGTCCCCGGATGTTTGAGGTCCATACCGTTGATTAAGAGGAAGGGGGAGCATTGGATACAGAACAGGGGGGAGGAGGGGTAGGGTAAGATGTGGAAGAGGTGGAAGAGGTAGGGGGAGCTGTTGAAGGTGTGTCAGAGATTTCAGAATAGCTCGGAGAAAGGGAAGGATGGGGCGGACAAAAGGTTTGATGGTGATTGGGTGAGGCACAATGAGGTGTTATTTGAGGAGGGGGAAGAGCGAGGCAGAAGGTTTGGGGGAGATGGAGGTGAGAGTTGGAAGGGGGAAGAAGCGGGGAGGACGCTTTGAGGAGGGGGAGTGAGAGGGGGGAATATTGAGAAGAAATGAGGATGGGGAGATTTGAAGGGGAGGGGCGAGGGGGGAGTTTAGGAGGGAAGGGACAAGGGGAGGGATTTGAAAGGGATGGGATATGGGGGAGATTTGGAGGGGAGGAGTGAGGGAGGAGTCTAGGAGGGGAGGGGCGAGGGGGAGTCTTGGAGGGGAGGGGTGAGGGGGTAGTTTAGGAGGGAGGGGGCAAGGGGGGGAGATTTGAAAGGGATGGGTGATGGGGAGGATTAGGAGGGGAGGGGAAAGGGGAAAGATTTGAAAGGGATGGGTGATGGGGAAGATTTGGAGGGGAGGGGTGATGGGGAAGATTTGGAGGGGAGGGGTTATGGGGAAGATTTGGAGGGGAGGGGTGAGATTGGATTTTAGAAAGTGTACGATTAATGGGAAACGAACATTTATTGCAAAATGAGTTTCTTGCGACCTTCGAGTCAAAAATACACTTAAGGATGCTGGGTGGAGGATGGAGTGCAGGAGAGTTTAGGGAATGTAGAAAAAAGATGAGAATGATGATGAGAATGATGAGAAAAAATGATGATGATGATGATAAAAAAGATGAGAATGGAAGAAATGTATCTTGAGTGACATTCGAGCACCGAGCGCCCGGTAACTCTTCAACATCTTGTCCACAAGCTCTTCATAATTTGGTGCTCGAAAATTTCCAAGGTAATTGTTAACAAGAGCCACAAAGCTATCCCAAGCAACGCTTTCCAGCTCAGATAGTCTCGTTACAAAGTCCTGATTAGTGAGTACAAGACGAATCTGAGGACCATTAAAAACACCCGCCTTTACTTTGGCCTTAGATACAATACCTTGGAACTTCATTAGCAAGTAGTGGAAGCCGGCACCATCTTGATCCATGGCCTTCACAAAGTTCTTCATCAAACCAAGTTTCAAATGAAGTGGTGGAAAGAATACCTTCTCAGGGTCAACAAGAGGTTTGTGAATTTCAAATGAAGTGGTATGTCTGTGGTATACTGGTTCTCAAAAACTGGATGTGCGAGTGAAAATTGGATATCATAAACGAAATCTACAGGTTCATGTTCGTTAGAATCACCTCAAATATATACTAGAACCATAAAGCTTAAAAAATTTTGTTGACCAGTGTAATTAGAACACACATGTGGTATTATCAGGAGAGAATTCGTGGAATGGAATGATTGAGTAGAAAACCATAAATCTGTGGCCTCACCTCATTGCCCCGTTCACCTAGGACTTCATGCAAGGCATTGATGACGAGCATGTTTCCATTAATCGTTTTGGCATAGAGTGGGATGTCACACTCCGACAAGGCCTGCATGCACACACGCATGCACATTTTACAACAAATATAATCATTTATTGAACAGTAATACCTATCCCTAAAGCATATAATTAACATTTAAAGGATGTTACAAATGACACCAATACGAGAGCACCCTACTCTTAATTTTATCTTAATTGCAAATTCCAAATAGTTGTTTACCTAAAGTAAGAACCTTAGACACGTGGAGGCAATGCACAACTTTCAAAATTCAAATTGCCACCCCGGTTTTCAGAGCGCATGTGCAGAAACCTTTAGTAACAAAGTAAATCGGGATGGCCTAGACATCCTTAATGCCGAGAAGATAAGGATTGTGGAATGAAACGACTAAAATATATATTTTAACCCGAAAGTACTTGTAAGCATACCTGCGAGAAAAGGGTGTGCCTCTGCACAACTAAACAGTTGGAGAACTTCCTGATCAACTCGTCCAAAGAGTCGATATGTTACAGTCCGTATTGCAAAAACTCCTGGTGATGTGCACCCCTGAAAGGCGGAAGATGGTGCGTTCTAAGCAAACCTCCGTGCTTCTTACGGATGGAAAGGTCATATCTGGGGCTTGTCGGTACACAAGGTAAGTAAAAAAATTTTTTTAGCCCTGAGGGGCGGACTGGCATCTCTTGACGTTGTAGTTCAGACCACTGCTAATTTGGGGGGACTCCCTTGGGAGCACCCCTGATATGAAATTGAAATATCTAAGACCAGGCGATACCGAGGACCCTCGAGTAGAAGGGCTTTATCGGGTTTCAGAGCAATCGGTTGGTAAAATAAGGGTGTGTGGCCCACTCTAAGGCCATATGTTTTGCGATGGCCGGCCTTTCAGGATGGTTACATTCAAATACCGTACGATGTTCTTTGAGGCGTTGGTGCAAATTCCTTCCAGTCTCTCCCACGTACTCTGCTTCACAGCTGCGTGGAATTGTGGACACGACAACTGCCCGATCGTTTCTATCTACTCTGTCTTTGATCTTGCTGAGGGCCCGTTTGTATACGTGGATCTTAAATTAACCCTTACTCCGCTGACCTCAAAAAATTGTCAAACCATTGTGTTACATCAGGTTTAAAGGGTAATACACAGAGGCCTTTTCATTGTTCTTGTTGGGTCCCCCAATCCTCCGGTGTTGTCAGGACCATCTTAGTTTTTGGGAATCAACGGTCACGATAGCCGTTTGCCTTTAATACACACCTAAAATGTTTAATTTGCTGAATCCTTCCTTTTGTTGTGGACGGGTCTCATTCTTGTTTCACGAGCGTATTGATTTAATGGCATTAGTCAGGTTCACTATGTTGTTTCGTTCAAAATCATGGTAGATTAGCAAACCTATACATTTTTGGAAACGTTATTACATGGAAAATCTGAAAATCAATGTTTACATTTGCCAATTCCGACCAATTCGATTCGACCAATTCGACCATTCGACCAATTCCATTCGACCAATTCGACCATTCGACCAATTCGATCGATTCGATTCGATTCATCGAATTCGATTCGATCGACCATTCGACCAATTCGATTTGCCAATCAATTTGACCGACCTTTGCTTGTGTGGAACGGACTGTGAAAACGATGCGGACTATATTGTCGGATACGACACACAGGACAGTGATGACGAACTCTAAATGGCATATTCTGTAATCGTGTATGTTTGATGCCATTGACTGCCTGTGTATATTTTGTCATTGACTGCCTGTGTAGATGTGAAGTTATACTGACTGCATGTGTATATATGATTTTGCTGACTGCCTGTGTATGTTTGGTGATATGAATTATTGTGACACATTTTGATGCTATTAACTGCCTGTACAAAATGATAACATGTATTTGATTATGCAACTTATCGCGAATATAAAGACAGTATTTTGCAATTCAAAACCTCTGATTCGTGTCTTACCATTCCCCATAGCACTAATTTGATACTTTCATTGGATTCCTTGTCCCTGAAAATATAGGTTTAGTATATTTTTAAAAGTTTTTAGGGTAATTAGAGGCAGAAATAGAACAAAATATGTACTTTACAGTGGCCATTTTGAAAATCCAAAATGGCCGCCATACATGTATCTCTCCAAATGTAAACATTGATTTTTAGTTTCCTTATGCTATAACCTTTCCAAAAATGTATAGGTTTGCTAATCTACCATGATTTTGAACGAAATATAATTTATTGACATAGTGAACCTGACTACATGATTCAAAGTCAAGGTAGTGGTCGGTTTGTGGAGGTTTTCTGTACACCGTCGTGATAAGAGATCGTCAACATAACGAAGCCAAAATATGGTCAAATGAAAACACCACTTTGTGATTGGTCATCCAACATAGCCCACCCCCTTATTAGTATTTATATGGGAGGGAAATCGAGGAGTTTTTTTTAACTCCTGAGGAAAGTCAATGGCTGCACGTACCACGTGTTGATGATTGAAACGTCGAGATGAACAACATTTTATTTGTTTGATTATAAGAGGCTAGAGAACCCATTATGAATCATTCTTATACTCCCAACCACAAATCTTTATACAAGTTATTTTAAATAAAGAAGTGACCTTGCGTTACAAAATATGAATTTTGATCAATCATGTCAGCTGGAAATTGTAAAAATAAAGAAAGACAAGTCAGGAGACGACGATGGTTCACGAGCAAGCGGTATTCAATGACAAAGGACGGACTATAACCGAAACAGGTCCGGACAGGCCAGGCCCGGAAATGTCAAAACGAAGGTTACTGACCTTGAAATGAGATAGAAAATAATGTATAATCAGTTATGAGGTTAGTTAGCTACACAATACCGAAAATTGGGTGAAAAATGAAAAAAAAAAGGAAAAAAAAAGGAAAAAATCGAGCTCAGTGGGGCTAGACATGACATTGGCCTAACCAAATATCGAAACCCCTGTCAGATTCCACCAAACCCCTCGGTGAAGATGTAGCTTGAACTCGATTACCCCCTAACAAGACGTCTTTTTCGGGCGTGGCTCCGCCCACAATGGGCGCAATACGCTCACTCTAGGCAGGACACAACTAGATCATGATATCAACCTCCCACCCAAGTTTCATCAAGATCGGATGATATCATCGGGTAGTTATGCTGCGGACAGACAGACACACACACACACAGACAGACAGACACACATGACGAATATAGTGGTCACTTGATAACTCGTGAATCAAAATCTACAAGTGGTTAAAGTTAACCAAAATTGTCATTTACCTTGAACTCTGAAAGCCATGTCTTTACAACACTGTCTTTGTTGATCATCACTGTAGCATTTCTATTCATCCTGCAGAAAAAGGATACACGGGGAGGATGTGCTGTAATAAATACAAAATAATAACAATCATAACTAGAATCCGGGCACTCGGTAGAGCGCATACCTTCGCCGCAGCTACTGTTCTGTACTTGGCATGGGAGTGTATGCGATGTGAAACTTTATGTGAAATGCGATCGATTTTTAAAAATCAGAATTTGAGCAAATCTGTTTCATTCGTCTGTTAATATGCCTCCCCGATTGACAAATCTGCAATTTGAATTTCATTTGAGGTTGAAATGATTGCGGGAGATCGCGTTATAGTGATGACGTCTTGGATGGACATCCTCTTCTTCAGTCGCTCATAACTTTGAGTGAAATACGATCGAGTTAAAAATAGTCAG
The DNA here is from genome assembly GCF_964187855.1 of Myxine glutinosa. Classification (NCBI taxonomy): domain Eukaryota; kingdom Metazoa; phylum Chordata; class Myxini; order Myxiniformes; family Myxinidae; genus Myxine; species Myxine glutinosa. Next base: position 109,890,069 of record NC_136267.1, read on the forward strand.
AATTTGAGCAAATCTGTTTCATTCGTTTGTTAATATGCCTCATCTCTTGACAAATCTGCAATTATAATTTTTTTTGAGGTTGAAATGATCGCGGGAGATTGCGTTATAGTGATGACGTCCTGGATGGACATCTTCTTCTTCAGTCGCGCATAACTTTGAGTGAAATACGATCGAGTTAAAAATAGTCAGAATTTGAGCAAATCTGTTTCATTCGTTTGTTAATATGCCTCATCTATTGTCAAATCTGCAATTATAATTTTTTTTGAGGTTGAAATGATCGCGGGAGATCGCGTTATAGTGATGACGTCCTGGATGGACATCTTCTTCTTCAGTCGCGCATAACTTTGAGTGAAATACGATCGAGTTAAAAATAGTCAGAATTTGAGCAAATATGTTTCATTCGTTTGTTAATATGCCTCATCTATTGTCAAATCTGCAATTATAATTTTTTTTGAGGTTGAAATGATCGCGGGAGATCGCGTTATAGTGATGACGTCCTGGATGGACATCTTCTTCTTCAGTCGCTCATAACTTTGAGTGAAATACGATCGAGTTAAAAATAGTCAGAATTTGAGCAAATCTGTTTCCCAAAATCTAATCAAATGTGTCCCGTATAATAACCAATCATCCCACCAAATTTCATGCAATTCGGTTGAATACTTTTTGAGTTATGCGATTAACATACACACACACAGACATACAAATAAATACACAGCGATCAAAACATAACCTTCCGCTTTTGCGAAGGTAAAAATCGAAAAGGAGCATGGTGACAAATCGAAAAAGAACAACACCATGGTTATATACAACATTGAGAGATAGGATAGATAGGATGTACATATACACTGCGAAGGCCGCAGCCACTGCCAACCCCTCCCCACCCCCACAAAATGGCCCCCACATCAGCTTTCTATTATTTCAAAGCATCTTGAAAGTCCAGTAGTTCAGAATAGACAACATGGCGGAACCTGAGCTTAAGCTCCTGAGTACTTCCGCGAGCCAGAGTAAGTGCTAGAAATTTGAGTGAATTTGCGTGCATACCAAAAAAGTGGTACTTTTCATACGAGTCTGTTGATAAACTGGTTTCAGACCCGCAGGAAAGGTTGAAACTTGAATTTTTCTTCAGAGTAATTGATGTTTGTCTGACTGCACTGGAGTAGATTTGAGCCCTGCATCTCACAGCTATTCAACATCGCAGCGCAGCCAAAAAAGCTTTCAGCGACAGTGATCTTGGAAAATCTGGAACGAGATACTTGTCCTGCTAAGTGATTCAAATTCAAGTAATGTGGAACCTAATGAGCTGCTGCAATAACTCAAGCTTCTGTGCAACTCGGTGCCTGAAAGATTTACTCTGCTGGAAACACCGACATATTTATCCAAAAACTCACTCATTGACACTTATCAAAAGCGCTCTCCACCAAGCGTTCTCATCCACAAACTGCTCTCGGACCTTTCCACTCATCTCGACTCTGCTCTGCTCTCCGCTCGTCTCATTTACCCGGAGGTCTCAACTCTGCTCTCGACTTGTGCGCCAAGACTTTTGATTAGTCTCACTCTCGTCCATCAGGCTCTCGTTTGGTCAAGCCTGTGCTCACGTCTGCCTGTTTGGACCGGGAGATCAACCAAGGGGGCGCTTACACATTGCACAAGTCTGCAGGAATCCTGTATGGGCTGCTGCAAGCTGTAAGGAGCTGCCCGAACCTCTGCACAGCCTATCTGGACCACAAGAGCCACAGCCATTCCTGTTAGGATTCATGCAAGCCCACCTTTCTGTCTACTCCCCCCCCCCCCAGCCCCCCCCCTTCCCATGCCTCCTCTCCCTCCCACAGATCTCCTGATGTCCCTGCTCTCCATCTTGTTCTCCCACTCCCTTTATCATATGTTTTATGTGTTAGTTTGTCTTTTTTGCGATCAATGTTAGCTCTTACATGAGCCTCGACCTTGTATACAAAAAAAATAATAAAAAAGGGAATCAGGAGCCATACCCACGCTACCCTCTACATATAATCTACTCGTCTTTTTAAAATCTACTCTCACAGATGATTGATGGCACCTGTCAAATGTTGATTGTCCCTGGATAGGTAAGAATGTGCAAGTGGGTTCCATAAGCGCTGATATATTCTGCTTTCTCCTGCATCTTTTAATTGTACCCAAATGTACACATTGCTCTGAGGGTATTATAAATGACGCCAGTAACCGTTGCATCAGCAACTAAAACGACACTCCGGAGAGAGCATGTACTTCCACCAGGCTGAGCAGTTTACGTTTTGTATCCAATGATAGGCCGGATCGGGATCCGCACCTGAACCAAAATCTAATCAGCTTGTTCTTGTCACCTACCCAACTCATCCACCAAGTTTTGTCATAGTCTGCCCACAACTTTTTGATATATCGTGCTATATATCGTTTTTGGCCCCATCTCTCAGTGGTGAAGAATCACTCAAAATATTTTCGCATTCTGATTCAGATTTTCACCAAAATCGAATCAATTCGTCCTGATCGCACTCCCAGCCTGTCCACCAAGTTTCATCCGAATCCGTCCAAAACCTGAGATATCCTGCTCACAGACAAACAAATAAACAACCTCTGTCCACCTTTGGTTGGTGAGTTAAAAAGCTCTTTTATAATTCAGAAAATAATTAAAGGAAGGGTTTAATGCAAGGAGTATGATATAGTTAAACAATGTCTTGCTTGCTGTAATGAGAGAAATTGGAGGACAGGATTTGAAGGCTAGAAGATGCATATAGATGTGATAGGAAAGAGAGAATAGGAGAAGTGTAGTAAACAGGATTAGTATACATTACAGAAAGTGCAGAACAAGTGTGCTCGCCTGATTCTGAGAAAACCCCAAATGGTAGTTTAGTACTCCTTGGGGTCTAAGAAACTCTAACTAACTAACTCTAACTCTAACTCTAACTAACTCTAACTCTAACTTGGGGACACTAAATGTATATACAAACCCTCCAACAACAATAAGCCTCCCCCTCTCCTATAGAGTATATAGGGTGGCTTAATAAGAGAATAGTTGTGGGCAAATAAGAGACCCTTGAGGTACGCTACATTTTAGGTGTTGGTCGAGTTAAAAAAGAGTTCATAGAACACCTTACCCTGCACAGTCTTGAACAAAATGACATGAGAAGGGTCTTTTCAACTCTTGCTTTGTGTTTCCTAGCACGATCTATATTAGATTTGTTTGTGAACTTTGAATAACAGGTGCGATGGAAACCATATGTGAGGCGCCGCTATATTTGTCCGAATGCTGAATTTCACAGTTACCGTAAAATGGGGTGAATAGGGACAGCAAGGTGAATAGGGACACAAACTGAAAAAAAGTTCGGAAACTATTTTTGCTGAAAATTGATAACCATACTGATTTGTTGATATTTGGGTTGAAAGAGTTCTCTTGTTTTTTTTTAAAGCAACTTATAGTCCCTATTAACCCCATATATGGGTTAAATAGGAATAAATAGGATTTTTATGGCTGTCCCTATTCACCCCGTTTTACGGGTGAATAGGGACAGTCACTAATACAAAAAAATAATAATCAAGAAACAATCCTGAGTTTCCAACTTATTGCTAAATTGATAGCTCAGATGGATGCACATAATATGCACCCATAATATAAACCACGGTGCCAATGAAAAAAAATATGGGATAAAAAGTTTTTACAAACTGTCCCTATTTCTTGATTATTTTTTTTGTGTTAGTGACTGTCCCTATTCACCCGTAAAACGGGGTGAATAGGGACAGCCATAAAAATCCTATTTATTCCTATTTAACCCATATATGGGGTTAATCTATATATATATAAAACACAGTTTGTGTGTGTGTAATGTTACCGATAGACTCCTAAACGGAGAGGCTCACGTACTTGATATTTGGCACAGACATGGCCATTGAGCCTGGGAAGGACATGGCCTACCTAAAAATATTTGACGAGATCCATATTTTTTATTCATATTTACCTCAGCGCATTTCAGCGAGGAATATTATACACGGAATCTGACCTGGTGGCAGAGCAGCGCGCTGATTCACTCAGAGCGATCACGTGATGTTCCATTCCCGCCGCCAGACCATTGAACATAAAACACAGTTTGTGTGTGTGTAATGTTGTAATGTGTGTAATGTACGGGTCTCCCTTCCCCCGCCCGGCAACGCCGGTACTGGAGGGCGTCACAGGATCGGTGAGTCTCCAAAATCCGCTTCGTGCTGTTGCGAAGATGCAGGACGATGTCGCGATTGTTGTGCTGCTCTCCGACCATGAGAACAGCAACGTCATTGTTGACTGGCCCTCCCCTTCCCTCCCCCTTCCCCCTCCCCCCCTCCTCCCCCTCCCTTTTCCCCCTCCCCCCCCTCCCTTTTCCCCCTCCCCCCCCTTTTCCCCCTCCCACTCCCCCCCTACTCCCCCCCCGCCCTTCCCTCCCCTACTCCCCCCCTGCCCTCCCCTCCCCTACTCCCCCCCACCCTCCCCTCCCCTACTCCCCCCCACCCTCCCCTCCCCTACTCCCCCCCCCCCCGCCCTCCCCTCCCCCCTCCTCCCGTCCCCCCTCCCTCCCCTCTCCCCCTCCCATCCCTCCCCCTCCCCCCTCTTCTCTCCTCTCCTCTCCTCTCCTCCCCTCCCCCCCGTTCCCCTCCCCTTCCCCCTCCCCTCCCCCACCCGGCAATGCCGGGTACTTCTGCTAGTAGGGACTATAAGTTGTTTTAAAAAAACAAGAGAACACTTTCAACCCAAATATCAACAAATCAGTATGGTTATCAATTTTCAGCAAAAAAAGTTTCTGAACTTTTTTTCAGTTTGTGTCCCTATTCACCCCATTTCACGGTACTCTGCCTTCAGGGCATGAGACAGGGTAAGTATTTCTCCAAGTACAGTACAGTACTGCCAAATGGAAGGTTTTTGAAAGTGCCAATAAGAGAATTTATATTCAACAGTGTTCAAGTATATCATTAAATTGAAATAAAAAATGGATGTTTTAAAGGCTGTATGAAAAAAACAAAAACCTTTTTTTGGAAGTTTACCACCATTGATGCAGTGTCTTCTACATCACCCTACTGTATTTAACATGTTAAATTAGTTATTCGTGCCTGTTGTTTGTGTCGTTTATGGCATTCATAAGAACAGTACGTTTCCTGTTTGGAAAGAATTATTATCAATTGTGTTTGACTGCCAGACAGGCAGACAAAGTAAAAAAAAGTTACCTTACTCCTTCCTCTGTGTGCATGCACACTCGGGACGAGATTCATACATTTTTCCAATTCCAGAGCCAAAGTACAGTTAAACTGCAGGTTCACATTCCGATTCATGTTCTACAGTATTCAACATGTAAAATTAAAATGAAATTAAGCAATTCTTCGATCATCGACTAGTGTCTGTAGACAGACAAAGTGAACCAATTGCTTAACTGGGCTTTTACCCACGTAAATAGCAATATCAACCTTGCACATAAACCTGTTAGTAACCAACACGTAAACCTGTTAGTGAGGTATAACTGGAACCAATAAATGACTTGATCACACAGACCAAGGTCTTTTCAATTAAATTGCCTTGAAATAGCAAGTTTGAGACTGGCCTAGAGTTACTCAATTCTCCCTTGTCCAAAGAAGGCTTCACTTCAAATCTGGAGTTCAAATCAGAGTTCCAGGAAAAACACCAGTGGACAAAGACAAATTTGCAATTTGTGACAGTACAGGAAGCACAACAGGGAGATGTCCCTTAATGAGCTAGTTTGCCATTGGGTCAAAAAACATGGGTCTTTGATGAATATTTCTAATTATTATCCTCAATTTACTCTCATTGACAAAAACAAAGTGGGTGACACTACAACCGTTGTGTGAATAAAATTAACTAGAACAGGAACGTGAACTTGATTGTGGGTGGAGCATTATCCAAGTTTTCCCTGATATTATTTACATTACTGACAAAGTATGTAATGTGAAAAATAATTAGCTGCAGTGTCTTCAGAAAGTATTGTTGCGGATCTCAAAACGTCGGCCTCCCCCTTATCAAGGGGGGATTAATCCCCCTGTCTTTTTACTAGCCGACACGATCCGGGGCTATCACGTTCCTTCCGGTCGGTGTTAAATAGGATTGTAAGCCGAATTAGTCTTATTACCTAAGTACTAACACCGGCCATGAAGCAAGGAAATAACCCCACCCGAACCACGGTTTCAGTGGACACGCCGAGCGATTAGTGAGCCGCGATTCGGGCCGTTAACAGGTATTAACCCGATTGGAGCGGTTGTGATCGTGCCACGCTTACCCAATTGAGAAATCACCAAGACGGTCGAATTAAGAGGAAAACAGGAAGAACAGGTAATTTATTACACTTTGTACAAGGAAGGAGAAGGAGAAGTAATGTACAGGTTAGAGGAAGAAGCAGATACATAGGGCAGCCTTATACAGTCTTATACTTATCCCTGGACACGGGCCCGTTCACACTCAGACTCACTCACACGGGGTTGTAGATGGTCGGGTTGAGGGTCCACCGATGGCGTCCCAGCTCGCTCCGGTCCCCGACTCATACCACGAAGCAGATGGTGATGGTAGACGGCAGGCAAGATCGCCCCGTGTCGGTGGCGCGGATCGGACAATTATACTGGGGGGGATCGGTAAGCTGGCGATTATACTGGCGTACGTAATAGTTGGACCGGCGCCTTATACGCGCTCCCGGTATAGCTCGGTACAATGCTCCACTTCCCCAAGTCCTCTGCAAGGCGCCGCTCCGGCAATGCTTTCCCAATGGTGTCACCAAAGCCAAGCCAAGTCCCAGTTCTTTGCCACTGCCATGCCGTATGCACGCGAGTCCTTCTCATATATCGAGTGCCGTTCAGTCCTCTTGGTAAAACGCAATCGTGCAAGTCCTCTCCCTTCTCATAACTCGAGCTCAGCGCTTTCCTGGGGGATCTGACTCAGCGCACGTCCTCCTCATAACTCAGGTGGGGGCCTCGCGCAAAGGGTTTTATTGCCACGCCCAGCGAACCCTCTGGAATCTCTAGCCACACCCTGTCAGGCGATGTCACCTCCACCCTGATTGGTTGTTGGGGTCTTACCGGCTCCGCCCTTGATGGCTGCCTGATGTGGCCACACCCCCACCCTTGCGCTCCGCCCCCTTTCGAGCCTTACCTCGTGGCATTTGGCTGGTTTGAGCGAGCAACTGGCAGCTAACGCTGCCAGCCCAACGCGTAACAAACTGCGAGGGGCAATGGGGTGCAGACTGGATGGTGTGCAATGGAGTCGATTGGAGGGAGGCTGCAAACTGAACGGGGCCTACTCTTATTTGTTTTACACAACGCAGATGATAACTATTGGAAATGGCCTTATCTCACATATACTAAGAAATAACTAACGTTCTAAGGTGACCTACGTGTTGCTCATGGACTAACTATGGGGTGCAACCTTTAACCTTTAATGATGTTAGCTGTGTGGGTTCTCAAAACCACAACAGTATTCACACCCCCTTGACTTTTTTCACATTTTGTTGTGTTGCAGCCTGAATTTAGAAAAGGGATTTGATTTATATATTTTTTTGTCACCGATTTACACATAATACACCATGATATCAGTGGAATTTTTTTAACAGAAATTTTTCAAAATAAATAATTAAAAATGAAAAGCTGAAATGTCTCAATCAATAAGTATTTAATCCCTTTGCTATGGCACTCCAAATTGAGCTCAGGTGCATCCAATTTGCTTTGATTATCCTTGGGATGTCTCTACAATTTGATTGGAGCCCACATGTGGCCAATTCAAATGATTGTACATTATTTAGAAAGAAACACACCTTTCTTTTCAAGGTCCCACAGTTGACGGTACATATCACAGCAGAAACTCTACCATGAAGTCCATGTAACTGTCTGTAGAACTTCGAGATAAAATTGTGAGGAGGCATAGATCTGGGGAATGGTATAAAACAATTTATAGAGTGCTGAAAGTTCCCAAGAGCACAGTGAGCTCCATTATTAGGAATTGGAAAGAATATGGAAGTACCCAGACTCTTCCTAGAGCTGGTCGTCTGACCAAACTGAGCAACTGGGCAAGAAGGATCTTGGTCAGGGAGGTGACCAAGAACCCAATGACCACTCTGACAGACCTACAGAGGTCCTTGACTGAGATGGGAGAATCTGGGACATATACATTGTGCACGTTTACTACAGGATGTTCACAAACATTTTACATATTCTAATATCCTCTAACCCAGTGCTGCGTGGGTCTTGCACACGTGCTCTCAGTGTTCCAGCTGGGTTTTATTTTAGCTTATCTAAGATGGACTCGAGATGAACTATTAGAGCCATAACAATGTCCTTCAGTCAGTCAATCAATCAGTCATTGGATCCATTAACAATTTTTCGTTTTCCCCCTACTCTTCCGAGGTGGCACAATGGATCATTTTGAAACTCGGCATGATGATTCATGACGTCGATGTGCAAAAACTAACGTAGGCCTTTTTTTCCTTCGCATCCAGGTGGTGAAATAATTAACTCAAAATGTAATCTATTTATGGATGTCCATCACATAAGCAGGGGAGCAGTCCAGAGGGGAAAGCATGACTCCATAAAGTTGTGGATGAAGGCCTTGTAGGTGTATAGGAGTTTAGGTGTGCCAAGGAAGGACTTTGTACCATGGAGGATGCCCAGTTGGTGACTGGCTTTGGAGGCCAACTTTGAAATGTGGTTTGCCCAAGAAAGATCATGGCTGATAGTGAAGCCCAGGAGTTTAAATGACTGAATATCCTCAAGAGGATTGGTGAGAAAGTAGATAGGAGGGTTTGCCAGACAGTCCTTTCGGAGAGAGAGATAGTGAGCGTGCGAGGTTTGTCTGGATTGAAAGACATATTCCAAGTGTTTCAGCAGCTTGACATACATTTGTAAGACTCATGTCTGTCAAATTAAAACAGAATGATAGGGACTCTGGATTATCTGATATTTGGGATACCATTCCACTTCTTGGTTCATGAATGGTGAGGAGAAAATAAGCATCTCTGATGGCAAATGATTTCCGGTAATTTGTTAATCAACAAGTATCCACCATGCGAACAAACGGAATGGTACAAATCAGTTCCATATTGAACACTGCAATCAACATCAGCTGTTGTCTGAGGAATATCCGGTGCTCCCACACAGGGCCAATGAGAGTGGGGGTCACGGAGGTCGCTGCTGTTGAGAGGCCCAAGCTTCTGCTGTATTTTTTTTCTTCAAAACAGTACAGCAAAACCCCTCATCAGCTCGTCCTCACTTCCTCATTGTTACATGATTGAATAGGCACGGCCAGTGAAAGATCACGTTATGCTTTGTTTGAAGTCCCACATTCTTGTGGGGTTGGCCGGGAGAAGTTTGGCTCAAGCCTTTCCCGAACCGGCTGGTCAGGCATGACATTCAACTAAGGTTAGGGCAGTAATTGTAATTTGCCCAGGGTGCCAGCAATAGCAAACCTATTCTTCCTGAAGGACACCGTGGAATCTTTAACGTCAACCAACTAATGTTGGTGATGGAACGCCCAGCTTAACGTCCATCCGAGTGATGGCACACACATTGATGAATCACCCAGTCTGTAAAACACCGGGATGACAGTTTATTGCTGGGCCAGGATTCAAATCCAGGCGAGAAAAGCAAGAGCAGCACCGAAAGCAGCCCCTGAAGCATGGACAAACACAAACTTCAACTTATCTTCTTATTCGATCTTATATTCTTTTATCTATCTATAATTCCAGTAATCTCTGTGTGTGTGTGTGTGTGTGTCTGTGTGTGTGTGTATGCGACCGCTGTTTCTCGACAACCACGGGTCCGATATACTTGAAACTTGCCAGGTATATTGCTGGGGACCCGAGGATGTGCCTTTTCAAGGTTTCATATTAATCGGACAAGTAGTTACCGAGCTATGGCGATTTCTTTACCAAACTCCGCAAGCCGTTCGCTTTGGACCAAACCATTTCATGTAAATAGAGGGGGGGGATTGTCACCGTACTCGCAAGCCGTCCGCTTTGGCTTTGCGAATGGACCAAACCATTTCATGTAAATAGAGGGGGGGGATATAATTTTGTACGGGCATGCCCTAGTATATATAAAAGAAAGTTTTTGTTTGTTTGTTTGTTTGTTTGTTTTTTTGTTTGTCTGCACGCGCTCATCTCCTGAACGATGAAAGATAGGAGGAAACCTCTAAAACAAAAAATGTCGGGACGGGCCCCGGGAAGGTTATAGGCTAGGTAGTGCAGCAGATAAACACAAAAATTGTGCATTTTATGAGAAAAGCATGAAATTTTTAACATAGTTAGTGCATACCATAAGGTTTATTTTCAGATGGGGAGGGAAGTCAGATTTGACCTCTGAGGACCGTGAGAGGTCAAATCCAATATGGCCACCAGTCCACGGGTCTAATGTTCAAACCCGCTTAATTTTGGAACCAAACAGTGTAGAAAAACATTTTAGGTGTCATTTCCAACTAAATTGGGGATGCCCATTCATTTGGTGATACTTTTGAGATCGCCAGAACTCAAGGACATGCATTTAGGTCAAGGTCAAAGTCAAATTACGTTAAATATCTATTTTTATGATACTGAAGTTCGAACTGCTATTGGAAAAAGATCATTTGAACTTTTAAAACTTTATTTTTTCAGGTACAGGGATAGGTACAGAACACCCAAAGACCAGAAATGATGAAAAAAAAGTGTTTACACTGCAACAAATGATGCAATAACCTCTGAAAAAATAACTGTAGTTAACCAAGTATGTCCACCAAAGCTTACATTAAATCAAGTGCAATGATGAAAATTGGTAATGATCTAAATCTAACAGTCTCCAGAAGATAAGCACAGTGCAGTGCACTTGAGTGCAGCTTTGGCACACTTGCACCCTTTCTTGCAGACACAGTGGATCAATTCATGGCACGATTTTGATGCTTCAGGAAGAGTGGTCCAAAGAGGCTGCCACCCAGTTGTCTCCTTTGTCCAGCCCCAGTCAGATGGGTCTGGCATCTCTGGATCCATGACCAATGCCTGGTTCCAACAGTTGGCCTGGTAGCAAGTGTGCTTGATGTTCTGCTTGAGTGCTGCCTGGGTTGGAGGAATGTTCTCTAGAGTTCTACACTTCTGTGTGAAGAGCTGCTTCCTGGCATCATTCACTTCCGTGCTGTCACTGGTTCGGTCGTACATCAGCACCACAAATCGCTCCAGCAGTAACATTGAGCCTTCACTGACCTCACTTGGCATGCCTAGGAGTTCATTGAAAGCATCATTCACCTCTGGGAAAGACTTCCAAGTTTCGCAGGCAGTCTTCTTTCCTCTGCCATCGAATGCAGATACAGTATCACACCCGGTGAAAGCATGAAAGACTGGGAGAGTCAGTATCACCAAAGCGATCTCAAAAGTATCACCAAATGAATGGGCATCCCCAATTTAGATGGAAATGACACCTATAATGTTTTTCTACACTATTTGGTTCCAAAATTAAGCGCGTTTGAACATTAGACTCGGTGGAATGGCGGCCATTTTGCATTTGACCTCTCATGGTCCTCAGAGGTCAAATCTGACTTCCCTCCACATCTGAAAATAAACCTTATGGTATATACTAACTATGCTAGAAATTTCATGCTTTGCTCAAAAAATGCACAATTTGTTAAAATATGAGAGCTTATCCGCTGTACTATTAGGTGGCGAGGTGGGTCGAGGCCGCCTCGGCTGGGCTGGGCCCATTTCGCAACAAATCTTCTTCTTTCAAAATTCTCTTGAAGTACAACTTATGCACTTACACTACTCACAATAAGTTAAGGATATTGTGGGAGTGAGTTTCTTTTTTATATAGGGGTTAGGGGGTATTGAAATCAAGAATGCTGTGTTTTTTCACACTCATTAATAACCATAGAATTAGGACCAACAACTTTTTTCAACATAATTAATACACAATCAACCACACCGAAGAACCTGCCAATATCCCTAACTTATTGTGAGTAGTGTAACAGGAATATCTGACTGATTGCAACACATGCTTTCAAAATTCCCTCTCTCGCAGGGCCCGACAGAAGAAAGAACAAGGAATCGTTGCGCACGAACTGATACTGGGCTCGCGTCAGACCTGTGTACAGAAGATTAAATTCATTCAAAAAGAACCCGGGCAACGCCGGGTGTATTCAGCTAGTTAAATTATATATTTCTTAATACAGTACTTTACTTGGTTACTTTCCGACACTTGTACTGTGAGCTTCAAAAGTCTGCTGCTGTGATTTTGCTTTGTTTATGAGCTTGTTGCTATGCTAATTTATGATCTTCATTGGAGAAAGTTATTTTTTTTTAAGTTACAAAAGAGACAGAAATGTGGGGATTCGTCTGCAAGGCGGTTTGCCCTGGAGCCCATGCTAGCTCTCGAAGCCCCTGATCCTGATCCCACATTCGGAGACCACATGTTTGGTAACATACTGTATGTTAATACACATATGAGAAAACCAGATCGCCTTTGAAGGGAGGGGAGGAGCTTAGGGACGTGCACGCCTTCGGAAGCCTCCCCCTCCCGGATCCGTCCCTGGAATCCTAATTTTCCATCCAATCAAACAAAATCAATTTCATCACCAAATGCACCCCGACTACAACCGCCCTCCACTTGGGAGTGTTTATACAGTATTGGTTAAACTGAGTGGCGGGAGTCACACAAACGTCCTCATATAGCCGCATGCAGCTCATTATCCACTGTTTGCTAACCGATACTAAACACAGAATAAGTGCCAATTCATTCCGCAAAATAGACAGTGATCGGACCACAGGTCATAGCTTGAGAGCAAAGAACAGGAGAGTAAAGCTGGTAGGTAGTAAGGCAAGGGCAGCAGAAAGGTCATGAAGGGATTTCAACTGGAACACTATGACTAGATGGATTTAAACACCACATAGATTTAAACATCAGATAGATTTAAACATCAGATAGATTTAAACACGAGATAATTTTAAACATTAGAAAGATTTAAACAGTAGATATATTCAAATAGTTTGATCGATTTAAACATTAGATAGATTTAAGCATTAGATAGAATTAAACAGTAGATAGATTTAAACAGTAGATAGAATTAAACAGTAGATCGATTTAAACAGTCGATAGATTTAAACAGTCGATAGATTTCAACAGTCGATAGATTTAAACAGTAGATAGATTTAAACAGTAGATAGATTTAAACAGTAGATAGATTTAAACAGTAGATAGATTTAAACAGTAGATAGATTTAAACAGTAGATATATTCAAATAGATAGATTTAAACAGTAGATATATTCAAATAGTTAGATTTAAACAGGAGATGGATTTAAACATTAGATAGATTTAAACAGGAGATAGATTTAAACATTAGATATATTCAAACAGTAGATAGATTTAAACATTAGATAGATTTAAACATTAGATAGCTTTAAACATTAGATAGATTCAAACATTAGATAGATTTAAACATTAGATATATTCAAACAGTAGATAGATTTTTAAGCAGTAGATAGATTTAAACATTAGATAGATTTAAACAGTAGATATATTAAAATAGTTAGATAGCTTTAAACATTAGATAGATTCAAATAGTTAGATAGATTTAAACAGTAGATAGATTTAAACATTAGATAGATTCAAACAGTAGATAGATTTAAACATTAGATAGCTTTAAACATTAGATAGATTCAAATAGTTAGATAGATTTAAACAGTAGATAGATTTAAACAGTAGATATATTCAAATAGTTAGATAGATTTAAACAGTAGATAGATTTAAACAGTAGATATATTCAAATAGTTAGATAGATTTAAACACGAGATAGATTTAAACAGTAGATATATTCAAATAGTTAGATAGATTTAAACAGTAGATAGATTTAAACAGTAGATATATTCAAATAGTTAGATAGATTTAAACAGTTAGATAGATTTAAACAGCAGATATATTCAAATAGTTAGATAGATTTAAACACGAGATAGATTTAAACAGCAGATATATTCAAATAGTTAGATAGATTTAAACACGAGATAGATTTAAACAGCAGATATATTCAAATAGTTAGATAGATTTAAACACTAGATAGATTTAAACAGCAGATATATTCAAATAGTTAGATAGATTTAAACATTAGATAGATTTAAACATTAGATAGATTTAAACATTAGATAGATTTAAACATTAGATAGATTTAAACATTAGATAGATTTAAACATTAGATAGATTTAAACATTAGATAGATTTAAATATTAGATAGATTTAAACATTAGATAGATTTAAACATTAGATAGATTTAAACAGTTAGATAGATTTAAACAGCAGATATATTCAAATAGTTAGATAGATTTAAACACGAGATAGATTTAAACAGTAGATATATTCAAATAGTTAGATAGATTTAAACATTAGATAGATTTAAACATTAGATAGATTTAAACATTAGATAGATTTAAACATTAGATAGATTTAAACATTAGATAGATTTAAACATTAGATAGATTTAAACATTAGATAGATTTAAATATTAGATAGATTTAAACATTAGATAGATTTAAACAGTTAGATAGATTTAAACAGCAGATATATTCAAATAGTTAGATAGATTTAAACACGAGATAGATTTAAACAGTAGATATATTCAAATAGTTAGATAGATTTAAACATTAGATAGATTTAAACATTAGATAGATTTAAACATTAGATAGATTTAAACATTAGATAGATTTAAACATTAGATAGATTTAAACATTAGATAGATTTAAACATTAGATAGATTTAAACATTAGATAGATTTAAATATTAGATAGATTTAAACATTAGATAGATTTAAACAGTTAGATAGATTTAAACAGCAGATATATTCAAATAGTTAGATAGATTTAAACACGAGATAGATTTAAACAGTAGATATATTCAAATAGTTAGATAGATTTAAACAGTAGATATATTCAAATAGTTAGATAGATTTAAACATTAGATAGATTTAAACTGGAATTCGGTACCTAGTTAAGCATTGAAGATAGAAGGGACGAAGGTTGCGCGGACATGACGGGCCGGATATGCCTCCTGCATTGATTGAACTTCCCTTTATATCCCAAAACATTACTTCGCCCCAAACAGGGATACTCATTCGCTCACATCGAGTTAATAAACTTACATTCACTCATCGGAGACGTGTACTGAAGACTTAATATCGCGTACCAGGATAAGAGAAGGACACTTTGGTGCCAGGGGACGGAACTTGGGTGACTGCGTTTGCCCCCAAGCTCGAACAACGAACACACGCACGCACCGTCACACGTCACCGCCCGCAATATAATCGTGAACTCAGATCATCGGAAATCGACTGCTCCGGTCTGCGCTGTGCGCATGCGAATGCTGGGCTGCTGGCTGATCAGTGTTCGCCGTTCGGTGGTGAAGGGTGAATGCGAGTATTGCGCTGCACTACGGGGTTTTTTGTATGCAGGGTCTTTTTGTATACACTACAGGGTCAAGGCTCGTAGAAGAGTTAGAACACAGAATGGACCAGGACGCAACAAACCAAAAGGAACAGCAGAAAGAGAAGGGGGAAATGCCGATGGAGAAAATCGACGGATATGGACAACAAAACAAGGGATGCCGAATGGATGAGGAGTAAGGGAATTGTCTGCAAGTGCAATGGCGATCTGATGAGCCCACCGAGATCGACTCAGCTTCATCGTGGGAGGGTGTAGCGAATGGAGGCAGTGGTGAGGGTGAAGGCAGTGGTGGGGGTGCCATGAGTGGAGGCAGCGGTGAGGATGGAGGTATTACTATTGGTGAGGATGGAGAGAGTGGAGCCAGTGGTGAGGGTTCCATTGAGTGGAGGCATTGTTGAGGGTTCCGCGAGCGAAGGCAGTGGTGATGGTGCCGCAAGTGGAGGCCGTGGTTAGGATGTAGCGAGTGGAGGCATTGTTGAGGGTGAAGGCAGTGTTGAGGGTGAAGGCAGTGTTGAGGGTGAAGGCAGTGTTGAGGGTGAAGACAGTGTTGAGGGTGAAGGCAGTGTTGAGGGTGAAGGCAGTGTTGAGGGTGAAGGCAGTGTTGAGGGTGTAGTGACTGGAGGCCATGGTGAGGGTGTAGCGAGTGGAGGTACTAGTGAGTGTGTGTGTCGCCAGTGGAGGCATTGGTGAGGGTGGAGGCATTGTTGAGGGTGTAATGACTGAAGGCCGTGGTGAGGGTGTAGTGAGTGTGTTGCCAGTGGAGGGATTGGTGAGGGTGTAGCGAGTGGAGGTGCTGGTTAGTGTCGTGAGTGGAGGCAGTTTGGGGTAATACTAATAGAGTAAGGTGATTAGGTAAGGGAAACTTTGAGGATATGAGGAGAGAGTTGCTCTAGATTGGGACAAGCTAACATGAAGGCAATTGGCAATAGACAAATAGACAACCTTCAAGGAGCAAATATACAATATGCAGAGTAAGTATATTTCAGTGACAGTGAGGTGTAAAACGAGAAACAGAAAGAGACCATTCCTCCCTCCAGGTCTTTAAAACAGCTGTTCACCACCATCTCTTGTCTTCCCCCATCCAAAGCCTTGGTCTTTTCTACCCCCGCTAATTCACCCCAGATCCACTTTTTTGAAATACCAACTTCTTTCCTGGAAGTCATAGCGGTGTCGATTTGTTTTTACCTCTCCCACACTCCCCCCCTCCCCCCACCTTCCCATGCCTCCTCCCCCCCCCTTCCCATGCCTCCTCCCCCCAAGCCCTCTCCCTCCTACAGATCTCCCGATGTCCCTGTTCTCTACTGTTGTACTTGTGTGCTTCCTTCTCTCCCCATATTGTCTCCTGCTTCATTTATTATATGTTTTATGTGTCCGTTTATGTTTTTTTGTGATTAATGTGTTAGCTCTTACACGAGCCTCGATCTTGTATATAAATAAACAAGTCAGGAGACGACGATGTTTCACGAGCGAGTGGTATTCAATGACAAAGGACGGACTATAACCGAAACAGGCCTGGACAGGCCAGGCCCGGAAATGTCAAAACGAAGGTTACTGACCTTGAAATGAGATAGAAAACAATGTATAATCAGTTATGAGGTTAGTTAGCTACACAATACCGAAAATTCGGTGAAAAATGAAATGGAATTCACAGAGTACAGTTATCAAACAGAGTACATACCATGGTGGTATGTAACCATTCTTGTTGTCATGTGATTTACGTTGAAACATATCCGTGGTAAATCTGTGAGTATGGCGTTACTCAGCGAGCAAGAGTTGCTCAATGTTTGTCAACAAGGATACGCCAAGATGGCGCCGTTCATATTCGTACTATCTGCTTGTTAACCCATTACCCAACCCGTATCTGACACAGTGTTATTCATGTCTTATTCTAGTTTCATGGAGCTTTAATGAATGAAGTGTTATTGGAGCTGTAACGAAGTCTGTCCGTTTTTTTGTTTGTTTTTGTTTTTGTCATTAATGTTAGCTCTTAGTCTTACACGAGCCTCGATCTTGTATACAAAAAAAAAAAAAAAGAAGGACTGACCACTATATTCGTCATGGGTGTGTCTGTCTGTCTGTCTGTCTGCCTGTCTGCCTGTCCGCAGCATAACTACCCGATGATATCATCCGATCTTGATGAAACTTGGGTTGGAGGTTGATATCATGATCTACTTGTGTCCTATGTAGAGTGGGCGTATTGCGCCCATTGTGGGCGGAGCCACGCCCGAAAAAGATGTCTTTTTTGGGGGTAATCGAGTTCAAGCTACATCTTCTCTGAGGGGTTTGGTTGAATCTGACAGGGGTTTCGGTATTTGGTTAGGCCAATTTCATGTGTCTAGCCCCACAGAGCTCGATTTTTCATTTTCGCCCCAAGGTCAAGGTCACAAGGTCACGAAATTTAGAAAAGTCGATTTTTGATGGTTTTATTACATTGTTCGCTTCCTGATCGGGTGAAATGTCATACATGATCTTATATTATCACATACATTATAAAATACAAGTTTTCCAACAATTTTCAGAATCTTCGACCTTTGACCTTTGAAGGTTACAAAGGTCACATTTTCAAAGTTGTCGGAATCGAACCGAATTTTCGGTATTGTGTAGCTAACTAACCTCATAACTGAGTATACATTATTTTCTATCTCATTTCAAGGTCAGTAACCTTCGTTTCGATATTTCCAGGCCAGCACCACACACTTACATACAGCTGGCTCTTAAAGGCCTGCGCACGCAACGCATTGGGGCTCTTTGTAAATAGGCATGTACACCGCATGTCGGGGTCCGACACCTGCCACGTGGGCCCCCGACCCCCCAGCCTGTTTCGGTTATAGTCCGTCCTTTGTCATTGAATACCGCTCGCTTGTGAACCATCATCGTTTCCTGACTTGTTTAAATTATAATGTTTAAGATCTCCAACAGTAGAAGGTCCTCATTTGAGAGCTCCTCCCAGTTCAAGTCCAGCATATCCTCTACATCACCCTCTTCCACCTCATCAAAGCCGACAGTCTGTCTTGGCCATTGACAATTTTTTTTTTTTTGCGAAATCTGTGAATGAACCGCACCCCTAACCTTTAACCATTTTGTCGATAAAAGTACGGTTAATACACCGCAAAATACGGTATTCTAAAAACAATTATGAACTGTTCTTTTCGAGTGTTCTTCCCTCACACAAGGAGCCCCAATAAAGGTACCAGGAGCCCCCCATAATAGCAGCAGGAGCCCCCATAAAAGTACTAGGAGTCCCCAAGAAAGTACTAACAGTACCCATGAAAGTACTCGGAGTCCCCATAAAAGTATCAGGAAGCCCCATGAAAATACCAGCAACCCCCATGAAAATACCAGCAACCCCCATGAAAATACCAGCAACCCCCATGAAAAATATCAGGAGCCCCCATGAAAGTACCAGGAGCTCCCATAAAAGTAGCAGGAGCCCCCATGAAAAGTAGCAGGAGCCCCCATGAAAGTACCAGGAGCCCCCATGAAAGTACCTGGAGCCCCCATGAAAGTACCTGGAGCCGCCATAAAAATAGCAGGAGCCCTCATCAAAGTAGCAGGAGCCCCATCAAAATACCAGGAGCCCCCATGAAAAATATCAGGATCCACCATAAAAATACCAGGAGCCCCATGAAAGTACCAGAAGCCCCTATGAAAAGTACCAGAAGCTCCATGAAAGTACCAAGAGCCCCCATAAAAATAGCAGGAGCCCCCATGAAAGTACCAGGAGCCCCCATGAAAGTACCAGGAGCCCCCATGAAAAGTACCAGAATCCCCCATAAAAGTAGCAGAAGCCCCCATGAAAAATACCAGAAGCCCACATGAAAGTACCAGAAGCCCCCATGAAAGTACCAGAAGCCCCCATAAAAATAGCAGGAGCCCCCATGAAAGTAGCAGAGCCCCCATAAAAATAGCAGGAGCCCCCATGAAAGTACCAGGAGCCCCCATGAAAAGTACCAGAATCCCCCATAAAAGTAGCAGAAGCCCCCATGAAAAATACCAGAAGCCCCCATGAAAGTAGCAGGAGCTCCCATGAAAAAACCAGGCTCTTCTACATTAATTCTTTCCTAATGCCATATATAAATGTAGAGAAATGTCCCCGAGTAATTGTCTCGTCAACAAAAAGTTAAAATCTGAATTCTGCTGTTTGTTTCTTTTACAAGGGATTGGTCGAAGTGGTCGAGTTAATTGTGACAGAATTCCAAACTTCAACGAGATGGTATTCATAGAATACTTACCCTGCGCAGTCAACATGGTGCGAACCAATTCTTTTGTTTTTGAAGGGTTTTTACTTGATTCAATATGGCTGCCAGACCACGTGAGCAATTACATCATAAATTTATATTCTCTAATATAATTGTTGCATAGATCACGCTCAAGAAATTTCAAACTGACCAGACAAAGCATTGTCCCTGTCGAATTATGACGCCATAATTAAAGCACCAATGACGCCATTGTCAACAACACTTATTCTCCATGCAGAGTTCTTTACAATGAGCCACGTTTCAATTTTTTCCATGGAGTGGTTTCGGAGATATAGAGGTGCAACGTCATTCGGTTTTTCGAAGATGGTGCCTGTACCACATGACCTATGACGTCATAATTATCATTAAAATATTGTACAGGAGGAAGCGCTCCTATGGTGAAAATTGCATCAACAGTTGCAGAGAAATTTTTTTTATACTGATCGGATGAAGCGTTGGACTTGTCGAATTATGACGTCACATTAACATATCTTATTCCCCATGGGTAGTACTTGAAAATGAGCCATGTTTCAATTTTTTCCATTAAGCGATTTGGGAGAATGTGGAGGTGCAACAGTTTTCTAAAATGGCGTCCGTACACGTGACCTATGACGTCATGATAATGAATATTAAAATGCAGTAAAAATATCCTCGAATATAAATCACGACTTTTATTTCGAGACAAAATCGGTGACGTCACGTTTAATGGTCAGTGTGTCCGCTGAGTCTTGGCAGTCGGTGGTTAGAATCCGACCCCGGTCGAGTCATACCTCACCAGACATTTATCGACCTGGAGTCGTACCTCACCTCACCATGAAAAATATAGAGCACGTGAAAACAACCATAGGTTAGCAACCATTGCGCGAGCTTTATGGGTCTAATAGCCTCCTGCGTTGAATTTCCTGGGAAGGGAAGTCGTATGTGTAGCGTGGCGGTGTAGCTGCTGTTGCGGTTACAGGTGGTGTATGGATGTTGCGTTGCTGGGCAACCTGATGCGGAAGTTTCGCCATTTGGAGGGTTTAATGGCGTTTGTTCGAGAGATTATAATCATTTGACGTGTGTGTGCTCGTGTATAAGTACATAAAATAAAAATCTGTTATGAAAGGGAGAGTGTGACACCGGTGAGAACAATGAGGAAACTTTCTCGGCAGCTTGTGCTCACCCGAGCTCGAGCACCGGCTTTGTCTGCAGTTCGGAGGCTGAATGTGTGGTCAGTACAGTAATATGGTAACTTGGGTGTGAAGAAGGGTAACGCTCCTCAAGGGAGGAATGGGATTTGTGTGGTAACTGGGAAGTACAGTTATGGTAACTTAGGTGTGAAGAAGAAGGGTAACGGTCCTCAAGAGAGGAATGCGAATGTGTGCAGTAGTGCAGGCCCTAGATTATATTTATAGACCGCGTACACCTCCATCAATATATATATATATATATCGTGTGTGATGTGGAGTGCAGGATACAGATAGTGTGTTATGGGATGTGAGGTGGGAGTGGGAGTGGGCGCATCATGGGATGTGAGGTGGGGGCGGAAGGGGGGGAGGATCATGGGATGTGAGGTGGGAGTGGGGGCGGGAGGGGATCATGGGATGTGAGGTGGGAGTGGGGGCGGGAGGGGATCATGGGATTGGGGTGAGGTGGGAGTGGGGGCGGGAGGGGGATCATGGGATGTGAGGTGGGGGGGGGGGGGAGATCATGGGATGTGAGGTGGGAGTGGGGGCGGAGGGGGGGGGGGGATCATGGGATGTGAGGGATGGGGGTATGGTGTGTTATGGTATCTGGGGGGGAGGAGGGGGTGTATGGTGTGTTACAGTATCTGGGGGGGGGGGGGGTATGGTGTGTTATGGGATTGGGGATGGTGTATGTTGTGTTTATGGGATTTGAGGAGGGGGGGGTATAGTGCATTATGGGATTTGAGTGTGGGTGTGGTGTATTATGGGGGGTGGTGGGGGGGGGGGTCAGGGGATGTGAGGGGGTGGGGTAAGGTATGGTGTGTTATGGGATCTTGTGGGGGTGGGGTGGGGTATGGTGTGTTTACAGAATTTTTATAGTGTGTTATGGTATCTGGGGGGTGTGGTGGGGGGGTGGGTATTGTGTGTTATGGGATTTGGACGTATGGTTTGTTGTGGGATATGAATGGGGGCAGTGTGTGTTTATGGGATGGGGGGTGGGGGAGGAAGGTATGGTCTGTTGTGGGATGTGGTGTGTTATGGGATATGAAGGGGGGTACTGTGTGTTGTGCGATTTCGGGGTATGGTTTGTTGTGGGATTTGGGGGTATGGTTTGTTGTGGGATTTGAGGGAGCAGTGTATGTTTATGGGATGTGGGGGTTATGGTGTGTTGTGGGATGTGGTGTGTGATGTGATATGAGTGGGTTGTTCGGACCATGTGCCCCCATGTTAGAGGTAAATGAGACCTTCAATTCCTCCCCCTGGAATTGTCTGAATTGCCTGAAATTCCTGCAATGATTGGTCGTGTTATTGAGTGATATCTTTATAGCTTTCATGTGATTGGGAAAATTCTGTATTAAACATTTTCTTTAGCAATATAAATGATTGCATGTACATTTGCGATGTACTTAAATATGGTGGAGTGTTTCCATTATTGTCCCCAACAGTCAATCATACGTACGTAATAAGTAGATGGTCATAATCCAGAATTGGTTATTTTTCAACAACAATTTTATGCTATCGTGTTGCATGTTGTTAATATTTACTGTTGTTCCCACAGGGGCAGTGATCTAAATGATGTAAGTACAGTTTAAACCTTTTTTTTGTTGTTGGTAATAATATCAAGGTGGGGAAGGAGGGAACGAACATCTAAAATGCCTCCATATTTGTATCGATGATCTTTTGGAAATGTTTGATCTTAAAATAATGGGAATAGGTGATATTTTCATGGATTATCGATGATCTCTCCATGGAATGCGTTGCATTCAGTGGAACAATTGCATTTGTGCAGGGAATGCTTTTTCTGTAGCTTCAGAAATATGCAGTAGAACCTGATTAAATATAGTAATTAAAATGTATGAGTAAGGGGCAGTATAATTATTACATACTATCAAAGGTACCCGCGTTGCCAGGCAATGCAGAGTCGCTTCGCTGATGGGAATAGTAAGAGTGGGGTGGGGGAGGTCAATTTTGAATTTGGTGTGTCAATGTCAATTTTGTAACTTTAAAAAACATCGTATGTATCGTCTCATCCTTATACAGTGCCGAAAGAAAGTGTACAACCCCTTTCAAAATGGTGACCCGTCCAGAATTGTACTTCTTAGCCAATGAAACTGCTTCGACAGCCCAATGTGCCTCACGGCGTGAAAGGAATGGTTGTTTATTTGGTTACAGTGCATGTTTAGCGTTGGCGTGAAGTAATTTAATTGTGGTAAAGGATTATGTGTCGATATTTGTATCAAAAGCTGTTGTCTTCCCTCCCTAATGTTTGTGTCTGAAACCGCTTCTCCCTCAACCATTTTAATGTTATCTCCTTTGTAATCTGTCTTGCTTTGTGGGGAATTTGGCTTCACAACAACGAGAAAACGCAAGTTGTGGTGCAGAGGTGCAGGTTTTGGCGTGAAGGGCGAGTCCTAGACATTTGAGAGGCTCAGGGGAGGGGTTTGCCTTTATATATGGCTGAACCAGCAATCGGTGGGGGCGACATCATGGTGTGGTGCGTCGTGGGAGCCATTAAAGCACACATCCACATCCAGTCAGAGCTCAGTCCGGTTCCTAGTTCTAGTATGGATGTTCCACTGTTCCAATCGGGGTTCCCATAGTTCAGTCGGGTTTCGCAGAGTCCAGAGCTGTTGTCCAGGTGGGGTCGAATGGGTTGTCAAGTGTAGTGTGCCGAGTTTGCTATTCCAGGTGGCAGAGCCCAAGGGAGTTTGCGGGTCACCCCACACCCTCATCTGTAAGAGTGCGGTGCGCGCTGGGCCCTCTAGCAGGGCTGGTGGAGCATTGGCTCCAAACACGGAACTTGGCGGTGCCCGAGCAGGCCGCAATGGGTATTTTAAGTCGTCTCTTCTTCTGGTCTTCCTCCTGTGGTGTGTCTGTGGGCCCGTTAAGGCTTATCTTGATAATGATCTGTTCGCACAAAACCTGGAGTGTGTATTTCATCTTGTTAATATAATTGAGTGTCATGTTCTCATGTTTCCTGTTCTCCCTTCCCCATTTACTAAGCACACACGTGATTGAACTGCGTCTCCATTGTGTATTCGAGTTGGCACTATCAATAAAACTGCTTGGTTTTAGAAGGGACAGATTTGGCGGGAGGGTTAGCTTCCAAGGTTAATCTTATCCCCCATTGAACGCGACAAACCGCTCCAGTTGCAATTTTTAGTGCCTCGGTGTGAAGGAGGAATCTGGTGTGTCGCTCGATCGACCTCGGACAAACCAAATTGAGCTAGGTAAATGAGCGATTATGCCCTCAGTGCGTCTGGGTGAATTGGCTGACAGAACTGTCCTAACGATCTTATTACACCCTGGTGACGTCAGTGCTTACCCCACTGTTCTCATCGCCACTTTTCCACCCTACGCATCCCTCCCCCAATTCAAGCTTATGAACTACAACAACAACAACATGCATTTTATGGCCATTTTCCTTGCTAGAGCGGGGGTTAGCCTTGCGGTCCCCATGACAATGTTCTCCATTTTGCCCTATTTTCTGCATCCCCCCTTGTTAACCCCCTTGCCCGCATTTCTTCTTCGACCATCTTTAGCCAAGTCTTTCTCGGTCTTCCCCATCCTCTACTTCCTTCGACATTCATTTCCATCACTCTTCTCAACCAGTCACTTTCATCCTTCCTTAACACATGACCAAACCATCTCAACCTGTTCCTCTTCACAGCATCCATCACAGGCTCTATTCCCATCATCTTTCGCAATTCATCATTTGTCTTCCTCTCTCTCAACGACACTCCGCACATCCACCGAACCATTCGCATTTCCACCCTTTCCAGCCTTCGTTGCTGCTCTACGTTCATTACGCATGTCTCGCTCCCATTAAAGCTTATGAACTGTTGGATTGAATTAATGTGGTGTTAATGTGGTACAGGCTTGATGGACTAAATGGCATCGTCTTGCATCAAACTTCCTCGTGTGTCATTGTATTTAATAGGTATCTTTGGTGAAAGAAATACAGAACTTGGAGGTTTTGACATTGAGGTAAGAACAAGGAAATGCACGTTTTGAGTTGGGTGTTTTCAATGACATTAAAGAGATTAAGGGTTGCTCTGTAATGTGGTCGGTGAATCTCTCCTTGCATGAACAGCAGGAACAGTATTTCCAGCTTGCATGACCTGAGCAGCTGCAAACACCTTTCGGAACTCTACTTGCGCGGTAACTGCATCACCAGCCTCAGCGAACTTCACTTCCTTGAAGCCTTGCCCAGATTGTGTGTGCTCTGGTTGGCTGGGAACCCATGTTGTGGTTCCGACCCTGTTGCCTATCGTCTGGCTGTGCTGCGCTGCCTACCCAACTTGCAACTTTTGGACAATCGGTGTACGTACAGCCCATCTGATTAGACAGTCAGGGGGACGGGGTGCGGGGCTGCCTTTTGTTTCTTTGCTTGCTGATTATTTCTGAATAACTTGTTTCATAATGTTCACCTCAGGTTCAAATTCCATAAATATAATGATATCTTCAAATCTGTTTTTTGGTCTTTCTAATTTGTCTGTCTCATTTGACCTTGGATCTGATTGCTCAGGCAATCGTTCGCTTTATATGTCCAAGCACTGCTGCTGAGTCAGCAATGGTTAGCCCACCCGCGTAGCAGGAGACAATGTTTTGCAATTGTGTGTGTCTGTGTGTTTCTGTCCAGGCCATAACTTATTTTACCGTTTGAGCTTTTGTCACCAAATTTTCAATTAAAATATGTAGACGACTAATTAATAATTGGGTCAAAAATTAAAAGGGCAAAGTCACAAGTACAAATAGTCCTTATTGGTCTGTCCATTGCAGCATAGCATGAGACAGCCGGCTTTTTAATTTTAATTGCTTTTGTGTTTCTTTATTTTGTTTCTTTATCCACTTTCTTTTTCACATGCTTGCTCGTTTACCATTTGAGCTTTTGTCATCAAATTTTCAACAAACCTTTATTATGAGAATATGGAAAACAGTAATTAACTGGAACAGGCACTTCCACTTAGTTTAGCGCACACCTCCACTAAGCTGGACATTTTACGTTTAGTATCACACTGATAGGCCATATCTTAATCACGATATCAAGCACGATATCTCAAAAAGTTATGGACGGATTTGGACGAAACTTTGTGGACCGGTTGGGTGTGTGACAAGGACAAATTGATTCAAGTTTGGTGAAGATCTCAATATGGATTCGGATACGAGAATTATTTAAAATTTTAAGTGATTTTTAACCATTGAGAGACCGGGCGAAAAGCAATATATAACATGATATTTCAAAAATGTTGTGGACGAGTTATGAATAAACTTGGTGGACGGGTTGGTTAAGTGACAAGAACAAGCCAATTCGATTCTAGTTCAGGTCCGGATCCAGATCCGGCCTATCAGTGGGATACAAAACATAAACTGTTCAGCCTGGCGGAGGTATGTGCTCTACCTAGTGCCGTTCTAGTTTTCAATTGGTTTACACATTTTTCAGTGGCTATGATGTGGTGGGAATAAAATGATGCAATGGTAATGAAACATGATTGGCATCTCAGAGGTTGTGGTTTCAAACAGTTGAATGCCGATTTTCCGAATTCGCAGAAAGATGGTCATGGAATAGCTTGTTTATTTGCCCATTCTTTTCATGCCTTAAAGACAGAAGACTATGACAATGAAATGGGCATGTTCAATAGGGTTTCTGGAAATAAATAGCTCTCACAACACAAGTCAAAACTAGAAAGAGCAATCAGAAATTGCAGACCCTCGCCAGGACGTGTTTTCAGTGGTTTTTAAGGCTTTTGTGTTAAAACAAATATGGCGGCCGAACCACATGACCGATGACGTCATGATTAAATTTTTTTTTTCTCTGCCGATTTATCCCTAGATGATGCTCAATAAATTTCATCATGATCCGATGAAGTTTTGTACTTGTCGAATTATGATGTCATAATGGAGGCACCTATGACATCATCATTAACATATTTTATTCCCCATGGAGAGCTCTTTACAATGAGCAATGTCAAGTTTTTCTATGCAGCACTTTCGGAGATATGGAGGTGCAAAGTTTTTTTTGGTTTTTCCAAGATGGCGCCTATACCACGTGACCTATAACGCCATAATTATCATTAAAAATTATACAGCTGGAGTTGCACATATGGTGAAAAATTCTGGTCAATCAGACCAACGGTTGCAGGGAAAATCATATTCTGTGCAGACAGACAAACAAACAAATAAAATCACTCAAAGATCGACACTTGGCAAAACAGTATAAAGTAGAATGCCACTCAGTAGAGAATACTTTGACCTCAAAAATAATTTGTGGTTGAATTCAGTGATCTGATATGCAAATCGTCTTCAAAGTTAAAGTTAATCTAAAAAAATTGACAATTTTAGCAATTTGGCCTATGTTGACCTTTTGGCCAAAGCTGATCTCAAAAATAATTGGCGGTTAAATTCAGTTTGCCGATTATGTATATCCTATTCAAATTTCAAGTCAATCGGATGAAAATTGAGCATTTTAGAAATTTGAAAAAAGTGGTTGACCTTTGGCCTATTTTGACCTTTTCACCCCAAAGAGAAATAGGATTTTGTCGGACCACTAACTCTACCATTTGGTAAAGTTACGTGAAGATCGGTTTAAAATTGTGACCTTTAGGCAAGTACAAGTGAGTGGACAGACAAACAAACACACAAACACACACACACACAAACAGGAGTGAGCAACATACTTGCAAAAAAAAAAAAAATTCTTTGCCAAGTAATAAAATCACTCATAGAGCAACACTTGTTAAAACAGTACAGAGTAGAATGCCACTCAGTCGACAATACTTTTGACCTCAAAAATAATTTGTGTTTGAATTCAGTGACCTGATATGCAAATCGTCTTCAAAGTTTAAGTTAATCTGAGAAAATTGACAATTTTAGAAATTTGGCCTATGTTGACCTTTTGGCCGATGCTGATTTCAAAAATAGTTGGTAGTTGGTTTCAGTTCGCTGAAATGCAAATCCTATTCAGATTTAAAGTCAATCGGATGAAAAGAGGATTTTAGAAATTAGTAAAAAGTGGTTGACCTTTGGCCGATGTTGACCTTTTGGCCTATGCTGATCTCTAAAATAGTCGGTGGTTGAATTCAGTTTTTTTATATACAAGATCGAGGCTCGTGAAAGAGCTAACATAAATCACACAAAAGTCAAACCGACACATAAAACATAATAAGGGGAGCGGTAGACAAGATGGGGAGAGAAGGGGAAGCACACAAACACAACATTTGAGAGCAGGGACATCGAGAGAACTGTGGGAGGGAGAGGGCTTGGTGGGAGGTGGGAGAGGTATAAAACATATGGACACTGCAAAGACTTCCAGGAAAGAAGTTGGAATTTCAAAAAAGTGGATCTGGGGTGAATTAGCAGGGGTAGAAAAGATCAAGGTTTTGGATGGGGGAAGATAAGAGATTGTGGTGAACAGCTGTTTTAAAGACCTGGAGGGAGGAGTGGGATTGAAGGGAGTGGGGGAGTTTGTTCCAGAGGCGGGAGAAAAGGGGAATGAAAGAGTGAAGGTGAGCAGAGAGCCTAGATTTTGGCAGGTTAACCATAAGAGGGTTGCTGGCAGATCTTGTGCGACCTGTAGGAATATTTGGGGGACAGAATACAGAGCTGGGGGAGCAAGGCCGGAGAGGAGTCTGTAGAAGACAGAAAGACCACCAACCTGCCTGCGGTGAGTGAGTGAAAGGCCCTTGGAGTTACCTTCATCGCAGTTAGCCGATATGTAAATCCTTTTCAAATTTCAAGTCAATTGGATGAAAATTGAGGATTTTAGAAATTTGAAATGGTTGTTGACCTTTGGCCTATGTTGACCTTTTGGCCGATGCTGATCTCAAAAATAGTTGGTGGTTGAATTCAGTTCGCCGATATGTATATCCTATTTAAATTTCAAGTCAATCGGATGAAAATTGAGGATTTTAGAAATTCAAAAAAAGTGGTTGACCTTTGGCCTATGTTGACCTTTTGACCCCAAAAATATATAGGATGTCGGACCACGAACTCTACCATTTGGTGAAGTTTCGTGAAAATCGGTTTAAAATTGTGACCTGTGGGCAAGTATAAGTGAGCGGACAGCCAAATGCAAAGTCACTCATAGAGTGAGTGACACTTGGCAAAACAGAACAAAGTAGCATGGCACTCAGTGGAGCATCCTTTTGACCTCAAAAATAATTGGTGGTTGAATTCAATGACCTGATATGCAAATCGTCGTCAAATTTTAAGTTAATCGGATGAAAAGTGACAATTTTAGAAATTCGGCTTATGTTGACCTTTTGGCCTATGTTGACCTTTTGGCCTATGTTGACCTTTTGGCCTATGTTGACCTTTTGGCCTATGTTGACCTTTTGGCCTATGTTGACCTTTTGGCCTATGTTGACCTTTTGGCCTATGTTGACCTTTTGGCCTCTGTTGACCTTTTGGCCTCTGTTGACCTTATGACCGATGTTGATCTTTAAAATAGTTATTGGTTGAATTCAGTTCGCTGACATGAAAATCCTATTCAAATTTCAAGTCAATCGGATGAAAATTGAGGATTTTAGAAATTTGAAAAAAGTGGTTGACCTTTGGCCGATTGACCTTGTGACCTATGTTGACCTCAAATAGTTGGTGGTTGAATTCAGTTAGCCGATGTGTATATCCTATTCAAATTTCAAGTCAATTGGATGAAAATTGAGGATTTTAGAAATTCGAAAAAAGTGGTTGACCTTTGGTCTGTTGACCTTTTGACCTTTTAACCTCAAAAATATATAGGATTTTGTCGGATCACGAACTCTACCATTTGGTGAAGTTTCGTGAAGATAGGTTTAAAATTGTGACCTGTAGGCAAGTATAAGTGAGCGGACAGACAAACACACAAACAAACACACACACACAAACCGGAGTGGTCAACATACTTGCAAAAAATTTTTTTTTTTTTTTTTGCCAAGTAACAAACTGATTCAAATGCAATACCCTCTCCTCAAGCGAGGGTAATAAAAACAAAATTATGCAATATATAAGCAAATAACGAATCAACTTCTAAAAATCAGCAAAAGTTATTTTGAAAGTCCGCTATTGAGGATGGACAAATGTATCAAAAAACAGCTCATATTGATACTTAATACTGTCATTGATACTTGCTCGCCCACGCCCAAGCACTATGCAAAATATCATGTCTTACTTTCAGGAGAGCAGTCCGTAACCATTTGAAAACGCACTGTAAGAGTTTCCAAAAGAGAATGTAGGATGATCTTTGTAGTATACCAAGTGGAGGATTGTGGAAGACCACAATCTCCAGGAAAGTAGTTGCTTTCTTTGGGTAGCCGATGATTGCCTGGACTGCATCTTAACTAACAGCTAACAGGTGATCTAAACAGAAGGAAGTAGGTGATAGCACGGAAGAAAATGTAAGATCCAGCAAAGTTTGCTTAGTACAGTATAAAAACATTAAATCCTGGAAGTAATTCGCAGTAAATTGCTTAGCTAGTTAAAGTCAGCTGTTGTAATAGTGATTTAAATTCGATTTTGAAGTTTCTCTTGCTCTTCCATGAGCCTAGGTGTTGTATACAAACTAGAAAACATATTTCCTAGATTGAAAATATCTCCCAATTCTAAAAATAAAAATAAAAATGTGAAGGTGGATCATGGACTTGGAAAATCTTGTCGAGTCGATATCATTTCAGGATAAATGTAGATATAATCTCAAAAGTTATTGAGCTATGAAGCACATTGCTTTAGGGCTCTGTGAATGGTTATGTCACAGGTCGACAAGAGCTCCGCATGGTTGTTGTTGCTGTAGTTGGGGATCAATTTTTGAAATGTGCATCCATTGGTCAGACATCTGCTGGACCCCACCCACATTTGTCGCTCGACTCTACCTACCATGGCGCCGACAAAATAATTTGGCCACAATCATGGTTTTCTGGTGGGCCTATGACATCAGGCCTGTAGGCCTCTGCTGATTATACACTGCCCAGGTTTGTTGCTCCAAATTTCCATTGGCTTTGCTTGGGTCGAGTGTTACTTACAGAGGACCCCAAAAAATCTAATCATGTGTCGAATAAAAATTATAAGTAAGGTTTAATCAAGCCTGTCAGGCACAATAATAATGCACAGTACTCACCTTCCGAAAAATAGCGTTACGTAATTTTTGATCGGCCTCATATTGGGGTTAAACAATTATGTAGGGACTGAGAATCAGCACGTTCTGATATAACCGTGGAGGGGGTTGTCATGGATGAGAGGTGTCGAGTTAATCTTTTAATAGCGCATTAAATGTGTGTTTCGCAATCATGTCCAACTTTTAAGAGTGCTTTAAATGCGCATTTCCCAATTGGCCAGTTACCAGATTTTGTCACAGATTGTGACCACAGTGCGGTCATTCTTGTTAAACTTGTAGGTGAATCAAAATGGATGCAAAGTTGTTTTAAAAATGAATTTGAAGTGGCAAGAGCCAAATGCGAGGTAAAATAGTCGAATTGGAGATGCATGCAGTGCCTCCACCTGTGGCATGCTCTCTAGGACGATGAGAAAACGTTATAACCAGGAGGACGTTACGTTTTCGGTTGTATCGTCAGGAGGCAATCGCATTTCAGTTCGACAAAGTAAATCTGTATCTATAATCTGATGTTTCACAAAGGCGAGAAACTTGCCAATGGAAAGGGAACGTGTTAAAAAGGGCCACTCAATCATGATAAGCCTTTGACGCGGAAGCCATTACACAAGGTTGGGCAACGGCAAGGTTCACTAAGACTGCAGTGCAGGTGGGATGGTTAAGGCACTTTGGCTCATGACAATTTCGAGTAATAGCTGGAACTGTATTATTTGAAATGGTGTAAACTGATAGAATGATAATGCCAAATAATGTCATCAAACCTACAGGGTTGGGTGGAGAGTGGGGGTGGTGGGGGGGATGGCACGGAGATCCATAAAATGGTGTATTTCTGCTTTCCAAAAGTTCCTAACTTATTCACTCGACTCGTATGTTTGTTTGTTTTTGTTACCCAAAAAACAATTGAACTACAGACTTGGCATTTAATATGGAATTTATTTTTTTTCTTGACTTGGGTTTACTTTCTGAACTCGGTATATCAATCTGGTGAGTTTCTTTTACGCTTCGGTGATTTCTTTGTTAAAAGAACCATGTCACTGATTGTCTGTCGCAGCAAGAAGTCAATAACAGGATTATATCACAGGTGGCATGACAAAATGTACGGACAGGTACATTTGACGATTGGCTTCACAATCGGGTATATAAGGGTTGTTGCGTTCTGTATTAGTGGAAAACAACTGCTGCATGTCTACAAAAGTTATTGCCGCTTCCCCTGGAGATGGTCCGTCAACTCTACAATGCTGCTTGTCATTTAGTGGTGGCTTTACGAAATTCCGGCATGAAACAGCGTGCTATTGCTCGGCAGTATGGCATCACTCAAGGTCAGGTGTCAAAGATCCTGAAAGGAAATGCTCAGAGGGGTGTCCCTACTCCAATACCGAGGTCAGGACGTCCCCGCAGAACCACAAGGAGGGATGATCGCCAGCTGCACCGGTTAGTCCGCAATGGCCGTACCAAGTCAGCTAATAGGCTTAGGGCTGAGTGGCAGCAACTGACAAATGTGCCTGTATCCAGAAGGCTAGTCAACCAACGACTGGTTCAAGCAGGCTATCGTGACAGGCGTCCACTGAGAAAGCCACGACTGACCAGACAACACCGCCAGCGCCGATTGCAGTGGGCCAGAGAGCACCGTCAATGGCAGCCAGGACACTGGAATCACGTGATCTTCAGTGACAAGTCAAGATTGCTGGTCTATCGTCAATATGGCCGCGTCCGAGTGTGCAGACAAGTGCATGAAGCCTACAACGAAGATTGTATACTGCCAAGAGTCCAAGCTGGAGGTGGTGGGGTGACCGTTTGGGCTGCTATTCATGCAGGGGGCAAAACTGACCTGGTTGTTCTCAATGGAAACCTGAACCTGTTCAAGCACAGGGCCATTCTGGAAGAAACATTGCTTCCATTTGTTTGTGCAGCCTTTCGATGAAACTTTGTCTTCCAAGATGACAATGCACGGCCTCATCGTGCTCGCATGATCCAACACTTTCTTGCTGACCGTGGTGTAGAGCATATGGAGTGGCCTGCCATGTCCCCGGATATGAATCCGACAGAGAACTTGTGGGCAGAATTAACGCGTCAAATCGACAACTTGGACCAGCAGCCTGCCTCTGTGCATGAATTGCAGCAGGTTATTGTAACTGCATGGCAAGCGATTCCTGTCCAAACCTTGGCAAATCTCGTGAACAGCATGCCTCAACGTGTACGTGCTCTCCTGAATGCTCGTGGGGGTTATACGAAGTACTGAACTGTAATTTTACTGTCCGTAATCCCAGTCGTAATTTAACTTTTGTTTTTGTTAAAAAAAATTTTTGGCTAATGTGCAAAATAAAGAGATAGTTCTGGAAAACGCACAGAAGTTTAACACAGTACTGTCCGTGAATTGAGTTCGATATCAGTTTACATCACTTTCAAGGATCAATTTACTTGCTTCGAAATGTCCAATGTGGTTTTTGTTTCTTTTGAAGGTCACATTAACAAAATCTCGAATAATTTCAACATAATTCCAATGAACTTTTGGTTCTAAGTCATCTTGAAAAGTAAGTTCACCCCCACAAAAAAATTATTCCATATTAAATGCCAAGTCTGTATAATGCACCATTGTGATGTGTGATGTCATCACACTCACTGACATGCAATTCAGATTGAGATTAAGTATTTTCTTAGTTGTGACATGAACTACTTATTTAGGCAAATGAAATCTGTCGCACACACTATTCGCTGCATACCGTTCGTATTTCAGCACATTATGCACATAATACGCTGATGTGTAGCCGTTACAGAGGAAGAACGGTTGCTGGCCCAGCAAGAAGGAAAGACGATACCCCCTGTGTCGATTCGAGCCTCCAATGCGTTTGAAAACGTTCCTGAAGATATTCAAGCTGCAGCAGGGGACTCTCTTCGATTTGACCTGGCCGAGACAAAGTAAATGACAGTTTATTTTAAGTTTTGTGTGTGTGCGTGTGTGCGTGTGCGTGCTTTGAGTTGATATGCAATAGCTCTTGGTGCTGTTTTAACAAAGCTCTAAGTTTACATTTTGCCTGTGATGGTTTATTTTTCCACAAGTTCTACAGGTATAAAGGCTTGTGTGTATCATTATCAGTACTGCTGCTCATCTAGGTATCGTCGGACCCCGCTATTCGCGGGGGATACGTTCCTGGAAAATGCCGTGAATTGTGAAACCACGAATGGTGGGGCATTGTTTCAATGTAAAAAGGGGGGATAGGTTCCCGAATCGCGAAAATAAGTGAATAGAGAGGAATAAACCGCGAATGGCGAGGCAAAATCCACGAATGGTGAGGCAAATCCACGAATGGTGAGGCAAATCCACGAATGGTGAGGCAAATCCACGAATGGTGAGGCAAATCCACGAATGGTGAGGCAAATCCACGAATGGTGAGGCAAATCCACGAATGGTGAGGCAAATCCAGAGAATGTCGACGATAATCCGCGATTGTCGATGAAAGTCCTGGAAATGGCGAGACAAAACCCGCAAATGTCGGCGATAATCCCGCAAATGGCGAGGCAAATCCCGCGAATGTCAACGATAATCCGTGAATGCATGCCATGCGCCAGTTTCAATGGGGAAAAAGGAGACAGCTAATTGCACTAATAGATGCTGTGGAGTGTTTTCATTCTGTACAGTTACTCGTGGGGATGACGTGTTATGCAGCTGGTGGAACATCCTGCGAAGCTCTCGATTATAGTGCGGCTAAAATTCGCGGCTGCGAAAGCCATGAAAACACAAAGCACACAGCAGTGAATGTAGAAGCACGTCATGCTCGTGGCTTGTAGATTTCTTTTTGCTAACGTCCAGCTGCTTTATGCATGGCTGGTGAAAGATGGGTTTCATAAATGTGTCAAGGTAGTGGCTCGTGAATTTTTTTTTTTTGCGCCCCTGAAAAAAAATTGCGGAATACGGCCGCGAATAGAAAAAAAAAAACAATAATTCACGGGACACTTTTCCACGAATAGACAAACAGGTCGTATTTTATAAACCGTGAATACGCAGAACCCGCGAATAGCGGAACCGCAAATAGCGGGGTCCGACTATTTCCAAAATGTATCAGAAATTAGTTGTTCTTGCAAAAAGGCTGATGATGAAGCAATGAATGCATTCAAACAGTCATTGATTGTGGGGAAGTGGGGGGAGGTTGCATGAAGAAAAAATCCGAGTTGGTTAGTTACTCCCGTCCCACTCGGGACATTAGGGCAGCAAATCATCTCCAATGAATCAGATTCCAAGCCAGCTCTTTTGCTCTGTTCTAGGTGGTTTCCCTCTCATTCAAGGCTTCTGTGAAGGTACTCCTCCGAGTCCTTTTTGGCCTCCATCTCTTTCTTTTCCCACCAGGTGGATCAATTCAGTGGCGATTCTAGCAAGTTGCCTCTCGGGTAGTTGTAGGATATGACCTTCCAACCTCAGATGTCTCTCCATCACAATATCTGTCAGGTGTTGTTGTCCTCTCTGTGCCAGCAAATCCTCATTGGTGATGTCTCTCCAGGTGGTGCCCATGATCTTGTGGAGACATCACTGACGAAATACATCGACTTCATGCCACATTTATTGTCCTCTTCCATGTCTCACTGACAGATTGCCGTTGGTACCATGTGTGACCGAGAACAGCACTTGGTAGAGTGCATACCCCCGCCAGGCTGAACAGTTGACATTTTGTATCCCACTGATATGACAGATCTGCATCCGGACCTGAACCAAAATGGAATTGGCTTGTTCGTATCACCGACCCAACTCATTTATCCATCAGGTTTTGTCATAACCCATCCCTAACTTTTTTAAATATCATGCTGCATATCGTTTTTGATCCGATCTCTCAATTGTGAAGAATCACTTTGAAAATTATACTATCCAGATCCAATTCCTGACCAAAGTCAAATCAATTTTTCTTTGTCACACACCCAACATGTCCACCAAGTTTCGTCTGAATCCTTCCACAACTTTGAGATATCTTGCTTACAGACAGAAAATCAGGAGTGAAAACATAACCGCCATCCACCTAAGGTGGCAGAGGTGTACTCATCCTTAAAATTTTGCTGTCAATCACCACCTCGTGCACTCACCCATGTTAATCCAACCATGATCTCTTCTCCGTGTGCTGATTCTTTCCCATTCTGTTCCTCCCCAGGCCGTTGTTAACTTTGAGTTATTCCTCTTTGTGTATGTCTACCTCTCCCCTTCTCTCATTTCCTTTGGTAGTCTGTAAACTTCCTGCTCTTTTGTCATTTGGCATACCAGACCAGACCAGACCAGGCTTGCTGTTGAATGACTGAATGAATGATCATTTTAAGGCCATTTTCCCCGCTAGAGCGGGGGTTAGCCTTGCGGACCCCATGACAATCATGGTTCCCTGTTTGAGGCAATGTTTTTATGGCCGGATGCCCTTCCTGACGCCAACCCTTGGTCACGCTCTTACAATGCGCAGGGATACGGTGTACCTATTCTAAACCGGGGTACACACCGTGATCATTCATCCCAGCAAGTTGGTACTCAATTTGCCGACCTCGGAAGGATGACAGGCTGAGTCAACCCCCCTGGCGTTAATTCAGCGATCGACCGGGATTCGAACCCAGGATCCTAGGATCCCAAGCCGGCACCCTAACCGCTAAGCCAACACCAGGAATGGTTTGCTGTGTATGGTGATTTTATTTGTTGGATTTTAAATAGTGTTGTATTTTTTTTTATCCGTCGATTTTATGTCTGACAAATGGTCCCTTTACATAGTGAAAACTCCACTTGAACGTAGTACATTTTAAATTTTTGTTTTGTAAAGTCGGTCCTTCTCAAGTCTATCACACTGCTGTACAAGTCTGGTATTGGCTTAACAGTTAAGTTGGCTGGTTTGAGATCTTGGGGTCTCGAGTTTGAGCCTGTCGTGCTGTTAAATAACACCAGTTGGGTTGACTCAGCCTGTCATCCTTCCGAAGTCAGCAAAACGAGTACCAGCCTACTGGAAACAGGGGGCAATGCATCAGTGGCACAGCGACGCTCCCAGTAATGATGCAACCAGCAGCCATAGGCTACATACGAAATGATGATGATTGCTGTACAAACTGTTGAGTTGATCACCTCCACAGACTTGGTCAGTTGGCCACATTGCACATGATAATTGGAACTTTGGTTATGACGAACTTCCCTGCAAATGTCTGCTGCTCTTCTTCTGCTCCAATCGGTTATTCTGATCATTTCCTTGTTAAAGTGGATATCTATCTGGCCATTCTCAGCGCCGACGAGTCTGGCATTTCACTCAGGCTGACTGGCACGGTCTTCAAGCAGCCATCAATCATCTGGACTGGTCTCCCATCTCTACTGCCTCTGACATAAATTCTTCCTGGGAATTCTTCCAAAGTAAACCTCTCTCTCATGCACAGATTTATCCCATCTTGTCTTCAGTTATCATAACCTTCCACCTGTCCATGGTACACTGAAGCTTGTGGTGAGGCAGTTGCCATGAAGCAACTTGCCTTCACCTCATGGAAGGCTAATCCAACTGAAGAAAATCTCAGTTCCTTTCAAAAAGCTCGGAACAAGTTTGTCTACCCTCAGGAGAGCCAAGAAACAATATCTCTCTCCTCTCAAGACGACGAGTCTGGCATTTCACTCAGGCTGACTGGCATGGTCTTCAAGCAGCCATCAAGCATCTGCAAAGAAAGATGTAGGAAAAAGTTCGGAAAACGCTTGGATTCGGAAAAGGGTCAGAGAGCGGTATTCAGGATTGCAAAGCAGATAGCGGAAGAGAGGAATGATGTGATGGGGGTGAGTTGCTTGAAGGATGAAGTGGGACAAATCGTTGTGGACCCAGATGGAATTACAGGAAGATGGAAGAGATATATGGAAATACTGTTGAATGCAGAGAATGAATGGGACGGCAACCTCGAGAGTAACCCAGTTTTAGGAATGGCAGAGAAGATAACTGAGAAGGAAGTTGAGGAAGCGACAAAAGCAATGAAGAGTAGAAAAGTGGGAGGGCCGACGGGAGTTGTGGGAGATATGTTGAAGGCAGCGGGAAGTTGAGGTGTGAAGAGAATGACAGAGATCTGTAATCTGGTGGTGAAAGAAGGCCGCATTCCAGTGGCTTGGGAACCGAGTACCCTCGTCCCTCTATACAAGGGGAAAGGTGACCCTCTGGACTGTGGCTTGTATCGAGCGACAGTCCATGTACGATGGCAATGTACGAGAGAGGGCGCACAGCTCTAAGGACGAAGGACGGGAACAGTGGTGATTTTGAGGTGAAGGTTGGAGTGCATCAGGGCTCGGTACAAAGTCCACTACTATTTGTAGCTGTGATGGAGGTGCTGGCTCGGAATGTAAAGGAGGGTTTATCGTGGGAGTTGTTGTTTGCAGATGATCTGGTGTTGATTGCGGAAAGTATGGATGGACTGAAGGAGAAGATGAACAAGTGGAAGGAATGTACGGAGACAAAAGGTCTGAAGGTGAATATCGGAAAAACGAAGGTGATGGCAAGTGGTAAAGCATGTGGTGAGGTAGAAAGAACTGGGAAGTGGCCGTGTGCTGTGTGCAGGAAGGGTGTCGGCGTGAACTCCATTCAATGTACAATGTGCGCGAAGTGGGTTCATCAAAAATGTAGTGGTCTGAGAGGGTCATTAACCAGTTTGGCAGCTACATTCAAGTGTAAGGTGTGCACAGAGGGAGCTGCAGATGGAGGAAATGTTGAGTTGGATCTTGGAGACGGCATGAAGCTAGAAGGTGTGAAAACATTTTGCTACCGAGGAGACATGCTGAATGGAGAAGGTGGATCAGACTCGGCAACGGTTGCTAGAGTGAGATGTGCATGGAAGAAGTTTCGGGAACTGAGTGGCGTGCTGACGAGGAGGGGAGTGTCGTTGAAGCTGAAGGGAAAGGTGTATGCTGCATGTTTGAGAGGTGTTATGATTTATGGGAGTGAGACAAGGGTAATGAACAGAGAGCAGCAACGAAGGCTGGAAAGGGTGGAAATGCGAATGGTTCGGTGGATGTGCGGAGCATGGTTGAGACAGAGGAAGACAAATGATGAATTGCGAAAGATGATGGGAATAGAGCCTGTGATGGTTGCTGTGAAGAGAAACAGGTTGAGATGGTTTGTTCATGTGTTGAGGAAGGATGAAAGTGACTGGTTGAGAATAGTGATGGAAATAAATAGAGAAGGAAGTAGAGGACAGGGAAGACCGAGAAAGACTTGGCTAAAGGTGGTGGAAGAAGAAATGCGGGCAAGGGGGTTAACAAGGGGAGATTCAGAAAATAGGGCAAAATGGAGAAGATTGTCTTGGGGCCCGCAAGGCTAACCCCCACTCCAGCAGGGAAAATGGCCTTTAAATGCCTTTTGTTGTTGTTGTTGTCGTCTCAAGACTGGACTCTCAAACCTGTCTCCCTCCTCCAAATCTTGATGGCGTCTGGTCAAATCTGTTTCTGGTGTTTGTTCCTCTTCCATCCCCTCCCTTACCTCAAACGGCAAAACAGCTGACTCTGCACGTGAATAAGCGGAATTGCCTCAACTCTGTGTTTGCCCCTAAATCTTGTGTCCCAAACCCGTCCCTCTCTGTACCCACTGTACCCAGTCATACCCAGCTGCTCCTGGACTCTGTGTCCTTCTCTCCTGACAAGGTGGAGAAGTTTCTGTCAATCCTCGATTCATCCATTTCATGATTTGCGTGATCCTTCATGATCATGATCCTTCCTGATCCTGATCATTGATTTCATGATCCTTCATGATTTCATCCATTTCATCCGTTTCATGATTCTGCAACTGGACCAGACGGCATCAGCCCACGGGTCCTAAAATCCTGCTCTGCCGCACTATCTCACCCTCTCTCTGTTCTCTTCACCCTCTATTATGCTCAAGGTCATCTACCATCAGCTTGGAAATCAGCCAACATTACCACTTTACACAAAAAGGTGCAACAACAGATCCTTGCAACTGCAGACCAATCAGCCTTTTCCCAATTATCAGCAAGGTCATGGAATCCATCATTGCTTCGGATATCAAATCTTTCCTCTTCTCCAATGGCTTGATCTCTGATCATCAATTTGGTTTCAGACCAGTTCACTCTACTCTGGACATGCTGCTTCTGCTGTCTCAACAATGGATGGAGGTCCTCAATGCCAAACAGGAAATTGGAGCTGTCTCCCTTGACATATCACGTGCCTTCGATACGGTCTGGCACCCAGCTCTGCTCACCAAACTCTCCCCCTGTGGTATCCATGGAAATCTCCACGCATGGCTTGCGGACTTCCTCTCTGGTCGTAGTCAATGTGTGGCCCTGAATGGGTTTCTCATCTCCCCTTCCTGTTCAGGCTGGAGTTCCTCAGGGCAGTGTTCTGGGCCCTGTGCTTTTCTGGTCTTCATCAATGATTTCTCTGACTCTCTTGAAAATCCTCTCCATCTCTTTGCTGATGACTCCACACTCTGCCGCTCCATTCCTCATATCTCAGATCGGCAGTCTGAAGCCTCCCCACCCTCTGCAAACCAAGACAAAATCACAGACTGGTCAAACAAGTAGAACATGTCTTTCAATCCTGACAAATCTCTCACTCTTACGATGTCTCTCCGAAAAGACCGACTGGACAACCCTCCCATCGACTTTCTGAACAATCCTCTCCAAGAAGTTCTGTCACTCAATCTTTTGGGTCTCACTATCTGCCATGATCTTTCCTGGGAAAACCACATTTCCAAGCTGGCCACCAAAGCCAGTCGCCGACTGGGCATCCTCTGTCGTGCGAGGTCCTTCCTTGGCACACCTGAGCTCCTCACCACATACAAGGGTTTCATCCGCAGCTCAATGGAATACTGTTCTCCCCTCTGGGCTGGTGCTCATGCCTCACACCTCGCTCGTCCTCACGCTGTTGAAACCAAAGCTTTCAGAATCGTTGGAATCTCCCCCGATGAAGCTAACTCCGAGGACCTTTCACTCACTCACCGCAGGCAGGTAGGTGGTCTTTCTGTCTTCTACCGACTCCTATCTGGCCTAGCTCCCCCAGCTCTATTTGTGCTCTGCCCCCCAAATATTCCAATACACTACTCACAATAAGTTAGGGATATTGGCAGGTTCTTCGGTGTGGTTGATTTTGTGTATTAATTATGTTGAAAAAAGTTGTTGGTCCTCATTCTATGGTTATTAATGTGTGAAAAAACACAGCATTCTTGATTTCAATACCATAACCCTAACCCCTATAAAAAAATTAACTCACTCCCACAATATCCCTAACTTATTGTGAGTAGTGTAGGTCGCACAAGATCTGCCAGCAACCCTCTTCGGGTGAAATTGCCAAAATCAAGACTCTCTGCTCACCTTCACCCCTTCATTGTCCCCCGTCGCTCAGCGGAGCGAAAGGGGGACTATGGCTTTCCCCTCCGTCCGTCCGTGCGTGTGTGCGGGCATGCGTGCGTGTGCGGGCGGGCGTGCGTGCATGCGAAAGCGAAGGACCGCATTCGAATTTGGTGTGGGTGCAACCCACGTCACAATCCAAGATGGCCGCCGCCATGTATGTCTGATGCCATGTATGTCTGAACCTTGTAACCTGCATATCTTGAAAAATAAGCGAAGTACCAACGTCTAATCTGGTGTGTGGGTGTATCTCGCCATAAGGAAGAACGCTATTGAAAATTGGGTCGCCAGGTCAAAATCCAAGATGGCCGCCACCATATATTTGTCTGAACCTTGTGAGCGAAATATCTTGAAAAATAAGCGAAGTACCAACTTCTAATCTGGTGTGTGTGTGTGTGTGTATCTAGGCATAAGGAAGAACGCTATTGAAAATTGGGTCGCCATGTCAATATCCAAGATGGCCGCCGCCATGTATGTCCGAACCTTGTGAGATGAATATCTTGAAAAATAAGCGAAGTACCAACTTCTAATTTGGTGTGGGTGTATCTCGCCATAAGGAAGAACGCTATTGAAAATTGGGTCGCCACGTCAAAATCCAAGAAGGCCGCCACCATATATATGTCTGAACCTTGTGAGCGAAATATCTTGAAAAATAAGCAAAGTACCAACTTCTAATCTGGTGCGTGTGTGTATCTAGACATAAGGAAGAACGCTATTGAAAATTGGGTCGCCATGTCAAAATCCAAGATGGCCGCCGCCATGTATGTCCGAACCTTGTGAGATGAATATCTTGAAAAATAAGCGAAGTACCAACTTCTAATTTGGTGTGTGGGTGTATCTCGCCATAAGGAAGAACGCTATTGACAATTGGGTCGCCACGTCAAAATCCAAGATGGCCGCCACCATATATATGTCTGAACCTTGTGAACGAAATATCTCGAAAAATAAGCGAAGTACCAACTTCTAATCTGGTGTGTGGGTGTATCTCGGCACACGGAAGAACGTTGTTTAAAATTGGGTTGCCACGTCAAAATCCAAGATGGCCGCCGCCATGTATGTCCGAATCTTGTGAGAAGAATATCGTGAAAGATAAGCGAAGTACCAACTTCTAATTTGGTGTGTGGGTGTATCTCGGCATAAGGAAGACCGCTATTGTAAAGTGGGTCGCCACGTCAAAATCCAGGACGGCCGCCACCATATATATGTTTGAACCTTGTGAGCGAAATATCTTGAAAAATAAGCGAAGTACCTTCTCGTGTGTGGGTGTATCTCGGCATAAGGAAGAACGCTATTGAAAATTGGGTCGCCACGTCAAAATCCAAGATGGCCGCCTCCATGTATGTCTGACGCTTGTGAGCGAAATATCATATCATAGCATGTTTTCTGCGTGTTCCACTTTGTCAACTCACATCACTTCCCCGACGGGGGACCAAGGCATAACGCTTGTTCCTCTTTACTCCCACCTCTGGAACAAACTCCGTCACTCTCTTCAATCCCACTCCTCCCTCTAGGTCTTTAAAACAGCTGTTCACCACCATCTCTTATCTTCCCCCATCCAAAACCTTGATATCTTCTGCCCCTGTAAATTTACCCCAAATCCACTTTTTTTTTGAAATACCGACTTTTTTTATTTCCTGGAAGTTCCAGCAGTGTCCATGTGTTTTATACTTCCCCCTCCCCTACCTTCCCCTGCCTCCTCCCCCCAAGCCCCCCCCCCCCTTCCACAGATCTTCCGTTGTCCCTGTTCTCTGCTGTTGTACTTGTGTGCTTCCCTCTCTCTCCCCATCTTGTCTCCCACTCCCTTTTTTGTATGTTTTGTGTGTCCGTTTGTTGTTGTTTTTTTGTGATTGATGTTAGCTCTTACATGAGCCTCGATGTTGTATCCAACAAAAAGCAAAAAAAAACTGATATTGATAAGTTATTCTTCCCACAGGGTTGCAGTGAGCCTGGTCAATAAGAGCAGATTTGTGACAAGTGGTCATGATCAGGAATTGGTTGTTAATTTGTGTGTAAACTGTTATCATCTGACGGGCATTTAATCCCTTTCATGCCAAGAGGAAAAAGTTGGATGTGAAACACTCTTTAAATATATATATTTTAAAAAGAATGCTTGTACAAAAGTCCACATTGCTTTTGGAGTGTCGAATGGTCAGTCACATGAAAAAGTAAATGCACAAGAAAAAAAATTATGGAACAATTTGGTCAACTGGAGGAATGTGCGAAAAATTAATGCATCATGTAAACCAAAAGTAAAGACATAATGGAGATTTGAAGGTTGTTTTAGAAAACCAAATCAGAAGAATTGGGTTGTGAGTGTACAAAAGAGTGAGGTTAATTGAAAGGTTGGGAAATTTGTAGGAAGCTTCTCAGAATAAAACAAAGAAATTTGAAAAGAGGCACTGATGGCCGTTCTGGTGAGCTGTGCTGCATGGATGGCCGTGCTGGTGAGTTGTGTTGCGTGGATGGCCGTGCTGGTGAGTTGTGTTGCGTGAATGGCCGTGCTGGTGAGTTATGTTGCCTGGATAGCCGTGCTGGTGAGTTGTGTTGCATGGATGGCCGTGCTGGTTAGTTGTGTTGCATGGATGGCTGTGTTGCGTGGATGGCCGTGCTGGTGAGTTGTGTTGCGTGGATGGCCGTGCTGGTGAGTTGTGTTGCGTGGATGGGCATGCTGGTGAGTTGTGTTGCGTGGATGGGCATGCTGGTGAGTTGTGTTGCGTGGATGGCCGTGCTGGTAAGTTGTGTTGCGTGGATGGGCATGCTGGTGAGTTGTGTTGCGTGAATGGGTGTGCTGGTGAGTTGTGTTGTGTGGATTGGCGTGCTGGTGAGTTGTGTTGCGTGGATGGGCGTGCTGGTGAGTTGTGTTGCGTGGATGGCCGGGCTGGTGAGTTGTGTTGCGTGGATGGGCGTGCTGGTGAGTTGTGTTGCATGGATGGCCGGACTGGTGAGTTGTTGCGTGGATGGCCGGGCTGGTGAGTTGTGTTGCGTGGATGGCCGTGCTGGTGAGTTTTGTTGCGTGGATGGCCGTGCTGGTGAGTTGTGTTGCATGGATGGCCGTGCTGGCGACCATTCTGACGAGCGGTGCCTTGGTGACCGTGCTGGCAATCGGTGCTATGTCGATGGGCATGTCAATGAGCAATGTTTTGTGATTTGCAGCCTGATTAGGGAGGAACTTGGTCTGAAGCCCCTTCCTGAAGAAAAGTTTGCCTGCTCAAATCCTGCATTATTACTTGGCAGGCCGTGCAGTTCAAAGGTGAGGTTGCACGTATTTAATAACACAAAGTGGAAATTTTAATGCACGAGTCTTTCTCTTTCTCCGAGAATATAAAAATA
This sequence comes from Myxine glutinosa, assembly GCF_964187855.1. Classification (NCBI taxonomy): domain Eukaryota; kingdom Metazoa; phylum Chordata; class Myxini; order Myxiniformes; family Myxinidae; genus Myxine; species Myxine glutinosa. Next base: position 109,934,615 of record NC_136267.1, read on the forward strand.
CATTTCGCGAATTAAAAGTTGGAACAAACACTCGTTTGAATCTCCTTCCCAGTGTTTGTCCAGGGGAGGGTTCGGACTTCTGGATATTCAATGTAATCCAAATGTAGAGGATGGGTGGTATCATGGCTTTGGGGAGCATTTTATGAATGAAGTTCAACTTCAGTTGCATAATTTGATCTGAACGAACTGATTCTCACAAAACTGTCACTTATTTTCCTATGTCACAGCTGAAGTGTTCCGCCATTTTATTTAATTCTGGGTCTAAAGTCGAGTTATTTTGGGTTTTATTTGTGATAGTATATCGTATATGTAATTCGAGAAGTGTGTTTGTTTGACTTCTATGCATTCCTGACCCGCTGGATGGAATGAGTTGAAAACTCCTGGTTCTAACTCTTCGTCTATCTCCGTTGTATGCTGCCCAACCCACCCTTCCTTCACCTCAAATGCCACCACAGCACAGCTGACTGCCTGTGAGAAGGCCGATTGACTCAACTTTGTTTGCTTTCTAACGTTTCCTACCCAACCCCTCATTGGCTGTCCCTACTTCATTCACTCACACTGGCCGACTCATAGATACTCTTTCTCACCCAAGGTGAGAACATTTCTGACGACCCTAAATTTCGACAAGAGGCGCAAAACGGAGTCACCATCCATTTTCTGAAAACTTGCCTTGCCTCTCTTGAATATCCTCTTTCTCCTCTCTTCACCTAAGTTTGATTTCCAACCCAAGTCATTCCATGCTGGACATGCTGCTGTCCAAACAATGTCTGGGACCCTCAATCTCAGATGTGAGATCAGGGTCAGTTTTTGGACATATCTTGAGCATTTGAGATGCTCCACATTGCTTTCTAATCTCTCAGCCTCGGGCTTCCATGGCCAACTCATCTCATAGCTTGCTGACTCCCTCTACTCCCGTAGTCAGCACGTATGTGGCTCTCAATGGGATCTTCTCATCTCATCCCCTGTCGAGGCCAGAGTGCCCAAAGGTAATGTATTGGGCCCAGTCTTGTTCCTAATATTTATCAACAATCTTTCTGATTTCTGGAAAAAACCTCATCTTTTCATTGATGACTCCACCCTCTGCAATTACACCTCTCACCCTTCATATAGGCAGGCAACAGCATCTATATCTCTATATCTCTCTATATATATATATATATATATATCTCTCTCTCTCTCTCTCTCTCTCTCTCTCTCGATATAATCAGGAACTGGTCCAACACTTGGAGCATGTCTTTCAACCCTGAGAATTCTCACTCTCGCACTGTCTTTCTGAAAGGATTGTGTGGTGAATGTTCCAATCAACTGTCTTGAAAACATCTCAAAGAAGGTTAGTCCTTCAAACTTCTGGCCTCACCATTAGCTGTGATCTCTCTTGGACAATCCACGCATCAGAGTTGGCCTAAAAAGCCAGCGTGCATCATGCCAAGTGTTTCCTTGGCAAATCCGGACTTCTAACACTTTACAAGGCCTTTAATCTACAGCTTGGAGCACTGTTCCCCCCTTTGGTCTGGTGCACCTGCCTCATACCTTTTACTTATTTACACCATGGAGTTCAAGGCCCTAAAAATCAATGGAATCTGCTCGAAGCGTTGTTGAAGTTGAGCATTTTTCTCCGACATCACAAACAGATTGGGGGCCTGTCTTGTCTTTCTACTGCCTCCATTCTAATCTTTCTTTCTACGACATCTGTCCCATGCAGGTAACTATTTTTAATCGTTTATCATGACATTTTGCTCTGTTCTCCCCTGCTTTTTACCTCCACCACCGAAGAGGTTATGTTTTCACCCCTGCCTGTTTGTCTGTGTGAACAGGATGTCTCAAAAAGTTTGTTAATGGATTTGGATGAAATTTATGTGACAAGGGCGAAATTAGTGGAGTTTGGTGAAGATCAGAATCCAGATGTGGATCAGGGAATTTTTTTTAAAGTAATTTGTCACCACTGAGTGATAGTGCCAAAAACGATATACAGTATAGCATGATGTCTCACAAAGTTGTGGACTGATTTAGAGGAAACTTGGTGGATGAGTTGGTTGACCGACAAGAACAAGCCGATTAGATTTTTGTTCAGGTTCAGATCCGGCCTATCGGTGGGCTACAAAATATAAACTGTTCATCCTGGCAGAGGTATGCGCTCTACCGAGTGCCGTTCTTGTTATTCATTGTATTTTGTTTTGTGAAATCTCATGAACAGTACTTCTGTAGCTCATTGTAAAATGTTGCAAATGTGATTGATTTTAAGGCTCCCAGATGTCTCCGCTTTTCGCGATTTCACGCAACTCGTGCTCTTTGCCTTTCATTCAGATATAAGTTGACTTTGAGAATTTTATTTTTTTAAATGTACAAATGGAGTTTTGGCGTCCTCTTCTGCATCGTTTAACATTCTTCTGTGTTGTGCACTGTTGGGGCAGCAGAAGAGCTGTGTGTTGGAGGCTGTGTTGCTGCTCTTACAAGAGCTGAAGCAAGAAGAGCTGCAGATCGTACTCAGGACAACTGAACAGAAGCTATGCCTCTAACACGGTTAGCTCATACCTTTCAATCAGAGCACAATAATCACAAACGGGCATTGACACTCAATCATTCTGTGTGCTCAAATCACTGAATCGTAGGTGGAGTTTGACTTCTCTATTGATGAGGGGAAGGGGGAAGGCAGATGACTAAATGTTAGTCATGGGTAGCTCGGTCTGATTTACGAATTTACTGCTCGTTAGTAAAGTATAGTTCGTGTTCAGTTTTAGTGTACTTGAAATCAAAAATACAGTTTACGTTCATTATTTAATCTTTATTTTTTGTGGGTTTTTTTTTAAGCCAAATTATTTGACATGTTTACCAACAATGGCATAACAACAAATTATTGAATAAACATAATCGAGAACTTTATCAATCATGTCTTCCAAGTGTTGCACATACATAAACACTGTCTTTATCGAAATACTGTTCTTACCTTGATGAAGGTGCAATCGTCTGTTTGGTTAGCATAAATGTCCACAATGTCCTCTGGAATCCGCTTCGCAGTTAAATCGCCTTCTATGTGAAGAAGAGCGAGTGAAGAAAATCTGTCCTCCCCCATGATTAAGGGCAAACAGTTTCTATCGAGCAGAAACTTTGAGCAATTGAGCAGATTTATTGGCAGTTGCTGCATTTTGCAAATCACTGTTTACTCTTGTACATTGGTAAACATATGCAAGCATCATGCTAAACATACTGCTTACATTGGGTATTTTAATATTGATGTCAAGGCTCACGGAAGAACAAAATATCGCACGAGTGATTTGCAGAATTATTTTTGAAATTTATTTTCTTTTGTACCTTTTTGATCAAAGAAAATGAAATGAATGAATGAATGATCGTTTTAAGGCCATTTTCCCCGCTAGAGCGGGGGTTAGCCTTGCGGACCCCATGACAATCATGGTTCCCTGATTGAGGCAATGTTTTTATGGCCGGATACCCTTCTTGACACCAAACCAAACTAATCAAAGACAACCAAACTGGAAATAAGTACTGAAAACTTTTTTTGAGAAATGAAATCCCAATCAAAGAACATGGGAGCTTTAAATTATGGCTGGGATTGTGATAAGTGGACAGAATTGCTCGTAAAAGTTAGAAAACAGCTGTGGGCATGAAAACTTGGCACTAAACTCAACGTTTGGTCCCAACCTCCGATCTCAAAATCGCTGACTTAAACAGTCATGCTTTAGCAAGGGACCATCCAAGGAATAAATACACAAACGGATAGAGGGATAGGAAAGTCAAAAGTTGTTTGGAGCAAGAAGTGAGAATGGGAATACTGTATATGAAAAAAATTATAATAATGAAAAAAAAAGGTGGCAGAGGCCAATTCCAGAATTGTTTTGCATACTTAATATGTATATAACCTGCCACATGGTCAATGATGAAAAATACTTTTAAAGCACGAGAATTGCGAAACAAAAATATGAGGACAATTCAGCCAAACAAAAACAAAAACGAACCCTGACATTGCACAAACTGACGATTATAATACAAGGCAATTCATTGTGTGTTAAATAAAGGAGAAATTAAATTAGTTCTTAAAAGTGACAACGGTCACATACGAAGAATGCTTACAAAACAGATTTACCACATTCAAATACCTGTACAAGAGGCAAACGGTTAATCTCTGTCCTTTTGCATTCTGCAAATTAAAAATTTCATTAATTGGCACCAATAGATATTGAATGAAATACCGAATTGCATCCCTCTCTTGAACCCGATGACCGAGGCCCAACGATTCAACACCAAGGTCTGCGGGTGCTGTGTACCGTTAACGTAATCGGCTAAAGGTCGTGTAAATGTCTGGCTCGAGCTTCTTTGGTAGCAAAAGCCATGTGGAAAGCTTCGACCCCACAGTTCTGTTAGTTATGGGAAAAGCATGGAATTAAATGGCTTCCTCTTTTCGGTCCGAGCAAAGAATACGCTTTGCTCGTCATTCCTTTAAGGTCCAAGTTGACGAACCTTTTCAGGTCGAAGGTCTGAGATCACCCTTCAAAAAAGGACCAGGATAAAGTTTTCTCCAAAGTCCAAGATCCAGAACCAAACCATTCCTTCCAGGAAACTTCTTTGTCCAAGACCAAACGGTTCCAAGTGTGCTCCCACATTTTACATCGTAAGACTACATCTGGGAATGCTGCACATACGTTGTACAATTTCATGCTTTGGTACGTGAGGAAAGTCCATACCACACACCATGTCAGCTCACACTTCAATTAAGTTAATTAGTCTGCGTTGCAGAGGCGCTTGTGTAATCCTGCGAAAAAGGCGTTTGTGTATCATCCCTGAGCTATGCCACTAATGCAGTGGAACCCCACTGTGGAGAAATGGAGGTAAATAGAGTATTGAGGTAGTAGTCACCGTGACTGCTAATCCGCAGATTCAACTACGACTCAGATACTCATCTCGAAGGCACACCACAGCTCCACGGTGCAAAGGTGAGAGCTAATGCTCAAAGCTCGACCCTTCATCGATGTATGGGATTTCTGAATTGTCATCCAAGACGGGCTGAGAGTGCCTCCAAGAGGTTTTCTCCTCTTCTCTTCGCTCCTTCTCTCTTTCTCTCTTTCCATGAGGGCAGCTACGCTGGCAAGAGAGCGACGCCCTGCCCCGCTTCGCCGCACTGAGCTGCTGACACGAAGGGTCACGGGGACGGACGCACCAATGACCCAAGAGGACAGTGCCGGACCTGGAGGAATAAAATGGGTTACAATGCATGTAAATGCTTCTGTTTGTTTGTATACAGTGTCAAGGATTGCGGAGGAACGAGAATACACCACAGATCATGGCATGACAGAATGAAAAGAACAGGAGAGAGAGAGAGAGAGAGGAGGGGGAGAAGGGGAGACGGGAGGTGCGGGGGGGGTTAAGGGATACACCAACAAGATGGTTAAGGAACACGACAGAGGGAGACTTTGAAAACCAAGCATTCTGAGTATTGCGCTGCAATACATGTCCCCTACCGGCAGTCTGTCGTCCGGAAAACTGTTGGGGAAATTACCAAAGTTCAAAGTGCCATAACTTTGTCAAAAATGATCGAAACGTCGTGAAGTTCGAACGTCATCTGTAACTTATTATGAGGAAACCATGTACCAAGTTTGAAATCATTAGCATTAAGAGTTGAGAAAAAAAAAGTCCAGAAAACTGTTCTTTGCGTGACGGACGGACGGACAGACTGACAGACTGACTGACAGATGGAGGGACGGAGTGGAAACCTATAGTCCCCTCCGGTGTACACCGGTAGGGGACTAATAAGGGATGTGGGGAAGAATGAGCAATGGAAGGTCACAGTGGGTGAACAAGATTGATACAGCCACAAACTCTCAATAATCTTCATCGACAGGCATAAAAAATAGGGACAATGCCCCCACACTCACCAGGTAGAACCAAGGAACCACTCACTGGAAGGCATGGATGAGCCACAGAAAATGTAAATTAGCCGATGTCTTAACAAACCTGAATGCTCCATGCATGCAAAGATGATTCATACCAAGTTATATCGAAATTGGGAGAATACTTTATGAGATGTCAAAAGAAGTGATCCTGGATCCTGGAATATACAGTATTGCATGTGTAGCATGATTGGTTTGGGACCTCGCTTCCTTCGCATGCCGCACAATCCGAGATATCAAATAAGGATGTGTCGGAGCACAGACTACGTCCTTATGATGGGTGTAGAATGTAGATCTCACGAAGTATTGGCGCATTGTGCCAGGAACCATCGCAGAGCAAATCTCGAAGGTGCTCGGCCATCTTCGGTGGCGGTGGTGCTTGGCCAGTGATATTGATCCCACGGCTCCATCTCCTCAAATGGCTTCGCAGTAGCGATGCCCAGGCTGTTGTTTGGGCCAGGCCTGATATTGTTGCCAGTGTTGAGAGCCAGAGAGAGAGAGAGAGAGAGAGAGAGAGAGAGAGAGAGAGAGAGGCAGAGAGGAAGTACCCCACCCCATCTTCTTGCGGTAAGGGGAGGGGAGTTGGCCCAACATCACATTGCAGCGACACCTGGGTGGACCTAATGGTCCAGCTCACGTGGCTATTATCCCAGATGACTTGGATTTCCATAAATTAACTCATGCTCTTCCATCCAGAGAAAGCTGCATAAAGCAACCAGGGAAAAAAAAAAGCTACACAAGGTAAGCCCATTGTTGTTTCAAACCCTACCCGGGTTCCTCTACAGCTGCAAACATTGACATGTTCATATTGCAAATATATTGTTCAGCTGCAAATATTGCATGACATGCAATATTGACTGCATTGACATGCAGTACATACATGACAATCCCAAGGAAGTAATATTTTCAAGTTTAACATCCAACTTCTACATTTACATTCATCAAAAAAAAAAAAAAACTACAACCACATTACCTACCTACTAAACATACTACAGCAAAGGGGAGGTGGGTGTAAGAGACTTAACCTACTCAAAATTGAGGGACATTCGTCGAGGAGGCTCTCAGAGCTATCCGTGTTTCCTACAGAACCACCTTCATCATCAGACACCAGGGGCTCCAGCATCACCATCCGCAAAGTGAGTTCCTCCCTGGTGTTGGACAAGCAAACAAACAAACAAATCAAAAAAACCTTGAAAGTGAAAAATTAATCAGAAGGCAATTTTGCTTCATCAGTAAGTAGCTTTGAAACACTTGTGAAAAATTCTGGGAGGATGTCCTTAAGTGATGGTGAGATCAAATGTTGACGCAGCTGGTGAGACCTCATGACATTTGGTATTTGCAGTAATGTGATGTCCCCACCCTCACCTTGAAATAGTATTTAGCACCTGGTACATGATGCCTGCACAGTCTGGATAAAGACCACTTGTTGGTCAAAGCTTCAGCCAGAGCCTTGGCTGCCAGGCTGCTATTTGAGGTGGTGGGCAGCTATACTTCATTTTTCTAACCTACCTTGATAAAGTACATACTGCATTTTAAAAATAGGGGCAATACCCATAGGTGCTCACCTGGTAGAATAAAGCAGTATACTATACCGACTAAAGTTATTTTAAACAGTATCATGGTACTTTAAACAAATTTCAATGGTTGCTAGAAGACAGCAGCATGTAGAATCATACTAACGTAATCACCATGACTTTAAACAATCAAACAAAAAATACTTCCCTCCCCCACCATGTGACCCCGTAGGGCCATACCTGGATCTACGGGAGGAGGGAAGGGAAGTGTTGCTCCCCCAAAATAGGTATTTGCTTCCTCCTCAGAAACTACATAAGCAATTCCAATGAAACTTGACCACAACCTTCATCACCCATGATGTACCAAAGTTTGTTAACGGCATTAAAAAAACGAGGTCTACATAATGATTTTCAGTCACAATCTCTTCACTTGTTGGTTGTTTGGGCCCAGTGGTGTTTCACTATGCCCCCAGTAGTGTTTGACTGTTTGTAATAGTTTATAATGGTCAATCACTGAACCCCCAGTGGCGTTTATAATCGTTTATAATAGTCAATCGCTATGCCCCCAGTGGTGTTTAAAATAGAGGACATGGATTTGTCCCCCCATTGGAGGAAGACCCTCATGTTCAGGCCGTTGGTGCTCCTGAGGTTGGCAGCGAGTGCCCCGGAAGCATTGACCGAAAGAGAGTGGCAAGCATACAGTGCATTCAGAAAGTATTCAGACCCCTATACTTTTTTCACATTTTGTTATGTTGCAGCCTTATGCTGAAATCGTTTAAATTCATTTTTTCCCTCATCAAACTACACTTGATACCCAATAATGCCAAAGAGAAAACAGGATTTTAGAAAGTTTTGCAAATTTATTAAAAAGAAAAAACTGAAATATCACATTTACATAAGTATTCAGACCCTTTGCGATGACACTTGAAATTTAGCTCAGGTGCCTCCCATTTCTCTTGATCATCTTTGAGATGTTTCTACACCTTTATTGGAGTCCACCTGTGGTAAATTCAATTGATTGGACATGATTTGGAAAGGCACACACCTGTCTCTAAGGTCTCACAGCTGACAATGCATATCAGAGCAAAAACCAAGCCATGAAGTTCATGGAACTGCCTGCAGAGCTCAGAGACAGGATTGTGTCGAGGCACAGATCTGGGGAAGCCTACAAAAAAAATCTCTGCTGCATTGAAGGTTCCCAAGAGCACAGTGGCCTCCATAATTCTTAAATGGAAGAAGTTTGGAACAACCAGGACTCTTCCTTGAGCTGGTCGCCTGGCCAAACTGAGCAATCGGGGGAGAAGGGCCTTGGTAAGGGGTGACCAAGAACGCGATGGTCTCTGGGTGAGCGCCAGAGATCCTGTGTGGAGATGGGAGAAACTTCCAGAAGGACAACCATCACTGCAACACTCCACCGATCTGGGCTTTGTGGCAGAATGGCCAGACAGAAGCCTCTCCTCAGTGAAAGACACATGAAAGCCCGCTTGGAGTTTGCAAAAAAGCACCGAAAGGACTCTGACTGCGAGAAACAAGATTGAACTGTTTGGCTTGGCCCCAAAATGCATTGGTAGGTCCATAGATAAGTTTGGCATGGGTTTCCTCCTTCTGACTCCCAATTTATTTAACTTTATTTCCATCTTCCTCTTGCTCTGTAGCCGCTGCACAGAGGAAAGAGTAAAAGGTAAAGAGGATCGAGTAAAACTCGGGCTGGACAGCAATTGCTCGAGTACCATGATAGCATTGTTTCCATGGAGACCACAATGTTGTTAAGCGATGCCAGGAACTCCGTTCCATTGGAACTCTTGTTTGAGCGTTTTGAATCGAACAAGCCACTTAGCAAGTGGTAGGCAAGCTGCTGGCTGAAGGAACACACCTCAGCTGTCATTAAAGCTGGTCAACTCTTCGCGATGAACACTGTGAATCTTTGACATCCACCGACTAATGCCAGCAGATGAGATACCCAGCTTAACGTCCCTCCAAGGAGGGGTGCACCTCATGATGAAACACCCTGCCTGTGAAGCACCAATCCAACAGCATACCGTCGGGTCAGGAATGAAACCCAGACGGCAGATCAATCAAAGGTAAATGTGCTACCATCCTGTTGAACTCTATCATAAAAAGTAAACCAGATACTGCACCCATAAACCTGCCTAAAAAAAAGAAAACAAGAACGAGAACGAGCACTCGGTCGAGCGCACACCTCTGCCAGGCTAAACAGTTTACGTTTTGTATCCCACTGATAGGCCGGACCTGGATTCGGACGTGAACCAAAATCTAATCGGCTTGTTGCTGTCATTTAACCAAATCAGCCACCAAGCTTCCTTTTTTTGGGGGGGGGGGGGGGGTCCAAGATCGAGGCTCGTGTAAGAGCTAACATTAATGACAAAAAAAAACAAAAGGACACAAAAGACTAAATAAATGGAGCGGCAGAGAAGATGGGGAGAGAGGGGGAAGCACACAAGTACAACATTTGAGAGCAGGGACATCGGGAGATCTGTGGGAGGTGGAGGGCTTTGGGGGAGGAGGCATGGGAAGGGGGGGTGGTGGATGAGGTAAAAAAAAAAAAACACATGGACACTGCCAGGACTTCCAAGAAAGAAGTCGGTATTTCAGAAAAGTGGATCTGGGGTGAATTAACAGGGGGAGAAAAGATCAAGGTTTTGGATGGGGGAAGATAAGAGATGGTGGTGAACAGCTGTTTTAAAGACCTGGAGGGATTAGTGGGATTGAAGAGAGTGAGAGAGGTCTTTTCGAGGAGACATAGTGAGAGTGTGAGATTTGTCAGGATTTAAAGACATGTTCCACTTGTTTGACCAGTCTGATTTTGACCAGGTCGGCAGAGAGTGAGGAGGCTGCAGACTGCCGATCTGAGATAAGAGGAATGGAGCGGCAGAGAGTAGAGTCATCAGCAAAGAGATAGAGAGGATTTTCAAGAGGGTCAGAGATCATTGATGAAGATCAGAAAAAGCATAGGGCCCAGAACACTGCCTTGGGGAACTCCAGCCTGAACAGGAAGGGGAGATGAGAGAAATCCATTCAGGGCCACACATTGACTACGACCAGAGAGGAAGTCCGCAAGCCATGCCTGGAGATTTCCATGGATACCATAGGAGGAGAGTTTGGTGAGCAGAGCGGGGTGCCAGACCGTATGAAAAGCACAAGATATATCAAGGGAGACAGCTCTAATTTCCTGTTTGACATTGAGCACCTCCATCCATTGTTGAGACAGCAGAAGCAGCATGTCCAGAGTAGAGTGACCTGGTCTGAATCCAAATTGATGAGATCAAGCCATTGGAGAAGAGGAAGGATTTGATATCCGAAGCAATGATAGATTCCATGACTTTGCTGATTATTGGGAGAAGGCTGATTGGTCTGCAGTTGCAAGGATCTGTTTTTGCACCTTTTTTGTGTACAGCGGTAATGTTGGCTGCTTTCCAAGCTGAAGGCCGATGTCCTTGAGCAAAAGAGAAGGTGAAGAGAACAGAGAGAGGGTGTGAAAGAGCAGCAGGGCAGGATGTTAGGACCCGTGGGCTGATGCCGTCAGGTCCAGTTGCAGAATCAGAGTTGAGGATTGACAGAAACTTCTCCACCTTGTCAGGAGAGAAGGACACAGAGTCCAGGAGAAGTTTGTCACAAGTTGCCCACAAGTTTTTGAATATCGTGCTATATATCGGTTTTAGCCGATATTCTATGGAAGATTGTCATGAAGATATTCTATGGAAGTTTAGCTCTATTCTATGGGAATAGAGCCTGTGATTGATGCTGTGAAGAGGAACAGGTTGAGATGGTTTGGTCATGTGTTGAAGGATGAAAGTGACTGGTTGAGAAGAGTGATGGAAATGAATGTAGAAGGAAGTAGAGGACGGGGAAGACCGAGAAAGACTTGGCTAAAGATGGTGGAAGAAGAAATGCGGGCAAGGGGGTTAACAAGGAGAGATGCAGAAAATAGGGCAAGATGGAGAAGATTGTCATGGGGACCGCAAGGCTAACCCCCGCTCTAGCAGGGAAAATGGCCTTAAAATGCGTGTTGTGTGTGTTGTATATCGGTTTTAGCCCTGTAAGTCAGTGGTGAAGAATCACTTGAAAATATATATTTTTAATTCTCGTATCCGGATCCATATTCGGGTCTTCACTAAAATCTAATCAATTCGTCCTTGTCCAACACTCAACATGTTCACCAACTGTGGTGTTGTGCATAGAAGGTACGCTGGAGGGGGCGCGTGTCACAGCTGTCTTGTTGTGCTGCTGACAAATAATGCAAGCTTTGATTGCGGCCTCTACGTGCGCGTCCATTCCCGGCCAGTACAGATCCCTTAACCGCTGCTTTGTCCTCACAATGCTCTGGTGAGTGTCGTGCGCTAATTTAACGAAATGTGGTTGTAGTGCATCCGGGAGAAGAAGGCGGTGAGTACCTCTCATCACGCAGTCCTCTTGTAATGACAGTTCACCTTGCAATCTGAAGTGAGGAGAGAGATCAGGATCCAGGCCTTTCGACGTTTTCGGCCAGCGCTTTGTTAGCATTTCCCGCAGCTTTGCTTGAACAGGTCAGGAAATACAGGCAGTTTTGAATTATTCAGCTGTCACAGCAGTGAGAGTTTATGTGAGCGCGACAACCTCAACATCATCCTCCAGGGATGGCTCTGAAGTAGGCAGCGGCAGGCAAGACAAGCAATCAGCTGTTACATTTTCAGAGCCAGGCTTTTACTGAATGTCATAATTAAATGACATGCGGACCATCTTGCCACGCACATTCCAGCTCTTCCCAATCCTTTTGTGGACAGCAGTGTCGTGAGAGGACTGTGGTCAGTGCGTAATGTGAAATGTCTGCCCCAGAGATAAGTCCTCCACTGCTTTGTCGCCCACACGCATCCAAGTGCTTCCTTTTCCCCCGTGGAATATTTTCTTTCCGATTCAGTCAGCGTTCGGGATGCAAATGCGATGGTTTTCTCTGTTTTGTCAGCATGGATTTGCGTCAGGACCGCTCCAAGACCATAATCAGAGGCATCAGTTGTCACTATGGTGTATAGCTCTGGATCAAAAAGAGCGAGAGCTGGACGACTGACAATCAGTTCTTTAACCGAGTCTAAACTGTGCTGTGCCTCGACTGACTAGGAGAAGGTGGATGGTCCCCGTAGTAATTCTCTCAGAGATTCCACGACCGATGCATAGTTTGGGATGAATTTTGCATACCATGACATGAGTCCGAGAAAAGAGCGCAAACTCCACGTCTTTCGGTGGGGGTGCTTGTGACACCACAACATGAGCAGGGTCAAGTTTCAGTCCTGTGTGTGACACTACATGTCCTAAAAATGACAACTCCGTCTGTCTGAAGTGGCATTTTGAAAGGTTCAGTTTCAGCCCAGCTGCATCGATACGTTGTAGTACCTCTCTGAGGTTTTTATCATGTGCTTCGGGAGTCCCTCCAAAAACGATTACATCGTCTCGGTAACACCGAGCTCCGGGCTGGTTTTTAAAAAATGGCAGACATCATCCTCAGGAAACAATTATTGGTTGCTGAAGCGAACCCATAAGGGATTCGTTTGTAGCGAAACAGTCCCTAATGCGTAATGAAGGCAGTGAGGTCCCTGCTGTACTCATGAAATACAACCTGGTGGTACGCACTTTGCAGACCCAGTGTGGAGAAAAGTGTGCTGCCTCTCAGCTTGGCAAACATCTCCTCAATATGCGGAAGAGGATATCCGTCAATCACCACCGCTTTATTTGGTTCTCTTAAATCCACACACAGACGAATCCCTCCGTTTTTCGTCATTGTCACTACAATTGGTGAAACCCACTCTGAAGATTAAATTGGCTCAATTACATCCAATTTAACGAGCTTTTTCAACTCCTGAGAAACTATCTCTCACATAAAAAGGCAAGCAGTGCAGCTTTTGGTGGACTGGAATCACATTGGGTCGTATTTTAACGAGATGAATAAACCCCTTTGCACAGCCCAGGGTGTCCTCCTTGCTGTCACCTGTAACATTTGCGACTGGAGTTGGATTTGCCCTGTTTTGGGTGGTAGAAGGGATGCTACCATTCAGCAATTGCATGTCGAGTGCAGCAACCAGGTCTCTGCCCAGAATGGCAGTGCCGCTCCGCACTAGGTAGAATTATTCTTCCGAATCCATCCATAACTTTGTGAGATGCCATGCTATATATTGGTTTTGGTCCTCTATCACTCAATGGTGAAGGTTTTACTTCAATTTTTAAAACTTTCATAAATGGATCTTGACCAAAATTGAATCGATCGATTCGTCCTTGTTAAACCCCAAACCTGTCCAGCAATTTTCGTCCAAATCTGTCCATAATTTATTGGCCCAATCACTAAATGGTGAAGAATCATATATATAAAATAAAATAAAAATTCTCGTAACCGTATCCGGATCTTCACCAAAATCTAATCATTTCGTCATTGTCAAACACTCAACCTGTCCACCAGGTTTTGGCACAGATCGTCCATAACTTCTTGAGATATCTTGTTCACAGACAAACTGGGGTGAAAACATAACCTCCATTCACCTGCAGTAATGCTCATGTTCCATTGAAACGAACTGAAGCTGTAACCACGACAGTGTTGCCATTACCTTATAGCTCCTCCAGAATGTACTTTCAGGTGATGTACCTCCACCCAGTTGAGGGTACGTGAAGATCGAGGTGGGTCGGTATGATGCCATACTTCACTTGCTACGAAACAAAACATTCAAAAAGTAGTCAGAAGTCAACGGTCTGATGAATATCTCTCGAAAATAAAAGCAATTCATGGAAGCCAATCAGATGACGAGCATGATGGTGTAATGTTCATTCACTCCATGAAGTTTCCATAAATTAACACCTTCAAACCACTGACGTGTTAACGAGCCAGAACTTTAATGGAAGGTGTCTTAAGAGATGCATTTGCCTCAATTCCAACCGAACACACAGCCGGAAACCTCAAAAGCATCAAGAATGGTATGCTCATACACCACCCAACGGCGTGAAAGGCCAAACGACATTTTCACAGCCTTTTCCAATCAGATCACACACAGGTAGCCGGCATACCTCTGATACTCAAAACAAAATGGCCGTAAATAATTTGTTGCAAGATAGAACAAGAGTTTATTAAACACATACCGAGTGAATCTATCGCCCTCTTCTCACTCTGTGAAGCATCGCAACACACACGTGGAAACGCTCTGGCCGGACCCGGAAGTACCCTCAGAATCAAGCGATAAATTCACTTCTTATAAAGGATTTATTTTTACAATTTAAGACTTTGTCCAACCAAATATCCTCTTTCGCTTAACGATTTATCGAAAGTAAACGTAAAATAGTCACGAAACGGAAAAAGCAAACGCGACGATAAACCTCAGCGGAGCTGGCGTAAGGACGATGTCACACGATGGGCGCTCTTTGGGAATATACAAGCGTAGGCTGTGCAGCGCTGTGGAACGATATGAGACATATTCATGTTATGCAACGTGTTATGATCTATTAGTATTCGCGAAAACGAATATTCTAGCATGAAAATTGCATTCTGAGAGGGAATAATCGATTTCGATGACGTCACACGCCATAACAATGCGTCATCGCGCAAACATTCTTTTTGAGATGCTGAACCTGGAATTTCGTGGATCTGGAATGCAAAAGTTAAAATTAAAAAAATCTAAAAAATTCTTCGCTTCAGCATCGACAAAGACCGATGTGTGGGGTCTGCGGAGATATTGAAAATTAAATTTGAGGAAAAGTCTGCCATGGAAGACAAAAGCACATCGACGGTGCTGAATGTCTGCCGGAACGCGGGTGTGATGACCGCAGCTCAGCAAAGCGAGAACCATGGCGTCGGTCCAGTTGCTGTTATGGAAGAGACCGGAGATGTGCTGAGACTCGACGGTCGACCCAGTCCCGGAGACGACGACGACGACAGAGGACCCGGTGCGGACGAGGGACCCGGAATCAGTCGGATCGACCTGAAGGACTGCTTGCGGTTCGTGAATTCGCTAAACGAGCAGAACAGTCTCAACATCCAGGACCAGGTTAACTCTGATCTGGAAGTGGCGTCTGTGCTGCTCAAAGGTGATGGACACGAGTCGAACTAGAACAATGTACAGTGTACTATTAGCGCTGGACTTGTGCGGTGTATAGGTAAGCTTACGGGCTATTTCGTCTTGATGTTCAAATGGAGCTGTTAGATTGCGACATTGAAACTGGACTTCACCACTCGATAACACTGGTCAACAGCCAAATTAGTTCTGACTTATTTTCGACTGTTTCTAACTAATTTGGTGCCCACGAATCCGAATCTGACCTTGAAATTTCGCTCTCACGTAACCTTGACGTAGTACATCATAAGTGTGGAAAAAATCTTTAGAGCAAGCGAATTTCTTGATTAAGTCTCAATAAGTCTATTTATTGTCACAACAAATAATATGAACTTAAAGTTTTTATTTACATCACATAAAAAAAAGTAAATCTCCAAAAATAATATGAACTTTATAAAATATCACAAAAAATAATATGAACTTAAAGTTTTTATTTACATCACATTAAAAAAAGTAAATCTTCAAAAAATAATATGAACTTTAAGTTTTTATTTACATCACATTACAAGTGCTTCTGAACTTTACTCTTGCGTTTGTAGGAGCAATCACTTCCACGCTGTAAAGTCCAACAGTAGTCGCCCATCATGTTTGGATTGAATCGGCCTTGATATCGAGTCTCCATGATGGCAATTCCCTGGTGAAACCTTTCTCCATGCTCATCACTGACATCGCCAAGATTTTGTGGAAAGTAGTCCAGATGAGAATGGAAGAAATGTATATTGAGTGACATTCGAGCACCGAGCGCCTGGTAACTCTTCAACATCTTGTCCACAAGCTCTTCATAATTTGGTGCTCGAAAATTTCCAAGGTAATTGTGAGCAAGAGCCACAAAGCTATCCCAAGCAACGCTTTCCAGCTCGGATAGTCTCGTTACAAAGTCCTGATCAGTGAGTACAAGACGAATTTGAGGACTGAAGGACCTGCGCTCCAACGCGAGTCGAAAGAATTGACGCGACCAAAGACGGAATTCGTCCGAGTTGCTTTATTGAAACAAAACAGCTCAGGTATTCTGACCAGCCCGTTTATCGGGCAGCAATATATATACACATTTATGTCGGGAAGTTTGCCCGGCAAAAGCTATACCGGGCATGCCCGGGTGTCAAGGGCGAGCCTTGGAAAGGCGAGTCTGGACCTGCCCGGGCGTGTTTGGCTGCGGCCTGGCAAGTCGAGGCTGGGCGTGCCCGGGCGCTCTGGACGAGCACTGGAAAGGCGAGAGCGGGCATGCCCGGACGCTCTGGGCGAGCCCTGGAAAGGCGATAGCGGGCATGCCCGGACGCTCTGGGCGAGCCCTGGAAAGGCGAGAGCGGGCATGCCCGGGAAAGACGAGACCGGGCGTGCCCGGGAGGTTCGGGCGTGCCTGGGAACAGTGAGTCCGGGCATGCCCGGGAGAGGCGCGTCTGGCCGTGTTCTGGCCGGTGCAAGGCGATTGTGTGCATCCAGCGGTAACCGCTACACACGCCCCTCCAGAATCGACCTGCACCGGCAGGGTAAATTTAAGGGGGGTCCGGATGACCCGGCCGAAGCGACCCCTGGAGGGTCGTGGGGAGGGGTCCGACGTGGTGGTGGGTGGTCGAGCGGGGGGAACTGTGGACGGGGGGCGGCCTCGCCGCGGAGGAAGGGCCAACCGTGGTGGTCGGTCGACGTCCATGTGCGCCGGTTTGAGGCGATCCACAGAAATCCGGTCCGGCCGGCCGCCGAAGTCGACGATGAAAGACTTGTCGCCCCGTCGCAGGACCCGGAAGGGCCCGTCGTACGGCGGCCGGAGTGGCCCCCGGTGCGCGTCATGACGCACAAAGACGTACTCCGCTGTGCGAAGCGCCGGGGGGACGTAGGACTGGGGGCCACCGTGGCGGGACGTCGGCACGGGGGCAAATCGTCGGGCGGCCTCCTGGAGGTCCGAGCGCTGGCGGACCAGGGACTGGTAGCGTCGGGCACGAATTCGCCCGGGACGCGGAGCGGCTGGCCGTAGACGAGCTCGGCGGCGGATGCCTGGAGGTCTTCCTTGGGGGCCGTGCGAAGGCCCAAAAGGACCCACGGCAGCCGGTCGGCCCAACCGTCGTCCTGAAGGCCGGCCATGAGTGCGGCCTTCATGGAGCGGTGAAACCGCTCGCACAACCCGTTGGCTTGGGGGTGGTAGGCCGTGGTGCGGTGCAGCGTGACCCCCAACGAACGGGCGACCGCGCCCCAAAGCTCAGACGTGAACTGTGGGCCGCGGTCGGACGAGTTGTCCGCTGGTGCGCCGAAGCGCGCGACCCAGGTGGCGATGAACGCCTGCGCCACCTCGGCGGTGGTGGTGGAGGTGAGGGGCACGGCCTCCGGCCACCTGGTGGTCCTGTCCACCATGGTGAGCAGGTGGGTGAACCCCCGCGAGGGGGCAGGGGACCCATCAGGTCCACGTGGACGTGGTCGAAACGCCGTTCAGGCACGGCGAAAGGTGCCAGCGGGGCCTGGGTGTGGCGGTGGACCTTGACCCGCTGGCAGGCCGTGCAGGCGTTGGCCCAGTCGCGGATGTTTCGTCGAAGGCCGTGCCAGACGAAACGCGCCGACACCAGCTTCTGAGAAGCTTTCCGGCCCGGGTGAGAAAGGCCGTGGATGGAGGCGAAGATGCGGCGCTGCCAGGAAACGGGCACGATGGGGCGAGGCTGGCCCTGGGAGATGTCGCAGAGCAGGACGGTGCCCGCGAAGGGAATGTGGGCCAGGCGGAGGCCCGTGTCCGCCGCACGGAGTGCCTGCACCGAGGCGTCGGTGGTCTGGTCGGCCGCCATGAGCGCGAAGTCCACGCCGAGGTGGACCGCATTCGCGCTGGCCCGAGAAAGACAGTCGGCCACGGCGTTGTCTTTGTCGGCGACGTGCCGGATGTCCGTGGTGAACTCCGACACGGCGGAGAGGTGGCGCTCCTGGCGGGCCGACCACGGCTCTGTGACCTTAGCCATTGCGTAGACCAACGGCTTGTGGTCGACGAAAGCCGTGAACGGGCGGCCCTCCAGGAGGTGTCGGAAATGGCGAACGGCCAGGAATAGCCCGAGCAGCTCGCGGTCGAACGTGCTGTAGTTTATCTCGTTCGGCCGGAGTTGCCGGCTGAAAAAAGCGAGTGGCTGCCAAACCCCGTCCACCCATTGCTCATGGACGGCGCCCACCGCGTAGTTGGAGGCGTCCGTAGTGAGGGCGATGGGCGCGTTGAGCACCGGGTGAGCCAGCAGCGTTGCGTCGGCGAGGGCCCGTTTGGCGCTGGCGAAGGCCGCGTCCATGGCCGCGGACCAAACAATGTCATGCTTGGCCGGCTTGCCCCGGAGGGCCTCGTAAAGGGGCCGCATGAGCTGAGCAGCGCGGGGCACGAATCGGTGATAAAAATTCACCATGCCGAGGAACTCTTGGAGGGCCTTGATGGAACGGGGATGCGGGAACGTGGTGATGGCCTCGACCTTGGTCGGCAGCGGCACGGCCCCGGTCTTGGTGATGCGGTGGCCCAAAAAGTCAACGGTCGTCGCGCCGAAGTGGCATTTGACCGGGTTGACAATTAAGCCGTGCTCGCTGAGGCGACCGAACAGTGTTCGGAGGTGGAGGAGGTGCTCGGCGCGGGACGTGCTGGCGACGAGGATATCGTCCAGATAGACGAAAAGAAACGGCAGGTCGCGCAGCACGCCGTCCATCAAGCGCTGGAACGCCTGGGCCGCGTTCTTGAGGCCAAACGGCATCCGCAAAAATTCGAACAGGCCGAACGGCGTGATGACGGCCGTCTTCGGGACGTCGGCCGCCCGGACAGGTACCTGGTGGTAGCCCCGTATCAGGTCAATTTTCGAAAAGATGAACCGTCCTGCCAAACGGGCGGAAAAGTCCTGAATATGCGGGATCGGGTACCTGTCGGGGGTGGTAGCGTCGTTGAGACAGCGGTAGTCGCCACACGTGCGCCATCCACCCCCCGGCTTTGGCACGATGTGCAGTGGCGAGGCCCACGCGCTATCGGAGCGCCGCACGATGCCGAGGTGCTCCAACGCGTCGAACTCGGCCTTCGCCACGGCGAGCTTGGCCGGGTCGAGGCGGCGGGCCCTGGCGTAGACCGGCGGGCGCGTAGTGGGTATGTGGTGCTCGATCCCGTGCCGCACCGCGACAGCCGAAAACGTCGGCCGCGTGAGGGCCGGGAATTCCGCGAGCAGGCGAGCGAACTCGTTCGCTGCCGGGAGGGCGCACGCCAGTTCGGTCGGCGCGGAGCTGCTCATTGTGCACGCCAGGGAGCTGAAGGTCTCGGCGTGGACAAGGCGACGTCGTTTGACGTCGACCAGCAGCCCGTGCGCGCAGAGGAAGTCGGCGCCCAGCAAAGCCACGGGGACGCTGGCGGTAACAAAAGTCCATTGAAAACGCTGGCTGCCGAAGCAGAGGGTGACGACGCGTTGGCCGAAAGTGCGTATGGCCGAGCCATTAGCAGCGACCAAAGAGGGGCTGCAAACGGCGTCCCGCCTGTCCTGCTCGGAGGCGGGTATGACGCTCAGTTGGGCGCCGGTGTCACACAGGAAACGCCGCCCAGACGCTTTGTCCCGAATAAACAGCAAGTTGCCCGAGTGGCCGGCGCTCATGGCTGGGAATGAACGCCGGCCCGGCCGTTTCCCGACCTGCCGAAAGTGCATGGGGGCCGGCACGTCCGAGCCTTGTGTCCGAACCTGGCGTGGTAATAACACCACGCCCGGTCAGGTGGAGGCCCCGGCCGTCATGTCGGAAGCGGGCGGTGCGGCGTGGCGGCCGCCAGTTGCACCGGCAGTTCGGCCTCCAACCGCGCAGGGCGCTCGGGCGTCGTGGGCGTCGCCTCGGACGGCGGCGGGCTCCAGGTAACTGCGCCGATGTGCTGGCCCGCCGAGGAGATCTTATCGGCTTCCCTGGCGAGGGCGCGGGAATCCGTGATCAACGTGCCAGCCAGGGCGAGGCGTACCGGGTGAGGCAGCTGGCAAAGGAACAACTCGCGGAACAGAAAATCCGGAGAGTGCTCACCGAGCAACGAGAGCATATAGTCCATGCGCTCGGACGGGTGCGTGTCGCCGAGCTCGGGCAGAGCGAGCAGGCGCCGTGCGCGTGCTGCCGGTGAGAGGGCGAAAGCGTCGAGGAGGAGTGTCTTCAGCGCGTCGTATTTGTCAGCAGCCGGCGGGTGCTCGAGGAGGCTCAAGGGAAGGGCCGCGGTGGCGGAACCGAGCTCCGCCACAACATGGTGGAAGCGGGTGTCGTCCGTGGTGATGCCTCGCAGGGCGAACTGAGAGTCCGCCTGAGCGAACCAAACAGCCGCGTGAGCCTCCCAGAAGGTAGGCAGTTTAAGCGTCACTGCCGTATCCATGTCGGTAGGTCACCAATGAAGGAACTGCGCTCCAACGCGAGTCGAAAGAATTGATGCGACCAAAGACGGAATTCATCCGAGTTGCTTTATTGAAACAAAACAGCTCAGGTATTCTGACCAGCCCGTTTATCGGGCAGCAATATATATACACATTTATGTCGGGAAGTTTGCCCGGCAAAAGCTATACCGGGCATGCCCGGGTGTCAAGGGCGAGCCTTGGAAAGGCGAGTCTGGACCGGCCCGGGCGTGTTTGGCTGCGGCCTGGCAAGTCGAGGCTGGGCGTGCCCGGGCGCTCTGGACGAGCACTGGAAAGGCGAGAGCGGGCATGCCCGGACGCTCTGGGCGAGCCCTGGAAAGGCGATAGCGGGCATGCCCGGACGCTCTGGGCGAGCCCTGGAAAGGCGATAGCGGGCATGCCCGGACGCTCTGAGCGAGCCCTGAAAAGGCGATAGCGGGCATGCCCGGGAGGTTCGGGCGTGCCCGGGAACAGTGAGTCCGGGCATGCCCGGGAGAGGCGCGTCTGGCCGTGTTCTGGCCGGTTCAAGGCGATTGTGTGCATCCAGCGGTAACCGCTACAGGACCATTGAAAACACCCGCCTTTACTTTGGCCTCAGATACAATGCCTTGGAACTTCATTAGCAAGTAGTGGAAGCCGGCACCATCTTGATCCTTGGCCTTCACAAAGTTCTTCATCAAACCAAGTTTCAAATGAAGTGGTGGAAAGAATACCTTCTCAGGGTCAACAAGAGGTTTGTGAATTTCAATTGAAGTGGTATTCCTGTGGTATACTGGTTCTCAAAAACTGGATGTGCGAGTGAAAATTGGATATCATAATCGAAATCTACAGGTTCATGTTGGTTAGAATCACCTCAAAATATACTAGAACCATAAAACTTTAAAAATTTTGTTGACCAGTGTAATCGATATATTGTTGAATAAAACCTATTTTCTCCCTCCTAATCCCATTCCCAACCTGGTCCCTGTCCATCATCTTTGGTCAACAGGACATCGTTGTCTTTAAACAACAACAATCGTGAGCTGACTCTTTTGGTGGGAGGAGGAAGAGCGAGGCCATCGATGGATATTAAAAGTCATGTGTACCCGAATACTCCTTGAATCAAATAATCCAACAACATTAATTAATTAATTAATTAATTAATTTTGAATTATTGTTTCCACCAATAACATGAGATTAATGTGAAATTGACTAGAATTCGGTGTTTGGTTTCCCCATCTGAGCACCGAGTGTCCTTATAGGATGGTGCTGAGATAAGTGCATTTACCTTTGAGCCGGCTACCTGGGTTTCATTCTCAACCTGACTATCAACGCACATTACTCATTAGTGTTTCGCAAACATGGTGTGCCATCTCTGCTGGACTTCCATCTGGGGATCCAGACTGTAATCACATGTCCTGTGTCTCTTGCCAGGAGTAAGCGAGTTATTACCGGCGCCCTCAACAATTTCTCCCACCTTGCTCACTTAACGCCATGAAAACCAAGGCCTCCAAGATCGTTGGAATCTCTCGCAATGATGCTGAGTCTGTGGGCCTATCACTTCGCCACCTCTGACAGGTCAGTGGTCTCTGTTGTCTTCCGCTTCATTTCTGGTCTTGCACCCTCTGCCCTCTCCGTGGCCCCTTCCCTCCCCCCAGATATCTGCAAAACGCTCTTGGTCCACCAGCATCCCCCTCCTCATGAAACTAGTTAAATCCAGAACCATTGCTCACCTCCACTCAGTTATTTATTCCTCTTTTTCCCCACCTGTGGAACCACATTCCATACTCTCTTCAATCTCATTTTTTTTTCTCCAGGTCTTCAAGGCAACTGTTCACCACTCAGATCATCCCCATCCAAAACCATGATCTTTTCTACACCCGTTAAACCACACCTCTCACAATTTTGCTTCTGTATCCATCTTCTTGCATTCTCCCCAACCTCTCATCGTTACCCGCATCCCTTGTTTGGCCGTCTCTATTTTCTCCCTTCACCTGCTGTTTCTTTTGTTATGTTGCATCCTGATTGGTTCTGTGTTCTCGCTCTTCCATGAGGCTTGACCATGTAATAAAAAAAAAGAGAAGGTCCATATGCAGATCTGGCTTGTCACTGGGATCCAAAACGTAAACTGTTCAGGCTGGTGGAGGTATGCGCTCTACCGCATGCCCTGCTAGTTTACTAATGCCCTTGCCCTCATTTTAAAATGGAATAAAAATACAACGGCACTCTGAGACATCACGACGTCGACTGATATGCCTCCGCCCACATTATTACATCATTAGAATACTTGCATCAAGTTTTATTTAAATCCATTCAGCTGTGCCCAAGTTAGCACATTTTTACCTGACATGACCTCTGATCTTTGACCTATTGACCCCAGAATGTGGTCAGTTCATGTTTACATCATTATACATACCTGTACCAAGTTTTAATTTAAATCCCTTCAGCTGTTCACAAGTTCTCACATTTTTACCTGACATGACCTCGGGACCCCCAAAATCTAATCAGTTAATCTTTACATCATTATAGATATCTGTTCCAAATTTGCATTAGATCCCTTTAGCCATTCTCAAATTATAGACCTATAAAGACTTTGACCTTTAACCTCTTGAACACAAAATCTACTGTTAATCTTTACATCATTATACATACCTGTACCAAGTTTGAATTAGATCACTTCAGCCGTTCTCAAGTTATAGACCAATTGCAGATTTAACCTTTCACCTTTGACCCCAAAATATAATCACTTCATCTCTACATCATTATATATGCCTTTACTAAGTTTGAATTCGATCACTTCAGCCGTTCTCAAGTTATAGAACTATTACAGACTTTGACCTTTGACCTTGGCAGAAGGCGAAGGGTACGGGAGCAGAAACAGCAGAGTATGAAAGTTATAAGGCAGCCAAGAAGGCTGCAAAGAAAGAGGTGGCAAAGGCGCAGGAGGCATGGAGGAAAATGTTCGGAGAATGCTTGGATTCGGAAGAGGGTCAGAGAGCAGTATTCAGGATTGCAAAGCAGATAGCGAAAGAGAGGTGTGATGTGATGGGGGTGACTTGTTTGAAGGATGAAGTGGGACAAATCGTTGTGGACCCAGATGGAATTAAAGGAAGATGGAAAAGATATATGGAAATGCTGTTGAATACAGAGAATGAATGGGATGGCAACATAGAGAGCAACCCAGTTTTAGGACCGGCAGAGAAGATAACTGAGAAGGAAGTCGAGGAAGCGATAAAAGCAATGAAGAGTAGAAAAGCGGGAGGGCCGACGGGAGTTGTGGGAGATATGTTGAAGGCAGCAGGAAGTTGGGGTGTGAAGAGAATGGCAGAGATCTGTAATCTGGTGGTGAAAGAAGGCCGCATTCCAGTGGATTGGGAACTGAGTACCCTCGTCCCTCTATACAAGGGGAAAGGTGACCCTCTAGAGTGTGGCTCGTACCGAGCGATAAAGTTATTGGAGCATGGAATGAAGGTATTGGAAAGGGTGTTGGAGAGGAGGATAAGGAAGAAAGTGAAGATCGACGAAATGCAGTTTGGATTTATACCAGGAACAGGAACGACAGACGCACTTTTTTATTGTGAGGCAGTTGCAGGAGAAGTACATGGAGAAGAGGAAGAAGTTGTTTCTTGGGTTTGTTGATCTGGAGAAAGCATTCGATAGGGCTCCACGCAAAGTATTGACATGGGCAATGAGGAAGTTAGGAGTGGAGGAATGGTTGATCAGAGTAGTGATGGCAATGTACAAAAGAGCGCGCACAGCTGTAAGGACGAAGGACGGGAACAGTGGTGAGTTTGAGGTTAAGGTGGGAGTGCATCAGGGGTCGGTACTAAGTCCACTACTATTTGTAGCTGTGATGGAGGTGCTGGCTCAGAACGTAAAGGAGGGTTTACCGTGGGAGTTGTTGTATGCAGATGATCTGGTGTTGATTGCGTAAAGTATGGATGGACTGAAGGAAAAGATGAACAAGTGGAAGGAATGTATGGAGACAAAAGGTCTGAAGGTGAATATCGGAAAGACGAAGGTGATGGCAAGTGGTAAAGCATGTGGTGAGGTGGAAAGAACTGGGAAGTGGCCCTGTGCTGTGTGCAGGAAGGATGTCGGAGTGAACACCATTCAATGTACAATGTGCGCTGAGTGGGTTCATCAAAAATGTAGTGGTATGAGAGGGTCATTAACCAGTGTGGCAGCTACATTCAAATATAAGGTGTGCACAGAGGGAGCTGCACATGGAGGAAATGTTGAGTTGGATCTTGAAGACGGCGTGAAGCTGGAAGGTGTGAAAACATTTTGCTACCTCTGAGACATGGTGAATGGAGAAGGTGGATCAGACTCGGCAACGGTTGCTAGAGTGAGATGTGCATGGAAGAAGTTTCGGGAACTGAGTGGCGTGCTGATGAGGAGGGGAGTGTCGTTGAAGCTGAAGGGAAAGGTGTATGCTGCATGTGTGAGAAGTGTTATGATTTATGGGAGCGAGACATGGGTAATGAACGTAGAGCAGCAACGAAGGTTGGAAAGGGTGGAAATGCGAATGGTTCGGTGGATGTGCGGAGTATCGCTGAGAGAGAGGAAGACAAATGATGAATTGTGAAAAATGATGGGAATAGAGCCTGTGATTGATGCTGTGAAGAGGAACAGGTTGAGATGGTTTGGTCATGTGTTGAGGAAGGATGAAAGTGACTGGTTGAGAAGAGTGATGGAAATGAATGTAGAAGGAAGTAGAGGACGGGGAAGACCGAGAAAGACTTCGCTAAATATGGTGGAAGAAGAAATGTGGGCAAGGGGGTTAACAAGGAGAGATGCAGAAAATAGGGCAAAATGGAGAAGATTATCATGGGGTCAACAACACGTTGTTGACCGTTGTTGTATGCAGATGTGTCAACCTTGTTGAATGCAGATGTTGTATGCAGATGTTCCCCATGCAAGTCCATTCACTCAACACAATTCCACTTTTCTTCAATACACCACTTATACACTTTTACACACACACAGCATCATCTAATTGGCTACTTCCCTCTAATACTCGTGCTTTCCCGTCTTCCCTTGTTCATCGTTGACACAACACGATGTGTCAACAACACAACACTCTCTCCACACATGCACAAGGCTAACCCCCACTCTAGCAGGGAAAATGGCCTTAAAATGCATGTTGTTGTTGTGTTGTTGACCTCTTGACCCCAAAATCTAATCGGTTCAGCTTTACATCATTTTACATATCTGTACCAAGTTTGATTAAGATTCCTTCAGCCATTTTCAAGTTATCGTGATAACGAGAACCTATCACGGACGGACGGACGGACAACCCACCTCAAAACATAATGCCTCCGGCGACTTCGTCGGTGGAGGCATAAACATAGTTGCAATACCCTTGGCGCTCACCTGGTAGAATAAATAGTATACTGCACTGACTAAAGGTATTTTAAACCAATTTCAATGGTTTCTAGAAGACAGGGCAGCATGTAGAATCATACAAACATAATCATAAGACTTTAAACAAACAAACAAAAAAATACCTGGGGGCAACCCCCACCCCCCCTACTCCATGTACCTCCTCAGACCGCAATTTTTCCAATGTCTTGAACAAACATTGGTACATCATGGATGATGAAGGTTGTGGTGAAGCTTCATCAAAATTGTGTGTGTAAGTTCTGAGAAAAAAAAAACAAATACCTATTTTGGGGGGAGCAAACCCCCCCACCCCCCGCTCCCCATAAACAATCTTAGACCCCCATTTTTTAAATGTCAGGAACAGACAACTTTGGTACGTCACGGGTGATGAAGGTTGTGGTAAAGTTTCATCAGAATTGCGTCACGTGTAGTTTCTGAGAAGAAAGCAAACACCTATTTTGGGGGGTCAAACGTAGATCCACTTTGACCCCTGGTAGACCCCCTCACATCCGATTTTTTTTAATGCCGTGAAGTTTCCTCACAACACAACAAATATCATTTGTGCCAAATTTCGTCGCAATCCCATCAGCGGTTTCAGAGAAGAAGTTTCAAGTGTTTACGGACTGACGGACGGACAACGCGCCATCGCATAAGCTCCCCTGAAATTCTTTCCAGGTGAGCTAAAAATCAAGGAAGTTATACAAGTTTGAGAATTGCATTTAAGAATAAAGGAAAGCGAAAGTTGCATTTTCATAATTTAAATTACGAGAGCTGTAATCATGATAGACTTTTTCAATTTATAACCTTTTCTAGGAAAATGCGCCATCAAACAGCGAGAACAACTCCAGTGAATTCCCATTTATGTTTGTGAACACAGCCACGTCTGGACTGTGGAAAGTGTATGACGTGGAAATTTCATCTCCATATTAGTCAGGGCCCTTAGGGATATTTTGGGGCCGTTTGGTTCAAATTCTTCCAAAAGCACCAAATTTGGTCCAGATGTTGCCCATGCCATACTCTTTCGATTTTTGACGGGCGCCAAGAGGGGCGCCCCCCCCCCCGGGGGGCCCATATTGGCGAAATACTAAGTGGCCGCCACCCGGATTAGAGGAAAATCAGTCAAATAACCAAAAGGGTTGGAATCATGTATGATACCACTTTTCAGGGGTTTTCGAGGTCGAGGAATCCAATTATGATGTTATTTTGATGATTCGAGGTCAAGGTCAACCCTCAAGGTCATCTTAAAGGTCATTTTTGAGTCAAACATGTCGGTTTTTAAGTTTTTTGTCAAGATTTACACGAGGTTCATTATTTTATGTTTCTGGGTTGGGTAATCGAACTCTGACCTTATTTTTGACAATTAGAGGAAATATTTACATGTCTATTTTCTAATTTTCAGGCATATGCAGTTCATCAGTCTAATTACAAAGGTACGGATTTTGATGTTTTATGAACTGTATGCCATATCCTTGTGTTTAATTTTTGTGTGATCATGATCCGGGTTCATGTATACATGATTGTATACATGTCATAAATATGACGTCATAGGTCATGTGACCTGGCGGCCATTTTGGATTTTATGAAAACCTTAAAAATGGATCCCTGCCTTCATTTTTCGATCGATTCATTTTGAACTTTGACCACTTATAGTACGCCATGTGATTGGATGCATATCCTAATTATGACGTCATAGGTCAGGTGACATGGCGGGATGGACCGGTATGGTCCCCGGATCATACCGCCCTTGGCGCCCGTCAAAAATCGAAAGAGTATGGCATGGGCAACATCTGCGCCAAATTTGATGCTTTTGGAAGAATTTGAACCAAAATATCCCTAAGGGCCCTGACTATATGTGAATAATGCAGCCTTTACTTAAATGAGAACTTGAACCGAAGAATCAGGTTCGTGTCTGAATGCCGAGCTCCTTACCCTCCAACCCACGTGGTCTTTCTCAGCTGAGAGCGGCACAGCGACGTCTCCATCAGCTGGAGGAATTCGCCAACCCATCTACACACCTTCTGCCGGAAAGCATTTCTCTCCGGTGAAGCAAGCCACCACACTGACAAACAAGCAACGCGGGAACGAGGTGTCGACTCCTTCATATTCCTTCATCAACTGTACGTTGCACGGCGTGGCGCACAAGGCACTCACCTCACACCACCCACAAAGCATCAGCATTAAAGTGGAGAGAATCTGATTTCATAACAATGATTAAAAATGCCATGGCCGTTTATTTTGATAGCCACCATTATTCACAAAGCAGGTATTCACACACCTGTAATATTCACATCTGTATAACAGACTTTTTTTCATCAGAATCAAACTCCCAATGTTTATTCGTAGCACTCACTGTGCATCAGCTGGCTGCGAAAGGGGAGATTGAACACCTGGCCAACCGACTGGAGCACGGTGAGAAATCGTTGTTGAACACCTCACCCTACCACCAGGTCCAATCCATTTTCAATGTGAACATCTCAAACGTAGATGATGTTACTTTTCAATAACAACCAGAAGAGCCAACCTGTTGCTTCGCTGATGGACCAATTAGTCATCACGTCCCTTGCTGCTGGAAATGTTACCCTCAAACGATGTCCCCGGCTCCCTTTGGCAATTATTTTTCCCACTTTGACAGCCCCCAACCCCCCAATTTTGGGTGAGAAGAAGGAAAGGAAGTCAAACTTACCCGTGCATAGAGTGCTTTAACCCCTCCCCCTCCCACACTCTCTCCATCCTCACATCCCGTTCCCCCTTTTCCCCCTGTTCCTTCCTGTGAGAAATGTCTCACACACGATGACAGCCTTTAACAGGCCCTTCCATTTTCGGTGGGCAGGGGGGTGGGGGAAAGAAGGGAAGGAGAACAAATTTACCTGTGCAAAGGGGGCTTTTAACCTCAGCGTTGCCCAGGTAAAAGAGGAAATTGTGATACCCACTGCCACCAGGTGAGAATTTACACCCCCACCCTCCCCCACACCCCCACACCCCAATGTGAGGCCGCAGCCACATAGCCGATATTATCTCCCACACAAAGTTGTATTTGTACCCCGAGTTTGGAGTTCGTACCTTAAAAGATGTGGCCGTGCATAAGGAACAAAGTCACAGAGAGGGAGACAGTGGCGTATATATGACTGATCACAAATACCGTTCTTCCCCGCCACCAGCCGACTGCAAAGTGAACCAGACTGATGAACATGGCTTCACTCCTCTGATATGGGCAGCGGCCCATGGACAGATCACAGTCGTGGACTTCCTTCTGCAGAAGGTTGTGGCATGCGCCGGTGAATTTGATTAAAATTTTGCATCTGTGTTGGGATTATTGCACAAGTTTCTCTTTCATTTCACCAGGGAGCTAATGTGATGGCATTGGGGCAAGAACGTGAGTCGGCCCTCGCGTTGGCTGCTGCAAGAGGCGATGTTGCAATTGTCAACCTGCTGCTGCAATCTAAAGCGGACATCAATATCTACGATTGGGTAAATAAAACGTCTCACTTTACCCTCGATATCTATCCAAGTTGCGGCTTACTTTGGAAACTGCTCAAGACGCAGTTTGTACTAAACAGGAAAGCAGGCCAAATCTCAGCCCAGCTATCAACTGTTGTCTTGGCGTTTTACAGGCAGTGACACCATTCATCAGTGTGCGCGCTGTCTCTCCGATAGAAGATAAACCTGGCGTTGCGTCTGCCGGCATGTGAAAGATCCCAAGATGTCCTTCATGAAGAGTAGGCGAGCTATCGCCGGCACCTTGAACAAATTCCAGCTCTAACCTACAGGGGGCACTGCAATAGTCACACATCTGCACCACCATACATTCTGATACCCACAAACATGTTCTGCATATGAAAGAAGAAGAAGAAGCACAAGCAAGCCATGCCATTGAAGGCTGAAACAAGCCAGTTTTTTCCACATTTTTACTTGGCATCCACCCAGATAAGGCCGAAAAAAATATATTGCTGGTCTCTGATCAGACCAAAGTTCCAGAATTGATGCGGCGATGCGGTTTTTTTTTTTTCTTGTTTTTTTTTTGAAAAGCATGGATTGCACATATAAAGGTGTTGTTTTTTGTGTCCTCATGCCTTGCGGTCCTCCTCATCTGCCGTGGCGCCGTCCAGAGAGAAATTAAAGACAGCCAATGGGACTTGTAGGCCTTTTTGTAAATAATGAACACAAGCTTAAGTTATTTTAAAATGTATTTATTCTGAAAATCATTAAGGTCTTCAAGCATATTATAGACTGCCATTTCGTTCTCGAGATCGCCTCGCCGTACCGTCAAACATTCCAATGTGTCGATCGCGTCAACACTGCACATGCGCAAGTGGTATAACAGGCCGATGGTCTCCCACGATCTCTTCTGCCAGTCCACCAGGTTATCACAGACACCTACAACTTCATGACAAACGAGATAGGATCCAGGCCTAACTAACGAGACCACCCGCAGCTCTCCAGGCCTTCTGGTTGCTTCACACGAACCCGACAAAGAACGTCTTCGTTTCAATAAATGACAATATCCAGCCGATTGGATTCATCACGTCACGGCACACTACTCATATCTTTGGAACGGCTGGTTGGATTTGGACAAACTAATCTTACTTTTGTAGGGGAGAACCGTGCGCGAATGACGATAGCAATGGTGACCCTCACAGGCCCGTATTTCCCGAGATAGCGCGCCGGCCCGGCAACAACAGGCGCACGCTGTTGTAGGTACCGCTGGAAATTTAAAAAAAAAAATTGTTGACGCGCAGGGTCAAAATCGATGCGCGCGCTGCCCAGAGACCGGAAATATATTTTTCTCGGCCTAACACTTGACACTATCGATCTGGTCACATGATGGAGGAAATTTTGTGAAAGACAAACAATTTTGTCAGTCAACTATTGAGAGGTAAAAAATAAACCCAAACTTTTAACTACATCAAGTGTTGGCAATTGATTTTTAAAAAACTTTTTGGACAGACTACATTTGTACACTGTCGACAAACAGCAAGTGAGATAAATACAGTGCATTCAGAAAGTATTCAGACCCCTTCACTTTTTTCACATTTTGTTATGTTGCAGCCTTATGCTGAAATCGTTTATATTCATTTTCCCTCATCAATCTACACTCCATATAGTGGGGTGGCTAAAGTCCAAATTTAAGTGATATCGTGACACACTGGCCCAAAGGACCAAATTTGGCACAGTTCTACTTTAGGACCATACAAAACTTTTGAGAGGGGGCTGCCCGATTTTAGAGGCCCAGGTCAAGGTCAAAGGTCAAATTATGTGTCTGTCATGTTTTTGCAATATCCAGCTTATATATAACCTAAAAAACTTGGTCTTAGTCATATAACCAACATATTTAGTCAATGAATCCATTACTATTATGGGAAGTTCCACCAGGTGACGGCCATATAGGCAGTGGCGGCGCCAGGCTGTCCCCGACCGCAGGGGGGGGGGGGGGGGTTAACATCCCCGACGAGAGGGCTAAAATCGCTAAAATCAGTGGAATTAATCCATATTCATTCACAAAAATTTGATATAGGATTAGAAGATGGCCGACCTACAAAAATCAATGTTTTCTTTGGCTTTCAGTAGGGGTGACCGGAGGTTCTGTGCATAGAACTGCTGATATGTTTGATGATATGGTTGTCCAAGCACAGCACACGATGGAAACTTTTGGTAATGACAAGTATTCCAAGTACGTCAAAGCAGTGCTGGTTGAAAGACATGAATCAATTTACGTGGCCATCAAGAAAAACCAACTTCCTCTATTTAAATGTCCACATTCCACTACCATGAAATCAAAAGCGAAAAAGCAATTCGAGGAAATAAAGAGTGACTGCAATCTGTTCAGTCAGCTGTTCGTCGCTGCCCAAGTCAATACCAAACTGGAGGTGTTCTTTAAACATGAAAACCACCCGTGGCCGCCAGCACTGTCTTTGCATGGGAGACTCCGACTACCAAGCAATAAATCAGAGCTATTGCACTGCATTGATGCAAGTGTCCAGCCAGAAACACCCACTTATTTTGACGCCAAAGTGGTTGATGGTGCTGCCATTGTACATGCCCTGCCACAAGAAAACACTTATACGTTCGGCGAATACAGTGACAATATCTTCATCCCCTGGATAGAAAGGCAACTTCAAGGCTGTTCCAGGATGGACATCGTTTGGGACACTTACCGACCCGACAGCCTCAAAGCCACAACTCGAGAGAAACGAGGGAAAGGATTACGTAGAAAGGTATCCCGCAATACGAAGTTACCAAGTAACTTCGCTGGCTTTCTACAGGGTCCTACCAACAAGGAGGAGCTTTTCGCACTGCTGACGGAGGACGTAGTCAAACACGACTATCCGCTTACCAAACAGGTTTACATTACATCTGGTCCACGAGTCCAATCGAATCAGGCTAACATCACAATGGGAGAGAGTGATCACGAAGAAGCAGACAGTAGAATATGTCTTCATGTAAACGATGCCCTAAGGGAAGGGGCGACTACTGTTCTCATCAGAACCGTAGACACAGACGTGATTGTGATTCTGGTGGGAGTGTTTCATGATCTTGTGCAGCACCATCCAGGTATGCAACTATGGGTTGGCTTTGGTACTGGTAAACACTTCCGCTATTACCATGTCAACTCAATCTGCCAGGAAGTTGGGGAAGACAAAGCTCGTGCTCTGCCGTTTTTCCATGCATTCTCTGGCTCTGATGTAACATCCCAATTCAGTGGTAAAGGCAAAAAGTCAGCTTGGAAGGCATGGAAAGCTTACCCGACAGCCACAGAAGGATTCACCATTACGTCCCTGACTGCGTTTGTTCCACAGGTGATTACATCTCCAGCATTCAATGTGATCGAGCGGTTTACCTGTATCATGTACGACAACACAACCCCACATGTCAATGTGAATGACCTTCGACAGGAGCTATTCCCAAGGAGAGTGAAGATGATGGAGAAGCTTCCTCCAACTCAGAACGCACTGCTCCAGCATGTAAATCGATGCCTGTACCAAGCCAGCATTTGGAGAGAGAGTCTGAAGCCCATCCTAGCTGCACCAAATCCAGATGGCTTTGGGTGGACCAAAGCAGGTACCGGGTGGCGTCCAACCTGGACAACCCTGTCAGCTGCTGCTCTTAGTTGTAGAGAACTACTCAAGTGCGGATGTAAGGCGACACCCACTTGTTCAAAGAATTGCACGTGCAGGAACGCAGGACTGCCATGCACAGGACTGTGTCTCTGTCGCGGAAATTGTGAAGCATAAGTCATGCAGGCCGCGACCTCCTCTGTACTGGCCAATCCAGTATCCTCCCTCAGCGTATCGATGTATGTCAAAAACACCGATGCAAAAATGACCAACACATAATTTGACCTTTGACCTTCACCTGACCTTGAAATACAATATGGCAGCACCTGAGGATATTTTCCATAATACAAATGGATTCCTTGTCCTTAAAAATGATTATTTAGACACTGAGATAATGTTTCTATGACAGCTATGAGCTGGATATGGCAAAAATGTGACAAACACATAATTTGACCTTTGACCTTGACCTGACCTTGACGTGGGCCTCTAAAATCGGGCAGCCCCCTCAAAAGTTTTGTATGGTCCTAAAGTATAACTGTGCCAAATTTAGTGCTTTGGGCCAGCGTGTCACGATCATTTCCATAAGCCACTCCACTAATACCCCAAAATGACAAAGAGAAAACAGGATTTTAGAAAGTTTTGCAGATTTATTAAAAAGAAAAAACTGAAATATCACATTTACATAAGTATTCAGACCCTTTGCTATGACACTT
This sequence comes from Myxine glutinosa, assembly GCF_964187855.1. NCBI lineage: Eukaryota > Metazoa > Chordata > Myxini > Myxiniformes > Myxinidae > Myxine > Myxine glutinosa. Next base: position 109,968,572 of record NC_136267.1, read on the forward strand.
GAAATTTAGCTCAGGTGCCTCCCATTTCTCTTGATCATCTTTGAGATGTTTCTACACCTTGATTGGAGTCCACCTGTGGTAAATTCAATTGACTGGACATGATTTGGAAAGGCACACACCTGTCTATGTAAGGTCTCACAGCTGACAATGCATATCAGAGCAAAAACCAAACCATGAGGTCAAAGGAACTGCCTGCAGAGCTCAGAGACAGGATTGTGTCGAGGCACAGATCTGGGGAAGCCTACAAAAAAAAATCTCTGCTGCATTGAAGGTTCCCAAGAGCACAGTGGCCTCCATAATTCTTAAATGGAAGAAGCTTGGAACAACCAGGACTCTTCCTAGAGCTGGCCGCCCGGCCAAACTGAGCAATCGGGGAAGAAGGGCCTTGGTAAGAGAGGTGACCAAGAACCCGATGGTCACTCTGGCTGAGCTCCAGAGATCCTGTGTGGAGATGGGAGAAACTTCCAAAAGAACAACCATCACTGCAACACTCCACCGATCTGGGCTTTATGGCATAGTCGCCAGACGGAAGCCTCTCCTCAGTGAAGACACATGAAAGCCCACTTGGAGTTTGCAAAAAAGCACTTAAAGGACTCAGACTGTGAGAAACAAGATTCTGTGGGCTTTCTCTTACCAAGGCCCTTCTCCCCCGATTGCTCAGTTTGGCCGGGCGGCCAGCTCTAGGAAGAGTCCTGGTTGTTCCAAGCTTCTTCCATTTAAGAATTATGGAGGCCACGGTGTGCTTGGGAACCTTCAATGCAGCAGAATTTTTTTTTGTAGGCTTCCCCAGATCTGTGCCTCAACACAATCCTGTCTCTGAGCTCTGCAGGCAGTTCCTTCGACCTCTTGGCTTGGTTTTTGCTCTGATATGCATTGTCAGCTGTGAGACCTTATATAGACAGGTGTGCCTTTCCAAATCATGTGCAATCAATTGAATTTACCACAGGTGGACTCCAATAAAGGTGTAGAAACATCTCAAAGATGATCAAGAGAAATGGGAGGCACCTGAGCTAAATTTCAAGTGTCATAGCAAAGGGTATGAATGCTTATGTAAATGTGATATTTCAGTTTTTTCTTTTTAATAAATTTGCAAAACTTTCTAAAATCCTGTTTTATTTGTCATTATGGGGTATTGAGTATCGGTTGATGAGGGAAAAAATGAATTTAAACTATTTCAGCATAAGGCTGCAACATAAAATGTGGAAAAAGTGAAGAGGTTTGAATACTTTCTGAATGCACTGTACGTGAGCATGCTAAAATTTAACTTGGAAATAAACAAAAAAATTAACTTTTTGTCAAAGATAAAGGAAGTTCGGATTGTGCCAACATCATGGAAACTTTTCAACGTTTATTTTCAGAACTCCGGAACACCACTTTTATACGCAGTACGAGGAAACCACGCCGGATGCGTCCAAATGCTTTTGGGTGAGATGTTTAAAAGCAAATGAAATGTTGACCAAATCGAATTCCCTGTAGAGCCGAGACATCTAAATATCTGTGAAAGGGTAATTCAATGCTCACATTAATCTTTTAAAGACATTATTTTAAAAACCACCTTTAGAGGCCATTTTTCCCCGCAAAGCGGGGGTTGGCCTTTTTCGGGAACCGTGGTTGTTGTTGGTTTTTTGGTCCCCTTTTTGAAGCAATGTTTTACGGCCGGATGCCCTTCCTGACGCCAACCCTTTTTGCCGCCTTTTAACGACAAACAGGGAATTACCAGTGAGCTGGTACTCAATTAGCCGACCTCGGAAGGATGACAGGCTGAGTCAACCCCCCTGGCGTTAATTCAGCGATCGACCGGGATTCGAACCCAGGATCCTAGGATCCTAAGCCGGCACCCTAGCCGCTAGCCCAACACCAGGGTTTAAAGACATTATTATCGTGATTAATTTTTTTTCATAGGTTTGAAGGGCTCGTGGAGGAGCTGTTACATGGTGATAGACAGACAGATGTTCACCAACATCAGACAACGTCAGGATGCCAACCCACGGGACTTATGTATGCTGCGTCCCATTAAAGTGATGACTGTTAAGCAAGAAAGCGGCACATAGCTTCTTTTTTTTTTTTTTAAGGCTTTGGAATAACACAATGCCACCATGTCTTGAAATTTGGAACCCTTGCTTGCTTAGCAAGGCATTATACGTGTAAGGCAGAGTTCAAATTCACAAATGGCACAGCACTGACCAAGAGCTAAAATCAACAAGACTGAGAATTGGAATTAGAAGAGACAGCAGACAATATAGGACATGCATCAGACAAACTTTGCCATTGGGCAGACCGAGTTGATTGTATGCTTTGAACGTGCCTGGGGTACAAGTTAGCCACACTGTACCAGTTAGTGAATGCGTCTCCACCAATTCTCAGATGTATTGCAATCCATATACTCCGCTGATGCTCGACATCATTAAAAAAAAAAAAAAAAAAAAATAGAATGCTACTCTTCAACTGATATGCCTCACCCACATTATTACATCATTATAAACACTTGTGCCAAGTTTAATTTAAATTTCTTCAACTGTTCTCAAGTATCACATTTTTACCTGACGACCTCTGACCTCTTTAACCCAAAATCGAATCGGTTCATCTTTACATCATACATGTACCAAGTTTAACTTAGATCCCTTCAGCTGTTCTTAAGTTATCCCAATAACAAAATAATTGTAACTTTACATGGCCTCTGACCATTGGACCTATTGACCCAAAGTCGAATCAGCTCAACTTTGCATCATAATATTGTCATGTGAATGCTCTCAGTTAACACTGGGAGAGTCATGGAAGGCAATCGAGCGTTACTCCTGGGCGTTCAGTTCAAACAGTGGATTTTATATATCCGCGGGAGGAAGAAAGGGGAGGGGAAGATGAAGGGTCTAACCTGTAGATCCCACCGGCAGTCCCAAAGCCTGCAAAGAAAATAACTCCAACAAAGACGGGAATTAGAATGTACAAAAATAACAGGTTTATTAAGCGGAATGCCGGTAACAAGAAAAACGTGACAGTGAAACTAAAGTCCTACACGGGACGTCCCCCACACCAGACTTACACACAGATGAGGGATAAAATAACGTTGGAAAATAATGGTGTGATTATTTAGTCTACTTCGCTCAGGTTGGCTGGTGCATCTCGTCAGGAAGGGTGTCAGCCCCAAGCGCGCCGTCCAGACGTGGCTGTGCTTGGCAGGAAGGAAGGCCGCAGTCCTCTTGGTTCACTGGGCCGCGCGCGCCGGCACGAAGCAGGCCTCACGATCCGTCTCAAATGGCAGGCGTGCAGCTTGCCTCTCAGCCACGTCAGTGAAACCCAGCTCGTTGTTCGTCAAAGGACCGTCAGCAAGAGTCGAGGGCCAGAGGTGAGCAGAAGAACGCGATAGGCAGGAACAGGGCGAGTGCGATCGTCCGGAACAAGAGGAAGGCGAAAGAGAGGAGAGACAAGAAGTCCGTTTGCGTTCTCTTTTGTTGGTCCCGTTCCTCATTCCTCACTTTGGGATGCAAAGGTGATGTTCATCTTTGCATCATATGTACTTATACCAAGTTTGTTCAAAATCCCATCACTTGCTCACAAGTTGGCCTGGCAACATACATTTTAACATGACCTCTGACCATTGACCTCTTGACCCCAAAATCGAATCAGTTGATCTTTACATCATTACACATACCTGTACCAAGTTTGAATTGCATCCCTTTAGATGTTCTCAAGTTACAAAACCTATTACAGACTTTGACCTTTGACCTCTTGACCCCAAAATCAAATCAGTTCATCTTTGCATCATAATAGAAACTAGTACCAACGTTGGTCAGAATCCCATCAGAGGTTCACAAATTATCGTGGTAACAGGACTTTTACCTATCACAGCCGGACGGACAACCTGAAAACATGCCTCCGGCAACTTCGCCGTCGGAGGCATAAAAACCTGATGGGGTTGGGTTAATTGTAAGTGTACGTATTAATATAAGGAGATTAATGTCTTTGGAAGAGGAACAATCACCTTTGCATGTAATTTTGGATGAAACCACAAACCGTTTTATGACAGATGGACAACGTTTTCCTTTTTGAGGGCTTTACAGGTTTGAGGCTCATGGAGGAGATATGACACAAATCACGAACGCTCATGTAGACAAATACATGGGAGATCACTTCCCAGAGCACTCCAAGTACCAGCAACACCATCCTTACAATGCGATCCCTTTTCTTTCCACTCAATGGGGAAATTGAGGATTTTCCTCCTTCCCATGGTTGTCAACCTACGGGGTTGGTATCCATCTGACTTTGCAAATATACAACCCATTGTATGTTAGGGTTTCCGAAAATCTGTTGGGAAAAAAAAATGGGGGGATGGGGGGGGGGGGGAATACATTACCTGCTAAGGGTGCAGGACCTAAAAATCATCCTGAGAGTGATTTGAGGGAGGGGTGTGACAGTTGCTTTTAAACTTGGAAAGTATCGTTACGTTTGTGGGGGTATATGGAGGAATCCCATCGTAAAGATAGGATTGTATAGTTATAGCATGGACTGTGGACTGTGAACGCATCGGAGACATCTCGATGTATTTATGTCGGGAAACTGGAGCCTAAGATTGTTTATTTGTCTTCACACAAGGGGTGAAGCTGTGTTAACCAATTAGGGATTATGGTTCGTTCTCCCCAGTACATGATATTAGCTCTGTGATGTTGTCCCTACGTTTTTACAACTACAACCAGGCCAGCTATGCCAAGCCTCCATTAAACAACAATAACCGTCCACTGCATGCAAACACGTTCCCGAATATTGCCAATCGGCAAGTAAGCCACGCCTTAATGAACACTCACGCCAAGCAAAGCCGACCGGCCACGCCCCAAAGTTCGTGATTGGTCGAGAAGAACATAGGGTAATTTGAAAGCGCTTTGCGATTGATCAGGGGGGGGCGTCAGACCAAGAAGCTTCGACATGAGTGAGAATAAGAAGAGCGCGTGTCACCCTCACTCTCGGTGTGGGTTTTTGGAGGAGGAAGGCAGCACCATTGTGTGGTCCTGAAGCTTGCAGTTTGGGTCGCACTTATGAAGAGATTGCGGAGCTCTTGGCTGCGTGGGCAGCATTGTGAGGTGTTATTTTGGCTGTGGTGCTCTTCGGAGGCGGGGGAGGCTGCGAGCGAAGTGAAGGAGGCCGTCCTGTCTGCTTGCCTCATGCCGGTGGCTACTTCGGGCGCTGCGTGGCCACCCTTTTGTGCGGGGTTCCCGCCGGAGGGACATTGAGCTCTGGGCCTCGTCCCCAGCTGCAAGCCTCGCAGAGAAACTCGTGAAGCCAGAGCTAAGTGACTGCACTATCAAAAGGGAATATTCATTTTATTTTGCCTTTCCCCTTGTCTGTATTTGAGTCTGCTTGTGGAGGTGTGTCGCAGCACAATTGCAGCACAACCATTGTACCTCACCATAGGAATTCGTTTTTACTTCAACATTTAATTTGACATTTTTGTGTTTGATTTCTTTTCATTAAATCATTGCTGTTGAATTTCCTTGTCGTGTCTGTTTGTTGTGTGTTCCAGTTTAAACCCGTGTGTTTCGTTTAATCAAACATCTTGAGTTCGTTCATTCCCATGCGCACCAAAAATAACTGTCATCTTCGGGGGACGCCTTGGAGTTAAAGATGATTCGGCTATTCGTCCAAGGTTGGTGTTCATCGGCTACGGACAGGACAGTATCCTTTCATTTTTGAAAAGTTTGAACAAAGCAACCAAAGCATTCTAGCTGTATGTGAACTGCCAGATTTTTTTGGAAAACACTGCATACAAATACACACTGCAGATAAGAAAATATTTTCAGGAACCATTAAAATTTAGGATGTTTGAACCTTCATCAAATTAAATACCAACAATGCACGAATCCCAAACTATTTGAACCCTCCACCCACCACACCACCCCTGATATATATAAACGGCATGGACGAGCTCGACATGTATTAATGTGTGGGACAAGGACATTAGGAGATATCATTGTACATTTACATTAATTACAAGGATATCAGTAAACAAAGGACAAATCAACAATCTATGAGATATTGGAATCCCACAATTTTGACGCATGCTCCTTTGAGAACACCAACCATGCCAATTCTGACTGCAAAATGAATTCCAGCGTTCTAACTGCTGGATTTTCACTTGTGTGCAGAAAGGGGGGCAGATATAACGGCAAAAACAGACGGAGGATTGAACGCATTGGATTTAGCCATCGGCCTGAGTTACAGAGCGGGTAAGTAGTCAAGAGTTCCAATTTTACGAGTGCGCGTTAACGAATGATGTTTGTGTGATGCAAAATATCTTCTATTTCAATCCAAAACTAAGTTTTACTGATTGTGCGTTCCTGACCCTCACAGTACAAGAAGTCATTGAAAGGCACATAATGAAGCTGTTACAGACGGTGAAGGAGTAAAACTGCACACAACGGCCTTATTCGGATTATTTTACTGGGTCACAAGACCTTTGCACAAAATGTTTGAGGGTGGCACTTGGAGTCAAACTGTTTTCTTCACTGGTCAAAAGCTCTTTCCCCATTACGTGAAGGACTTCTATACTTGAGCATCATGGATTCAAACTTGTGGCCATAAAAGAAAGTACCGTGATCACTCGTGTGCAAACCACAGCTTTCCCCCCGAAATATCTAATAACATTTGGGGAACTATTATTATCCGCGAGAACTGAAGTGAAAGCTCTATTTCTCCAGATTTCTCGCAATGATGCAAGACTTCGTTACTGGGTACCACCACCTGCCATGAATTGTGCGGTATCTTATGCAACATTGAACGTGCATGTTTTGGTCTGAACAACAATTATTTTGATTGAATAACTAAAATTGTTCGGTTCTAATATATATATTTGCTTTAAAACCTTTCATCTAAAAACATACACCTCCGTAGCAGCAAAATAAGCTTGGTGATGAACACGCTCATTGCAGCACAATTGACCGTTTGAGAATGACCGCCAGCCCATGACTCGTTAAGACTTGTGCGTTACGAACGAGCTCTTGCTGTGCCAATCTGATGGATTCACATATCACTCAATAAGAGTTGTTTGGTCAATTCAATTTGCCACGTCTTTCATCATACAAGTCCGTTATGCTGAATTAAACACCGTCTAAAATGGCTCTCCAAAGATCGGCAAAACACTGATTTTGAGTTCATTCAATTTCCAGTCTTGAGCTGGAGTTCATTTATGGGGTGTGGATTATACATATAAACTGGTATTTCCCAAATAATTTTATCGGAAAAGTGCTCTGCGTATTATACACGAGTGATTACGGTACTTGAACTGTTTGTTATACCAAGCATGTGTGCAATTATTTGATTCTATGACATGCTACAAAGATGTGCAGTTTAAAATTTGTGAAGTAAAGTTGCTCCACAATGTCCATAAATGTTTTGTATTAAATACTTTTCAAACCCAAATTGTTGGAACTGTGACTGCAAATAGCACGGTAAATAGAATTATCAAGTGTTACCCAACTTTATACTGGCGGATAAACCCATTGAGGAGAGGCGATTGGATATGAAAGGACGGGAAGGGCATAGAACAACAAAAACAACAATCTTGTGATGGACAAAATGAACCGAGACAACCCAGGAATGCAACGGCACCAGGAACCCAGAATGGAAATGGAACCCAGGAACGCAAGTGCCGCCCACCGAGACAATTTCACCGTCAACGTCAGGTGATGAGAATGCTGTGACATCCATCATGGAAAAAAACCTAACGGAATAAATGGAGTTGTAAGTAAATTAAGCAGAATTTTTTTTTTGTATACAAGATCGAGGCTCGTGTCAGAGCTAACATTAATCACAAACAAAAAAAAACCGACACACAAAACACAATAAAGGGAGCGGGAGACAAGATGGGGGGAGAGAAAGAGAAGGACACAAGTACAACAGCAGAGAATAGGGACATCGGGAGATCTGTGGGAGGGAGAGGGCTTGGGGGGGAGGAGGCATGGGAAGAGGGGTGGGGGTGGGAGGTATAAAACACAAGGACACTGCTAGGACTTCCAGGAAAGAAGTTGGTATTTCAAAAAAGTGGATCTGGGGTGAATTAATGGGGGTAGAAAAGATCAAGGGTTTGGATGGGGGAAGGATGGGGTTTTGGATAAGAGATGTTGGTGAACAGCTGTTTTAATTTTAAATTGCGAAGCATTGTTAATTACACCTACGGACTTTGGTGATGATGCACGGAGTGGTGAGATAGGAAAACGGAATAAGCCACGGACAGACACACGCTATCCTTTTATTTATATCCATACTCAGTTCCGTTGCAATGCTCTTTCCTCTCAAAAGCGTGTCGATTCTCTCATACTCCAAACTCTGCATAAGACATATCTACAAGCAAGGTTTCCATCTTCTCTTCCTGGGCAGCACTCGTCTCTCTGAGCCATTTAAACCTCACACAACCTCACCCAGCATATCAAATTGGTAAACCACCACCCGGCCAAAGAAATCAGTGCTGCTGGAAAACACAACTCTGAGGCGTTCCAAAACCGGGGATCCTGGTACAGGAAAACTGTGCTGTAGTTAAGGAAACTTTTTAAACGGTCAGCAGTGCAGTTTAGATTACAATTGTACAACCATTCGTCGATTTGTACATCGATTACCAAGCAAGGAAGCAGCATGTACCATTTTTAAAAAAAGTGTTTTGGAAGACTCAGCCAGAGTCCGAATCGAACCTCTGCTCTCCACGAGCTGACACCAACCATTGAGCCGAATCAGGTAAACACTCCATTGAAACTCCATTTGCTCCGTTTACAGCACTTGGAGATCAATGGAGGTTATCCGTTTCCTCTCTTATCATCAGCATGTTGAACATCAATCGAGCGTTTTATATGAACGCCTCTTCAATCACACATGACAAGATGACTGTAGCAAAATTTACAGAAGGATATTTGAACAGCATTTATGTCTTCAGGATAGAAGTCCATAATTTTCTTAAAGTGTTCAGCCTTCATAGATCCTGGGAAGAAAAACAAAAAATTAATAATCTAAACTCTAAAGCAACAAAAAAAAGCAAACCTTAAAAAATAATCCCAGAATCTTACGTAGGGAAGTGACAGCAACACGGTGTTTGAAACCAATGAAAAAAACCCCAACAACCTTTGGTGGTGGAGTGGGTAAAGCATTATTGCATTGACTTCATTGGCGTGAGTTTGATTCCTGCGATCGCTGAGGGTGGAGATTTCTGCTCCTGACAAGTAGGTGCCTGTCTAGTAGTGGGGGGGCCTACGTACTCAATTTCAAGTTCGTGTGCAGTTCATGTTAGTTTTGGGCAACCACTATAAATGTATTCTACTGGGTCCTACTAATCGGAAAAATGATGTCGCCATTTTTTTCTGTTGACCTTTAGTGACCTTGACTCAAGGTCAAAGTTCAAACGCCATTACAGTGACCATACTTCATCCAAAGTATATCAACCTGGGTACCAAAATGTGGCAAATTTCACAAGGAACATTGATTATGACATTTGTTTTGTCATTTGCCCTCTCAGATGTTTGCAATATGCAAATTAATAACCAAATGACCTAATTAGTGAAAAAATATGCATAATTAACATATAGTCTTCACCATACACGTACATCCCATCACTTCATATTATTATTGAATGCCAATCATTAGTTACCATCTCAAGTGTGTTCTGCTGGATCCTAAAGTGGAAAAATATGTTGCTTATTGTTTTCTGTTGACATGTTCTTGATATTAACTGACCTTTGACATGTACTTGACTTTACTTACCTTGACCCAAGGTGAAATGTCAAATGTCATTTTAACAATGTGATGCGATCAAGCAAAATAAGTCGGATCTCTAGAATATTGATTTTTGGATTCATGTTCCCAATGCTTTTCTTTATACTGTTCATTCATCATGCTCATTTGCTCATGTTGGTTGGGTTTTTAGCCATTGTTAGTATTTTTAACATTTAATTTGTTGCCGAAAAACACAAAATTGATCCCAAATCACTTTGCTTGTTCGTGTCACACATATATTCTGTTTGCTCTTTTCAGGGAAGGACTCCAATCCTGTTAAGATAAAGAATTAATGCTTTTGTAAGATACAATGACCTGTAGTATCTACACAACCAAGATTACATACCTGACCCACAGCTCCCACCTGCTACTGACTTTGGGTGGAAAGTGGAAGGTGATTGTCTGGTGGCCATCTCAACAAAGCAACTCCCTGCCCCATATGCCATCACTCACCTAGTTAAGTGTGGATGTACGACAACAAAATGCAGCTCTCACTGCTCTTGCAATCACAGAATATGAACTGCACAGAGATGTGTGTGTGTGTGTGGTGCAGATGATGACAACTGTACTAACAATGACCATGGACATGCTTTTGGGATTGATGAAGAAGAAGAGGATTATGAAGATCCTTTGTTGTGAGCAATATAAGAAGCTAATCTAAAAGCAAAAACATGTTTCCAGTTCACTCAGTGCAAAATTTTTTACAATGTGTGTCCATTGAGCTAGAACATATGAACATATGATGCACATTAGATGCACATATGAACACAATCATGGTAATGCAGAATTGTGGCCAAAATATTGTCGCGCAACCGCCGAAATTAATATCTGGCGGTCGCGGATTGCCGATTACGAAGGCTTTAACTCCGAGGCAGAAGCTCAATGGCGGATTCCAAAATCTAAAACACCTAAGTGCGCGGAATGGAGGGAAGCAGCGCAAGTCCCTGCAGCCTTATCTATCAAATCAATCACCCGGTAAACTCCGTTCAGGTATTATATACAAAAAGTAATGCAAGGGTTTATTGGGAAAAGCAAAGACAGTGAAAAGCACACGCCGGTAATGAACTATTCTAAATCGGGATCCCGCACACAACAGATATCAAACACGAGACGAGGGAGATGAATTAAAGAAAGAAACACGTCTTGTAAAATGTACACACATAGCTTGTCTTGTCGTCTTCTTCCGCTGCTGTCCAGCACCGCCCCGCCCGGCAAGACCGCACACCACGAGGTCCCGCTCCAAGCTCTGATCCTCTCACCGCCAACGAGGTCCGTGCACCAAGCTCCAAAAGCACCAGCACCCCTCCACTCCACTCGGGCTACACCTCAGCCCAACTCGGGTCGGGATCTCTGAACGACTCGACTGGGCTGCTGAAGACAACTCCTCGTATCGACTCGACTGCCCAATGGCGTTCGGCAAACTGGCGTTCAGTAACTCCCTATGGCTCAACTGCCAACTCTGCGAACTGCGAACTGCCAACACAACTCGGGCTCTCTATCTCTGCACGGCCAGGAATCCAACTGCTCTGGATCAGATCTTCTCAACTGCGCAATGGCCACTGTGCACACGAACTCTTGACTCAGATCTCACTCCTCACTCCTCACTCTGGTCTCCTCAGGTCGGGGCTCTGATCTCATCTCTCTCAAAATGGCGTCCGGCCCTCGTTAATATCTCCGGCCGATGACGTCAGCATTGGCGCACTGCTCTGCCAATCAGAGCCTCCACCGCCTCGCCCCTGTGCACGCCCACTGTGTCACTCCAACCCTCGTCCCCTACTCCGTGGTCCTTGTGTTATAGCACGTGCTATGCGAGGTGGGCAGGCCTCTCGAAGGTGTAAATGGCGGCGGCCAATTGTGGCGGTGTTCTAGCCTGATTTCTTCCTAAGTCATGTCAGGGGAGAAGGCGTCATTTAGTGTTGTACTAAAGGTCCTAACTAGTGTTTATGTGGTCTGCAATGCCATAATGGACAAAGGTTTGACTACCAGGTGAGACATACAAGGGCTCTACTCATTATTCCCTCCACTAACTAACACACGAATCTCCTGGTAGATTCACAATCATACATCTCAACCCGACAAACGCCTACACATGACTTATTACATGAAGTGTTCCTTATCGCGACATCTCGAAGCATGTTACCTACTCAGATCTACTCTGCTCTACATATTGCTCTACCAAATTCGTAACAATATGCTCTTTGAACTTTGACTTTAGTTCAAGGTCACAAGAATATTGACATCAGTCAGCTAATAGGACCCAGGATACATTTGTGATTAATTACTAACAATTAACATTTTCTGGATACGGGATGTACTAGCCATTATATGTATAACTGGGATATATGTTTAATAGGGTATGCTAATTATGCATATTTTTGTCTCTAATTAGCTCATTTGCATATTGCAAAAAACACGAAAGGTCAAATGACGAAACAAATGTCAATCAATGTTCCTTGTGAAATTTACCACATTTTGGTACCCAGATTGATATACTTTGGATGACGTATGGTCACTGTTATGACGTTTGAACTTTGACCTTGGGTCAAGGTCACTAAAGGTCAAAAGAAAAAAATGGCGACATCATTTTTCCGATTAGTAGGACCCAGTAGAATATTTATAGTGGTTGCCCGAAATTAACATGAACTGCACACGAACTTGAAATTGAGTCCGTAGGCCCCCCTACTATAGCAGGAGTCTGGTGAAACACTGTCAGAAGGAAGATTCACTGCTGCCAGAGCCATCTTGTGGCAAGGATTACATTGGGTGGTTTGCCTTTGCCTTCCCAGCAGTCATCAGGGAAGGAATTTGTTCAGAATTCCGGTGATAACTCGCCAACTTCAGAATGCCGGCACCACAATTCTCTTTCAAATATGTTGGCATCACACAAAACCACCACCAATACTCATAACTTTTCCAAAAAGCATTCAAACTGGAAGTACGGTGACTCCACAGGTGTTATACTTTTTAGTGAGGCAACTTAGCATAACAATTGTGCATTTTGTGAGGAAAGCACCAAATTTGGCACACTAGTAGACTATCATATTATGAAAAGATCTGGATATTGGGCCATCTCAGATTCAGAGATTTGATTTTTGCAAGATTTCGATTCGATTGGGATCGAAGAGAACACCTTCTTCGTCTTCTGTACAGTGAGGTTGCCAGCCCTGAATTCTCTGGCTACATCTGGGTGCTTCATTGGGAGTGTAACCATGTCCCTCAGGTGAACAGGGACCCACCTGGCATAGGGTGTGTGGTCTAAGGCATGGAACCATGGGACCAGTTCCGTCAGGGCATCAAGGTACATCGTGAATGAAGCCTGCCGCAGAGAACGCACGTAGACCAGTACCAACATCTCTAGTTCCAGCACAGTTGCCCAGTACTGAAAGTTGGGAATGTCTTCTCCTCTCTGGTGACACCAGTCTTCGAACTCAGGCAGGTCTTCTGCATCATCAGCCATATGTCATACAGTGGCGTTCATACGCACGGTGTTGCAGGATGTGCAGTGCCGCTGCAGTGATTTGATGAGCTCTTCTTGTGCGGGTGACGTGGGCAGCTCGCAGGAAGGAGTCGGCCGTCCCTGGCGTTGCAATCTCAGCTTGCAAATCTTCAAAATCTGCAAATCTTGCAAAAATCAAATCTCTGAATCCGAGATGGCCCAATATCCAGATCTTTTCATAATATGATAGTCTACTAGTGTGCCAAATTTGGTGCTTTCCTCACAAAATGCACAATTGTTATGCTATATTAATAGCTTAGCTGCCGGACTATTTGGTAAATTGCCTACGTAGTTGCAAATATAGGGAAAATGTGCTTGTATATTGCAAATAGGTGGTGTCTGTTAGCGACTATCGATGCTTGAACAGTTCACCTGACATACAAAAAGATCACCTTCTAGCCAGCATCCTTTGCCGACAAAGCCACCCTGGAATTGCAGCTGGAGCGTCGCAGTCCGCACAGGTTTAGGGAATTCGACCAACAGCCACTGGGGGGAGCCCTGGGGGCGTCGCGGGCGACAGAGAACAGAGCAAGCTCAAGACGCGGGAACCAAGCAACTCGAATCTCGATGCTTTATCCTCCTCAGAATGTCCGACACCCACCGTCCTGCCCTTCCTGATTTTATACCAACCTCGTCAGAGTTCCAAGATGTTTCTACGTCTCCATCAAGCAAATGCTTCTTTCCAAACTGCTTCGCATCCCGGTTCAACACAGAGCTTACTCTGATGGATTCAAATATTCTCACAAGTTACTTCAAATCTCCATCATCACAATTGTAGCACACGTGTCAAACATTTAAAATGATACGTTTTTATTTTTAAACTTACGCAAAAAACATGCAAAACCACTACAATATTTAATATACACTGGATGAGTAAGCGACTTACTCAACGACCTCTCAAACCAAATAATCATGAAAATACTGCAACGGAACCTGCATTGTATATCTGAACTCAACAAGGAAGTCGCCATTTTGTTCTTGGAATCATGACGTTTTCACATTTTTTTTTTGTTGTTGTTGTTGTAGTACCACGGCGTTTTCAAGTATATACAGATTAATAATAATATACATAAGATACAAGTACTACACAAAAAATAAGGGTAGATTGTAAATTTTTAGTGGAATACACGAAGAGATACCGAAGATACTCGCGCGAACTATACTCCAACGGTTATTAGAAACTGTACAACAAATAACTACGACTGATAGTGATACACGGTAAGGTTACGTATTACGTATATAATAGTATATTATAAATTTATCGGTGTACTGGACTGTGTCAGGGGCGGATCCAGGGGGGTGGTGCAGGGGGTGCGCACCTCCCCCCTTCGATCTAGGATGAGGGTGCAGGGGTGCGCACCTCCCCCTCCCCCTCTGGATTTTTGATATTAATTATAAGCAGTGAATATCCTGAAACAACCCTCGTGTTGTAGCGGTTACCGCTGGGTATACACAATCGCCTTGCACCTGCCGAGGACGCGGCCAGGGAGCGATCACCATGCCGGGCTCGCCCAGGCCGCCCGGACAGGCCCAGACGCGCCTCTCCCGGGCATGCCCGGACTCGCCTTTCCCGGGCTCGCCCGAGCCGCCCGGTCACGCCCGGTCTCGCCTTTCCCGGGCATGTCCAGACTCGCCTTTCCAGGGCTTGCCCAGGACGCCCGGGCACGCCCAGTCTCGCCTTTCCAGGGCTCGCCCAGGACGCCCGGGCATGCCCAGTCTCGCCTTTCCAGGGCTCGCCCAGGACGCCCGGGCACGCCCCGTCTCGCCTTTCCCGGGCAAACGCTCCGGCATGACGTGTTTGAGTGTGTATATATATTGCTGCCCGATAAACGGGCTTTTCAGAGTACCCGAGTTTGATTTGTGCAATAAAGCAACTCGGACGAATTCCCGTCTTTTGTCGCGTCAATCCGTTCGACTCGCGTTGAAGCACAGCTCCTTCACTGGTGACCCCCGACATGGACACGGCAGTTGCCCTTAAACTGCCTACCTTCTGGGAGGCTCACGCGGCGGTTTGGTTCGCCCAGGCGGACTCCCAGTTTGCCCTGCGAGGCATCATTCAAAACATCACTCAAGACCCACCTGTTCAACACTGCATTCAACATTTAACCCACAGCATTTAACCCCTGACAATCTCTTCTCCTTCTCCCTCCTTTTTGCTTTGAATATTTCCCTATTGATTCTTGTTTTTTGCAATTGTTTTTATGTTTTGCTATGCATTATGTTTTGCACTCTGTCAAAGCGTCTTTGGGCTCCCTGAAAAGCGCTATATAAAATAAATGCATTATTATTATTATTATTATTATCACCGCCGACGACACCCGCTTCCACCATGTGGTAGCGGCACTCGGCTCCGCCACCGCGGCCCGCGCCCTGAGCCTCCTCCAGCACCCGCCAACCGCTGACAAGTATGGCGCGATCAAAACGCTCCTCCTCGACGCATTCGCCCTCTCACCGGCGGAACGCGCACGACGCCTGCTCGACCTGCCCGAGCTCGGCGACACGCGCCCGTCCGAGCGAATGGACTACATGCTCTCGCTGCTCGGTGAGCACTCCGAATTTTCTTTTCCGGGAGCTGTTCCTCCGCCAGCTGCCTAGCCAGGTACGCTTCGCCCTGGCAGGTACGCAGATCGCGGATCCCCGCGCCCTCGCCAGGGAAGCCAACAAGATCTCCTCGGCAGGCCAGCACATCGGGGCGGCTACCTTGAGCCCGCCGCCATCCGAGGCGACGCCCATGGCACCCGAGCGCCCTGTGCGGTTGGAGGCCGAACTGCCGGTGCAACTGGCGGCCGCCACGCCGCGCCGACCGCTTCCAACACGACGGCCGGGGCCTCCACCTGACCAGGCGTGGTGTTATTACCATGCCAGGTTCGGACAGAAGGCTCGGACATGCCGACCCCCGTGCACTTTCAGCAAGTCGGGAAACGGCCGGGCCGGCGTTCATTACCAGCCATGAGCGCCGGCCACTCGGGCAACTTGCTTTTTATTAAGGACAAAGCGTCCGGGCGGCGTTTCCTTTGTGACGCCGGCGCCCAACTGAGCGTCATACCCGCCTCCGAGCAGGACAAGCAGACCGCCGTTTGCAGCCCCTCCTTGGTCGCTGCCAACGGATCGGCCATACGCACCTTCGGCCCGCGCAACGTCACCCTCTGCTTCGGCAGCCAACGCTTTAATTGGACCTTTGTGACCACAAGCGTGCCCATGGCTTTGCTGGGCGCCGACTTCCTCTGCGCGCACGGGCTGCTGGTCGACGTCAAACGGCGTCGCCTTGTCAACGCCGAGACCTTCAGCTCCCTGGCATGCACGATGAGCAGATTCGCGCCGACCGAACCAGCGTGCACCCTCCCGGTGGCGAACGAGTTCGCTCGCCTGCTCGCGGAATTCCCGGCCCTCACGCGGCCGACGTTTTTGGCCGTCGCAGTGCGACATGGTATCGAGCACCACATACCCACTACGGGCCCGCCGGCCTACGCCAGAGTCCGCCGCCTCGACCCGGCCAAGCTCGCCGTGGCCAAAGCCGAGTTCGACGCTTTGGAGCGCCTCAGCATCGTGCGGCGCTCCGATAGCGCGTGGGCCTCACCACTGCACATCGTGCCGAAGCCGGGGGGCGGATGGCGCCCATGTGGCGACTACCGCCGCCTCAACGACGTTACCACCCCCGACAGGTATCCGATCCCGCACATCCAAGACTTTTCCGCCCGGTTGGCGGGTCGGTCATTTTTTCGAAAATTGACTTGATACGGGGATACCACCAGGCACCTGTCAGGCCGGCCGACGTCCCAAAAGTGGCCGTCATCACGCCGTTCGGCCTGTTCGAATTCTTGAGGATGCCATTTGGCCTCAAGAACGCGGCCCAGGCGTTCCAACGCTTGATGGACGGCGTGCTGCACGACCTGCCATGCCTCTTCGTCTACCTGGACGACATCCTCATCGCCAGCACGTCCCGGCCCGAGCACCTCCTCCACCTCCGAACACTGTTCGGGCGCCTCAGCGAGCACGGCTTAATCGTCAACCCGGCCAAATGCCACTTCGGCACGACGGCCGTTGACTTTTTGGGCCACCACATCACCAAGACCGGGGCCGTGCCGCTGCCAACCAAGGTCGAGGCCATCACCAAGTTCCCGCGTCCCCGCTCCATCAAGGCCCTGCAGGAGTTCCTCGGCCTGGTGAATTTTTATCACCGTTTCGTGCCCCGCGCTGCTCAGCTCATGCGGCCCCTTTACGAAGCCCTCCGGGGCAAGCCGGCCAAGCATGACATTGTCTGGTCCGTGGCCATGGACGCGGCATTCACGAGCGCGAAGCGGGCCCTCGCCGACGCAACGCTGCTGGCTCACCCGGTGCTCGACGCTCCCATCGCCCTCACTACAGACGCCTCCGACTACGCGGTGGGCGCCGTACATGAACAATGGGTGAACGGGGTTTGGCAGCCACTCGCTTTTTTTAGCCGGCAACTCCGGCCGAACGAGTTAAAATACAGCACATTTGACCGCAAGCTCCTCGGTCTATACCTGGCCGTTCGCCATTTCCGCCACCTCCTGGAGGGCCGCCCGTTCACGGCGTTCGTCGACCACAAGCCATTGGTTTACGCAATGGCCAAAGTCACGGAGCCGTGGTCGGCCCGGCAGCAGCGCCACCTCTCCGCCGTGTCGGAATTTACCACGGACATCCGGCACGTCGCCGGAAAAGACAACGCCGTGGCCGACTGTCTTTCTCGGGCCAGTGTGAACGCGGTCCACCTCGGCGTGGACTTCGCGCTCATGGCGGCCGACCAGACCACCGACACCACGGTGCAAGCCCTCCGGGCGGCGGACACGGGCCTCCGCCTGGCCCACGTCCCCTTCGCGGACACTGTCCTGCTCTGCGACGTCTCCCAAAGCCAGCCTCGCCCCGTCATGCCCGTTACCTGGCAGCGCCGCATTTTCGCCTCCCTCCACGGCCTTTCCCACCCGGGCCGGAAAGCTTCACAGAAGCTGGTGTTGGCGCGTTTCGTCTGGCACGGACTTCGACGGGACGTCCGTGATTGGGCCAACGCCTGCACGGCCTGCCAGCGGGCCAAGGTCCACCGCCACACCCAGGCCCCGCTGGCACCTTTCACCGTGCCAGAACGGCGTTTCGACCACGTCAACGTGGACCTGGTGGGCCCCCTTCCCCCTTCACGGGGTTTCACACACCTGCTCACCATGGTGGTCAGGACCACCAGGTGGCCGGAGGCCGTTCCCCTCGTTTCCACCACCACCGCCGACGTGGCGCAGGCTTTCATCGCCACCTGGGTCGCCCGTTTCGGCGCACCGGCGGACATCTCTTCGGACCGCGGTCCGCAGTTCACCTCCGAGCTGTGGGGCACGGTCGCCCGCAACCTGGGGGTCAGGTTCCACCATACCACGGCCTACCACCCCCAAGCCAATGGGTTGTGCGAGCGTTTTCACCGCTCCATGAAGGCCGCGCTCATGGCCGGCCTTCAGGACGGCGGTTGGGTCGACCAGCTGCCGTGGGTCCTTTTGGGCCTCCGCACGGCCCCCAAGGAGGACCTCCAGGCGTCCACCGCCGAGCTCATCTACGATCAGCCGCTACGCGTCCCGGGCGAGTTCGTGCCCGACGCTACCAGTCCCTGGCCCGCAGCTCGCCAGCGCTCGGACCTCCAGGAGGCCGCCCGACGGTTTGCCCCCGTGCCAACGTCCCGCCACGGTGGCCCCCAGTCCAACGTCCCCCCAGCGCTTCGCACAGCGGAGTACGTTTTTGTGCGTCATGGCGCACACCGGGGGCCACTCCGGCTGGCGTACGACGGGCCCTTCCGGGTCCTGCGATGGGACGACAAGTCGTTCTTCATCGACATCGGCGGCAGGTCGGACCGGATTTGGGTGGACCGCCTCAAGCCGGCGCACGTGGACGTCGACCAACCACCACGGTTGGCCCTTCCTCCACGGCGAGGCTGCCCCCTGTCCACGGTTCCCCCCGCTCGACCACCCACCACCACACCGGACCCCCCCCCCCCCCCCCACGACCCTCCAGGGGTCGCTTCAGCCGGGTCATCAGGACCCCCCTTAAATTGATCCTGCCGGTGCAAGTCGATTCTGGGGGGGTGCGTGTAGCGGTTACCGCTGGGTATACACAATCGCCTTGCACCTGCCGAGGACGCGGCCAGGGAGCGATCACCATGCCGGGCTCGCCCAGGCTGCCCGGACAGGCCCAGACGCGCCTCTCCCGGGCATGTCCAGACTCGCCTTTCCAGGGCTCGCCCAGGACGCCCGGGCATGCCCAGTCTCGCCTTTCCATGGCTCGCCCAGGACGCCCGGGCACGTCCAGACTCGCCTTTCCAGGGCTCACCCAGGACGCCCGGGCACGCCCAGTCTCGCCTTTCCTGGGCAAACGCTCCGGCATGACGTGTTTGAGTGTGTGTATATATTGCTGCCCGATAAACGGGCTTTTCAGAGTACTGTGGCGGACACGATGGCTCGCTGGCGCGATGACATCATTCCGTGCACCAAGAGGGTGTCGGCCACGCCCGAGGGGTAGGCGTGGCCTCAGGATATACACGGGGCTCACAGCCCCGAGCACGGCAGTGTTATAGTTTGAGCTTTCAAATAAAGACGCTTTTGGTTTCGTACGTTGTTGCTTCCCTTATTGGCAAGACAAGTCGTGCGCATAGCACCGCACTTCACTGGTGACCTCCGACTGGTTCAGCTGGCGCTGACCAACAGAATGCGCCATGACAAGAAGCAACGCGGTAGCGGTGAAACTCCCTGAGTTTTGGGAGGCTCAGGCCGAGGAATGGTTCATGCAGGCCGAGGCCCAGTTCCAGCTTTGCGGCATAACGGCGGACGAGACGCCGGTCTCATGAACCTTCCCGAACTCGGCGACACGCAACCATCGGTCCGAATGGACTTCATGCTGTCGCTACTGGGGGACAAAGCACCGGATTTTTTATTCCCGGCGCTCTTTCTACGCCAGCTACCGGCCCAGGTACGCCTCGCGTTGGCCGGTTCCAAAATAAAGGAACCCCGCGCGCTGGCCGTCGAGGCCGACAAGTTTTTCGCGGCGTGTGACATGCGGGCGAGTTTCGGTGCGGCCGTCACGGATCCCGGGGCTGATGCTGCTACTGATGCACACCTCGTGGATCCCGAGGCCGATGCACACCTCGTGGCCACCGCCACACCCCGCCCACCACCACCGCGAAGGCCGCGGCCTCCGCCACACCCGCCACAAGCCTGGTGCCATTTCCACGCCAGGTTCGGCCACAAGGCAAAGAAGTGTTGCCCGCCGTGCTCGTTTGGCAAGTCGGGAAACGCCCGGGCCGACGCTCGATAGCGGCTTTGAGCGTCGGCCTTTCCGGCAGCCTTCTTTTTATAACGGACACCTTGTCCGGGCGCCGCTTCCAATGTGACACAGGTGCACAGGTGAGCGTTACCCCTGCCTCTACGTCCGACAAGCGAACCGCGGGCCGGGGCCCCATGTTGCTTGCAGCCAACGGAACACCCATACGCACATTCGGGAAGCGCTGCCTCTCCCTGCGGTTCGGAGGGCAACGCTTCAAGTGGTCGTTCGTAACCGCCGGAGTGCCCATGGCATTGCTCGGTGCGGACTTCCTCTGTGCAAACGGGTTGTTGGTGGACGTAAAGAACAGACGTCTCGTCCAGGCTGAAACGTTCAGCTCGCTTGCTTGCGCGCTGAGCAGCTCGTTGAGCGGCTCACTGAGCGGCTCGCCAAGCGGCTTGCTGAGCGGTTCGGTCCCGGCGAGGTTGGTTTGTACGCTTCCGGCAGCGGACGAGTTCACCCGCCTCCTCGCCAGTTTCCCGGCCCTCACGCGGCCCACCTTCTCGGCGGTGGCCATAAAGCACGGTGTGGAACATCACATACCCACCGTCGGGCCACCGGTCTTCGCCCGGGCCCACCGCCTCGAACCGACGAAGCTCGCGGTGGCGAGAGCGGAGTTCGCTAGGCTGGAGCGGCTGGGCATCGTGCGGCGCTCCAAGAGTGCTTGGGCGTCACCACTACACATCGTGCCGAAGCCTGGCGGGGGATGGCGGCCGTGCGGAGACTACCGCCGCCTCAACGATGCCACCACCCCCGACCATTACCCGGTCCCTCACATCCAAGACTTTTCCGCCCGGTTGGCGAAAATGTCCTGCTTTTCTAAGGTGGACCTCATACGCGGCTACCACCAGGTCCCCGTCAGGCCGGAGGACATCCCAAAGCCGGCCGTCATTACGCCATTCGGCCTCTTTGAGTTCCTTCGGATGCCCTTCGGTTTGAAGAATGCGGCTCAGGCGTTCCAACGTCTGATGGACAGCGTCTTGCGCGACCTGGATTTCGTCTATGTCTACCTGGACGACATCCTCGTCGCAAGCGCGTCCCGTGAAGAGCACCTCCGCCATCTCTCCGCGCTCTTCGAACGCCTGGGCCAGCATGGCCTGATCGTGAACCCCGCCAAGTGCCTGTTCGGCGTCGCCGAGATCGACTTTTTGGGGCACCGCGTCACCAGGCATGGGGCCATCCCCTTACCAGCAAAGGTGGAGGCGGTCAAGGGATTTCCGCGCCCCCGCACGATCAGGGGGCTCCAGGAGTTCCTGGGCATGGTGAACGTTTACCATCGGTTCCTGCCCCGCGTCGCCCAGCTCCTGCGCCCCCTGCACGAAGCCCTCCGGGGGAGGCCGGGCAAAGGTGACGTTGTTTGGACCAAGCAGATGGACGCGGCGTTCGCGGGCGCGAAGCTCGCCTTGGTTAACGCCACCATGCTCGCGCACCCGGCACCCGATGCACCGATCGCCCTCACCACCGACGCGTCGGACTACGCGATGGGCGCGGTGCATGAGCAATGGGTGCGTGGAGCTTGGCAACCGCTGGCGTTTTTCAGCCGGCAGCTTCGCCCGCACGAACGCCGGTACAGTACCTTCAACCGCGAGTTGCTCGGGCTTCACCTGGCAGTCAGGCACTTTCGCCATCTGTTCGAGGGCCGTTCGTTCAGCGCGTGAACATCATCCTTCCTTCATTTCCCTCTGTGGGTGTGATCAGGCCCGTGTCTGGGAATAAGTTAAGACTGTATAAGACTGCTCTGTGTCTCTGCTTTCTACCAATCCTTGTACATAATAGTATAAATAATTATTAAACCTGTGTTCTTCCTTTTACTCGACCGTCTCGTCCCTTCCATCTATTGACTAAGCGTGGTACGAATAAAACTGCTCGAATCGGGTTCCAATACCAGAGATCTGCACAGACCACGTGGTACGTCATCCGCTCGGACGTACCCAAATTATGCGTGGTTCGTGCGAGGCCTGATCCCCGCTTCCGCGGCGGCGTAGGTATTTATGTACGTGCGAGAATTGTCCCGAAACCCTACCTTGCGTCTGCCCGGGAGTGGCGATTCAAATCTCGCGGTTGCGACGACCCAAGAAGAACAAGGGGCTTAATCTCCCCTTGGTAAGGGTCGCGCAAAAACAGTAACATTTGGTGTCCGGGAGTGGGATTGGACCTGGAGTGCGCTTCACGCACTCAAAATTATGAGCGGACGAAATTTAGTTTAAGAATCAAATTTATATTCGTACCATGGCTAGCCAAGGCGGTCGAATGCCAGTGGGGGGTAGACGATAAGGAGGAATTGATGACCCAGGACCAACAGGAAGGGTTGGTAGAAGAGGAGGAAGCCGAAGAGGGGCGGCAGCAGGGGTAGAAAATGGCGGCACCTCGCACGTGGCAGTGGCAGCCGGGCCCTCTGTGCAGACCGGGCTCGACATTGGGTCATACCTGGCCCAAATTATGAAAGAAATGAGGGACGAAGCAAGGTGTAACGGGGACAAATCCACCAAGGAAATGAAAGAAATGAGGGACGAAACAAGGTGTAACAGGGACAAATCCACCAAAGAAATGAAAGAAATGAATGCAAAAATGGACGCCCAAAAGAATGACATAAATAAAATAAATGAAAGAATGGACACCCGAGGGAAGACATTGGAGGAAATGAGGGTGGCGTGGGAAAAATAAATAAAAGAAATGGGGGAGGACATTGGGTACAGGTTGAGCGGGAAGGTCGCATTGGTACCCGACGACGTGATGCGGTGTGAGGAGCGCGTGGAGAGCGAGGTAGAGCGAGGCACAGCCAAGTTGACCGGGGGTATGGAAATCGCGACACGGGGAGTAGAAGAGCCGACGGTCGCTGAATTGGAAAAAGAAATTTCGGGGGCGCCGACGAAGGTCGAATTGGACAAAGAAATTTCATGCGCGCCGGCGGTCGTCGAGGAAAAAGAAACAATTGGGGGAGGAGAGACAGAAGAAATAGGAAATAAATCGCGGGAGAAAGAGATGGAATATGTACAAAGTTTGTATTCACACCATGATGCCGTGCTTGCTCACGAAATAAAAAGTTTGCAGTTGCTGGCGGAAAAGGAGGTCCCCAAGGTGAGTGAAAATAATGGCGCGAATGTGTTTGGCGCGAAAGGGTTTTTGGCGCGCTTGGGACAGAGACGAAACCCGGGCGGTCGCGGAAGGTCCATTGTGCGGTGTACGAGGGTGATTGGTGTGCGGTACTAGAGAGAGTGTGTGCCGAAGTGTGAGCGAGGAAAGTGTGCAACGGAATGTGCACGAGAAGAGTGCGTGGACAAAAAGTGTGCGCCAGAGTGTGCGATGATTGGGTGTTTAACAGGGGAGTGCACACCCGAGAGTGTGGAAAAAGAGTGTGCGATGGCCGATTTTGTTACGGAGTGTGTAACGAGAGAGTGCGCACCTGGTTGTGCGGTAAAAGAGTGCGTGGAGGGAGAATGCACACCAGACTGTGTGCGCGAAAAGTGTGTAACGAAGTGTGTGACAGGTGTGAGTGCGCCTAGGTGTGCAGGTACAAGTACGGAGTGTGAGGGAGAATGCACACCAGGGAATGTGGAAGGAGAGTGTGTATCGGAGTGTATGGGAGGCACGGGGACGCCTGGGTGTGCAAGTGCGGAGTGGGTCACGAGTGGTGAGAACGTGGCTCAAGCATCGACACCGACCGGAGTAGCGTTTAGCGGGACGGATAGCGGACGTGAGCCCCCGGTGAGTTGTGTGCAGCAGGGACCAGCGGGGATCGGTGCCGCAGCGGTTTCACAAGGACCGCCGTGCGCAACCCGTGCCGGCCCCCCCCACTGTAAGGTTGGTGCCGAGCCGTGGCGGAAAAGGCATTTGGCGAGGTTCAAGGGGAGGTAGGAGATTTCGGAGCCACGCACCCTAGCGGGTGCGGTGCTGCGACCGTGGGCGGATGGGCCACCGTGCGTGGGACTGCGAGGCCCCATGCAGGAATGGAGCTCTGAACCTCGGCCCATCCATACCTCCCCCTTTGGATCGAAAATGCCGGACGGACACCCCATACAGGAGACAAACCACTCAAATGGATCGCTCGGCCTTTCGAAGCCGAGCTGTGACGACGTATTTCCACACGGAGAGGCTCAAGTGTAGCGGACAGATGAGGACAGTGTACCCTACGTGGGGGAATGGTAGTTTAACCATTTCTCACACGGCCAGTGCCCATGAGCATTAGTTTAGGGGGATGGCAGTGATAGGCACATGGGGGTGCCAGCGATGGTTACCTCCATGGGGCACCGAAGCTAGCCGCGGGAGGGCTAGGATAATGATAGGGAACTAGAAGACTTTAGAAGACATGAGATTTAAGTAGTGACATTGTACCTATAGTGGGGACGTAGAGAGATTAGATGGTTGATAATGACGAAGGGAGTGTACAGTTTAATGGGACGACGGGGAAGCACGAGTTTTAGGGGAAGTATTTAGCTAGATGATGCTGTGTGAGTGAGAAATTGTGTGTTAAGATAACTGGAATTGTGTTGGAGGTGTGTGAGCACAAAAGGTGTGCGAGATAAAAGGTGTGCGAGACAAAAGGTGTGTGAGATAAATGGTGTGCGAATAAGTAGTGTGGAATGCTTGGTGTGGAATGAGTGGTGTTGAGTGCATGGTGCGAAGGATCGAATGGGGGAGAGTGGAACCCATTCGCGGAAGCCTGGGTGGGTAGTGTAAAGCCAGGTAGAGGGCATAGGCAAAATTTGTTTGGATATTGACACCTGTGGTGCGGGTAGTGGAAACGAAATGTTTTGTTGGGTGCATGAGTCAGTGAATGGCTGGGCGTGTGGCTTAATTGTTGCGTATAGTTATTGGGGCACTCCGCCACTGGTAGTTTGTCTGCCAGGTGAGGCCGTAGGTAGGCTCTGGGAGCCGGTTAGGGTAGTTGTGAGTGGGGCCCGAGGATCCCAGGAGAAGACCCGGGTTGCGCAATGCCAAGGTGGGTATCAGGGGGTAAAGTGCCAGGAGGGGCCTTCCCCAGTTGGGGTAGTTGTGAGTTGTTGAGTGGGGCTCGAGGATCCCAGAAGAGGACCCGGGTTGCCCAATGCCAAGGTGTGCATCAGGGGGTAAAGAGCCAGGAGGGGCCTTCCCCAAGTTTAGGTAGTCGCAGGAGCAGGTAAGCACGGGTGGCGACTTCAGTGGCGGAGGTGCGCAGGTAGGTAGACCTGGTAGTGGAGCCACACGACCCAGTCCCGAAATAGTGCAAGGGCACAGTATGAAAATTTGTGGGAGTGAGACCCAAATTTCAGGGGCACCGCAGAGTGGACAATGGGAATTCGGGTTTTTAGAACCACATAGTTTAAAGAGGCCGATTGGCAGGGTACAAACCCGGGTAGTTTAAATGAGTTAAAAGTCAGTAGTGTAGTTAGGATGAGAAATCTCTTCGCACCATCCACAGCCAATCACCAAGGAGGACGAAGCTCCACACCAAGGCTCTGTAAGCCGTTTGAGTGGTAAAGACGCATCATGACGTAATGGGACATTGTGTTTGTTCCATTCCTTCCTTCCTGGGAGGGATTGGGAGACGAATTTGAATTAGAGGGGGATATGGGAGACAAGATGTAGGGACGAATTTGTAAATACAAGGAGGGCTAGGGTAGTGTAAAGCCGACGGTGGGGGGTACGGACGGCTCGGGACGAGTCTGCTCTGCTCGCTCTTCCGTGCCCCTCACGCTGCATTACTTTGTGTTGCTGTGTACCTTTGCGCCATTTCCGCTTTGCTGGTCATGCTATGTCTCTCCCCCCACCCCAGGACCATTTTGGAGGTGGAACTGTGCAGCACCATCGACCTGTGCAGCATTCTTGCTGCACTTTGCTACAGATGTGCAGCCGAACTGTGCAGCACTTTGCTGCCATATCCCTTTGTTGTAACTTTGCTGCACCTGTGCAGCACTTTTCTGCCACAAACACTTTGCTGCACATTATTACACTTATGGACCACAAGTCTTGTGGCCTTACACCTCTGCTGTGCAGCACCTTGCTGCAGCATCACCTTGCATCTTCGGACCACTTGTTTTGAGTGGCATCAATGTCACGCAGTCGGACCACCTGAGGTTGGCCCTGCTTGGCAAAGAAATACAATAAACGCATTTTTTGTGCATTTTTATTATGGTGTGCTAGGGATGAGAAGATTTGTAAGGTAGATAGCCCTGAAGATCAGGAATGGCCTGTATGCTGGTCCGGAGGCTAGCCGGTTTGATAGGCACACAGAAGACGCAAGATGCAAGAAGCAAGCAGCAAATGTAATGAATTTTGAGTGTGTTTTGGTTTTGCTGTGCTTTCTCTCCCCTCCAACCTTCTCTTCAAAAAGGACAGGTCCTGTGTCATAGAATTGTAAATAAATTAAGTTTTTTTTGTGCTTGTAAATATAAAATGCTGCCCACCGGCTATGTGTTTAGTTTGACAAATTCCACAATTTGGTTAGTTGTGGGCGTGATTCTGTTAGATTAGCTACTCAATGCAATAGGGGGGACATATTTAGTGTTTTAAAACTGTCGCACACACGGGTTAGAGTAATTGTTAGGGGGGAACAACACCGAGATGTCACACGTAAAAGTAAAATTAATTTTGCATATCATTCTCAAAACCGGTCATTCCATTTTGTTGGGTTCGACTCGGGGACGAGTCTGACGAAGGAGAGGGGTAGTGTTGTGGTTTTGAGTTTGTACAATAAAGGTTAATTTCCCCCTCATAGTTTAGTCACACTACAACACGTAGCCTCGCGATAGTTCAGTTATTTCATAGTAAATGCAAGCATAGTCCTTTTCCTGTGTTAGTTTTGTGTTGAGTAGAAAAATGAGAGTTAGGTCCTTCCATTGCCTTATGCTGCCTCGATACTTTGGCTTTTGGCGCGAAATAACACGAGGTCGGGCCTGGCAAGTCGATCCAGGCCGAAGGAAGGTGGAGCAGGGAGAGTGGGAGTGACGGTAAGCACGAGCCGCCAATCAGGGCTCAAGGGAGTGGCTTAGCACTGCGTCCGAAGGTGTGTTTTGGAACATTCGAACGAGCTAAGGGGGTTGGCAATATAACCCGTTGCGCGAAGCCCCCCAGAGCAGTTCTGCGGAGAGGTGAGCTGAACCAAGTTCTGAGGGAGGTGCGTTGAACCAAAGAGAAGAGAAAGAGGGTTCAAGAGTTGAGAGAGTTCAAAGTGAGAGAGAGAAGACACGCAGGAACCAAGTTATAAGGCGCTCTTACAAGTTAAACGCTCGGTTGAGCTTGAGGCAGAACCTCTATGGAGTTACGCGAGTGAGAGCGCGCCATTAATTAATCACGCTGTGAGAAACCACGAAGCCTGGCGAGAGACGCGTACATTTTCCCACCTGCCTGCTCTGCCCTTTGTTCGAGAGACGTGCTGCAAGGATCCCTCCCGCCGCCTGCTTGCCTTCATCGAGGGACGTGCTG
This sequence comes from Myxine glutinosa, assembly GCF_964187855.1. NCBI lineage: Eukaryota > Metazoa > Chordata > Myxini > Myxiniformes > Myxinidae > Myxine > Myxine glutinosa. The sequence goes on from NC_136267.1 coordinate 109,996,521, forward strand.
TGACCGGGGAGAGCCACGCCGGGGGAAGCCGTTCCTGGACAACCAAGTCGGCGCGTTCAGCGCGTGAACATCATCCTTCCTTCATTTCCCCCTGTGAGTGTGATCGGGCCCGTGTCTAGGGATAAGTTAAGACTGTATAAGACTGCTCTGTGTCTCTGCTTTCTACCGATCCTTGTACATAATAGTGGAAATAATTATTAAACCTGTGTTCTTCCTTTTACTTGACCGTCTCGTCCCTTCCATCTATTGACTAAGCCTGGTACGAATAAAACCGCTCGAATCGGGTTCCAATACCAGAGATCTGCACAGACCACATGGTACGTCATCCGCTCGGACGTACCCAAATTATGCGTGGTTCGTGTGAGGCTTGATCCCCGCTTCCGCGGCGGTGTAGGTATTTAGGTACGTGCGAGAATTGTCCCGAAACCCTACCTTGCGTCTGCCCGGGAGTGGCGATTCAAATCTCGCGGTTGCGACGACCCAAGAAGAACAAGGGGCTTAATCTCCCCTGGGTAAGGGCAGGAGGGTCGCGCGGAAACAGTAACAATATATATATATATATATATATATATATATATATATATATACATACATATATACATATATATATATATATATATATATATATATATATATACATATATATATATATACAGACTTGGCATTTAATATGTAATATTTTTTTGTGGGGGTGAACTTACTTTTCAAGATGTCTTCGAACCAAAAGTTCATTGGAATTATGTTGAAATTATTCTAGATTTTGTTAATGTGACCTTTAAAAGAAACAAAAACCACATTTGACATTTCAAAACAAATAAATTGATCCTTGAAAGTGATGTAAACTGATATCGAAGTCAAGTCATGGACAGTACTGTGTTAAACTTCTGTACGTTTTCCAGAAGTATCTCTTTATTTTGCACATTAGCCAAATTTATTTTTTAACAAAAACAAAAGTTAAATTACGACTGGGATTACCGAAAGTAAAATTACAGTTCAGTACTTCGTGTAACCCCCACGAGCATTCAGGAGAGCACGTACACGTTGAGGCATGGTGTTCACGAGATTTGCCAAGGTTTGGACAGGAATCGCTTGCCATGCAGTAACAATAGCCTGCTGCAATTCACGCACAGAGGTCGTCTGCTGGTCCAAGTGGTCGTTTTGACGCGTTAATTCTGCCCACAAGTTCTCTATCGGATTCATATCCGGGGACATGGCAGGCCACTCCATATGCTCTACACCACGGTCAGCATTTCACCTCCCTGTGCATTGTATTTATTGATTTTTGTTTTTTTTAACGCTTCTGTACAGCACCCTTGAGGCTTGGTTTGCAAGCCATCTACAATTCGAATAGAAGAGACATACAGACTTGGCATTTAATATGGAATTTTTTTTTGCTTGACTTGGGTTTACTTTCTGAACTCAGTATATCAATCTGGTGAGTTTCTTTTACCCTTTGGTGATGTCTTTGTTGAAAGAACCATGTCACTGATTGTCTTTCGCAGCAAGAAGTCAATAACAGAATTATATCACAGGTGGCGTGACAAAATGTAAGGACAGGTACATTTGACGATTGGCTTCACAATCGGGTATATAAGGGTTGTTGCGTTCTGTATTAGTGGAAAACAACTGCTGCACGTCTACAAAAGTTATTGCCGCTTCCTCTGGAGATGGTCCGTCAACTTGACAATGCTGTTTGTCATGGAGTGGTGGCTTTACGAAATTCTGGCATGAAACAGCGTGCTATTGCTCGGCAGTATGGCATCACTCAAGGTCAGGTGTCAAAGATCCTGAAACGAAATGCTCAGAGGGGTGTCCCTACTCAAATACCGAGGCCAGGACGTCCACGCAGAACCACAAGGAGAGATGCTCGCCAGCTGCACCGGTTAGTCTGCAATGGCCGTACCAAATCAGCTAATCGGCTTAGGGCTGAGTGGCAGCAACTGACAAATGTGCCTGTATCCAGAAGGCAAGTCAACCAACGACTGGTTCAAGCAGGCTATCGTGCCAGGCGTCCCCTGAGAAAGCCACGCCTGACAAGACAACACAGCCAGCGCCGATTGCAGTGGGCCGGAGAGCACCGTCAATGGCAGCCAGGACACTGGAATCACGTGACCTTCAGTGACGAGTCTAGATTTCTGGTCTATCGTCAAGATGGCCGCGTCCGAGTGTGCAGACAAGTGCATGAAGCCTACAACAAAGATTGTATAGTGCCAAGAGTCCAAGCTGGAGGTGGTGGGGTGACCGTTTGGGCTGCTTTTCATGCAGGGGGCAAAACTGACCTGGTTGTTCTGAATGGAAACCTGAACCAGTTCAAGTACAGGGTCATTCTGGAAGAAACATTGCTTCCATTTGCTCGTGCAGCCTTTCGAGGAAACTTTGTCTTCCAAGATGACAATGCACAGCCTCATCATGCTCGCATGATCCAACACTTTCATGCTGACCGTGGTGTATAGCATATGGAGTGGCCTGCCATGTCCCCGGATATGAATCCGATAGAGAACTTGTGGGCAGAATTAACGCATCAAATCGACAACTTGGACCAGCAGCCTACCTCTGTGCGTGAATTGCAGCAGGCTATTGTCACTGCATGGCAAGCGATTCCTGTCCAAACCTTGGCAAATCTCGTGAACACCATGCCTCAACGTGTACGTGCTCTCCTGAATGCTCGTGGGGGTTACACGAAGTACTGAACTGTAATTTTACTGTCCGTAATCCCAGTCATAATTTAGCTTTTGTTTTTGTTGAAATTTTTTTTGGCTAATGTGCAAAATAAAGAGATACTTCTGGAAAACGTACAGAAGTTTAACACAGTACTGTCCGTGAATTGAGTTCGATATCAGTTTACATCACTTTCAAGGATCAATTTATTTGTTTCGAAATGTCAAATGTGGTTTTTGTTTCTTTTAAAGGTCACATTAACAAAATCTAGAATAATTTCAACATAATTCCAATGAACTTTTGGTTCTAAGTCATCTTGAAAAGTAAGTTCACCCGCACAAAAAAAATATTCCATATTAAATGCCAAGTCTGTAATTACTCTTTTATGGAAATGTTTTTCGAGTTTGTTTTATCCTCAAAAAAATAGACCATTGGCCTTTAAAACCTGTCCTTATGAAGGTGGACAGACATCTGTACAAACACACAGGCTGACAAAGTGTTTTATGTGGTAGATTAGAAAAAGAATTGTCAACACAAGGGGGAGAGAGACCTTTACAGATGTCGTGTCCAGGGCCCTAGGCCCTAAGGTGTCTTAATCCGGCCCTGTGGAAGACCCAATCAGTAATTATCCTTTGACTAAAAAAATAATCCTTTTTTGATGCTTATAGTCTGCTTCACTGCTTAAACAACTTCCATTCGGGACACATCTCTCTTGGGTTGGTATCTTGCATTTACAAAAAAAGTTTTTTTTGAGAAATCCTTTCATAAGCGTTTACATTTTTTAAGACCTGGATCATGTCACCTTTCTTGCATCAAAATAGTTAATCGAGTGTGTGCCCACTCTCTTAGGCCCGTCTTTACATGGTAGATATATAGCTTATAGATGACACAAGCTTAATCCAGCAGCTCGTCTCTGAACCCTTTCCAGTTTTAATCTGCTGTTAGAAACAAATGCAGGACCCCATGCCGGATAACCATATTCAAGCACCAGTCTCACAAGGGACTTGAATAACAAGGGGAGTGTATCGACACCACTGAAAGCTTGTTTTATCACTCCCAAGCTTCTGTTGGCCTTGTTTGCAGTTTCAGCAACGTGCTTGTGGAAGTGAAGATCCTTGTCTATAATGATCCCAAGATCCATTTTCTCTTGCACTGATTCTATCATTTGATTATGCAGTTGCTATACATTTCCCCAATGTTGCTGTTTCCAAGATTGAGCACTCTGCATCTGTGGGCATTAAAAGGCAGTTGCCATACAGATGACTGATCTGCAGCTCGAAGCGAGTCTCGTTGCAGTGATCGGCCCTTTGAGATTTATTCTGGGCAGATCCGAAGATTTTTGTGTCATCAGCATAAATCAAGGTCTTGTTAAAGAATATTATGCATTAATTCAGTGGAAGATCATTCAAGCTCCGGACCTTCGAACATACTACCCTGCAGTATCCATTTTTATTCTGATCCATCCTGCTTCATCCAAAGTAAAGATAATACTGTACTCCTTTTTATTTCTTCTTCTTCTTATTCTTCATCTTCATCTTCCTCCTCCTGCTCTTCATTCTCCTCCTCTGCCTCCTCATTTACAGCAAGTATAACTGAGAACTGATAGTGAGACAAACATCAATGGAATGAAACACCATGAAAAGAGGATAGGAAGGATGGGAGGAAACACTGAAACTGCAAGTAAGATGATTGGGTTATGAAATGTTAATGGAGGTAATAAAGATCATGGGTCGGAATTGGGGATGACACGAGATGACAGTGCCCTGCTGGCTTGAAGTTCTGGAGGGAAGATTGAGACAGACCAGCCTCTGGAAGATGGTTCCATGGACTGAAGAAGTGAGGAATCATACATGGCAAGGTGTACGTAGGTTGCAGTCAACCTGGATTTTGGAAGTCGTTGTTATGTTGCCCCAGTCAGTTCTGGTTTAACAGACCAGCAACACACAGATAACCAATAGATCTCTCAGCAGCGGCCCAGAGATCCCTCATATCCGAGATGTTGTGCCCTTGTCTATGTGAAGCCAGGACTGTAGAGTCTTCCATAATGTTTTATTGTGTGTGGAGCGGCCTGGCAGCGGTTGCAGGTGTCGTCAGTAGCGTCGTCAGGTCTATGTTTGTCGTGTAAAAGTTGTGACCTGGGGAGTAGTTTCTCTGTGTAATCGATGTGTGCGGGTTTTGTGCCCAAGATACTGTTTGGGCCCAGGTTGTTTATTGCGTTTTTGGTGATGTGGGTGTGGATGTGTTTTGGTCGTTTCCGTTGTTTGGTGGGGGATGTTATGAAGGATATCACTGTAGTGTCTTTTTAATTTGTAGTTAATTAGTTTGTAGTTAAACTACGCTTTGTAGTGTAGTTTTAATGTGTCTTGGGGCCTGTGGATGGTTGTAAATGGAGTGGCATGGGAAATTAGGGTTGGCATTTGCAATTGGAAGGAACTATGCACCTCTCATGTCTAATAGACCATGGGCCGAGTCCACTAATTCTGCTTAGTTTTCGAATTCCGCGGTCTACGTTTGAGAAGTACCTGCAAATGTGCTAGATATGTTGAATAGGTGTATATGAACCATAAATGACATGTTCCCACGTTCAAAATTTGCACATTAATTAGCAACGGCCAAAAACAAAGAGGAAGTTAAACTCCGTTGCTGAGGACTTCCTTTTCCCTAGCAACGGTTACATAAATGCTTCCAAATCGAGATTTTGAGCAATGCAATCCTCTGATCATGCAAATTTATGATTTTGCAGATCATCTGAGGTCAGCAGATATTATTTTGTGGATTATTTCATGTACATAATTCCTATTAATGTCCGTTGCTATGGTAAAAAAATATCCCTAGCAAACAATATTTCACAAACGGCTTATATGCATCAATTGAATCACTAAAAGTGTAAATCTGCCCTGTAAATTAGTCCGGCCAGGCTCGAAACATACTGGTATACTTTTGGGACTAGTGATCCCACCCCACATCCCCATTTTTGTAACTTAGAATACAAAAATGAGGCATAAAATGAAACAAATATTAAAGAAACAGAGATAATTATCCCCCATATATTGGGTATGTATACTTGTATAGTATCCCCATACTACTTTTCTTTATTTTGTCCTCTTGAGATACACAGACACACACACACACACACACACACGCACACACACACACACACACACACACACACGCACATCCACAGCATTCTTGTTTATTTTCCAAATGATCCTCATTCACTCTTCTTTCTTGTAAATATTCCCTGTTTCCTTCCCCCTTTCTCTCCATTTAACACACACACACATCTCGTTTTTTCATTTCTGTTCCTCACAATTCTATCTCTCTCTTTTACACACACACACACACACACACACACACACACACACACACACACACACACACACACACACACACACACACACACACACTCATTTTAAAAATCATATTTTCAATAATCTTAATTCATCCTCCTCTCTCTCTCTCTCTCTCTCTCTCTCTCTCTCTCTCTCTCTCTCTCTCTCTCTCTCTCTCTCTCATTCTCTCTCATTCTCTCTCATTCTCTCTCATTCTCTCTCATTCTCTCTCTCTCTCTCTCTCTCTCTCTCTCTCTCTCTCTCTCTCTCTCTCATTCTCTCTCTCTCTCTCTCTCTCACACACTCTCTCTCTCCCTCTCTGACTATCTCTCTCATTCTCTCTCAAGCTGTGTGCATCCCGATCTGAAACAGCACTAAATAATGTCCAAAGCCACTCAAATATACCATTTATGTTCATTTCATAAACGGCTCATGTGTATCACATATTCTCTTTGACATGCATATGATATTGCTTATAACAAGTCTTGATGTAAACAGGTTTGTATGAGGATATCATAGTCTGAATCATTACACAAACATGCAACTCCTCCAATTCCCCTGACTATCGGCAAGTTAGTGTACATTAAGTACTGTAGTGTACATATAATTTGGTGCAATAATAAATGGGAAAGCATAGATATTGTACTTGGCATGCATATTCATTGTAATTTTTCATATGAAAAATCCATCCCTACTGGACAAAAGTTCACATTCTTAAACGACATTCATTTTGTTTTACCCAGCAGTATAAACAGTTCTCAGCTTAAATAAAACATAGGTATAATCCTTTAACTTTGCAATGAAATGCGTAATTTCCCAGTCTTACATTTGTTACGTGTTACCTCCCCAAACCACAAACCCCTGGTGAAGGAGTCTCGAGAAAAGGTGCCCCTCAGAGTCTCGAGAGGGAACTCGGCAGAAAGATTTGTTATTTTGAGTGTTCTAAAAACCATGGTAAAACCACACCAATGGAATTGTGTAGAACAAAACAAGTAATTGTATTAAGAACTCTCACATACACAATAATAACACTCTTAAAGAAAGTACCATGAAAATATCACTTGCTTCTCATGAACAATACATATGATGGTACCATCATTCCCCAATACTCTCCAATCAATAAACTCATGATACGCCAAACGTGAGTGGAATGTAACAATCCCAAAGTCCGTGCACGAATCCCACGATGGGTGAAGGTCGAAGTCGTGCAGATCGGCAAGAACAATAGGCAGGTATCGGTGCGGCTGCAGACGAGGAGTTACGAGGTGTGAGGTTAGGCCAATGGTGGCGAGGGGGAACGATCCCCAAAATGTGAGTGCAATCCACGCCCCACGTCCACCAACGATTAAGCCGATTTCCCCAGCTGATCTTGTTCCTCTCTCCTCTTCCGGTTTCTTTGCTGAGTTTTTCTTTTTCCTCCACAAACATTTATTTTTACCTTTTACTAAAGTCAACTCCATTTCACACAAATCTTTACAACAATATTAACTGAAACTAAAAATCCTACAAGTATATAATAACAACAAAGGCAGAAGTGACGAATCCGTAACACATTCCATTTGTAATACAAAATTCTGTATTAATAAATCTTTCATTTTCAAATGTAAATGACTCCCTTCTATAGAATTAGAAAACCACCTTTGGAGGCCATATTTTCCCCGCAGAGCAGGGGTTGGCCTTTTTTGGGCACCATGGTCCCCTTTTTGAAGCAATGTTTTACAGCCGGATGCCCTTCCTGCCACCAACCTTGTTAGTCGCCGATTGCGACACAGGGAATTACCAGTGAACTGGTACTCAATTTGCTGACCTTCGAAGGATGACAGGCTGAGTCAACACCCCAGCGTTAATTCAGCAATCGACCAGGATTCGAACCTATGATCCTAGGATCCCAAGCCAGCACCCTAACTGCTAAGCCAACACCAGGCTTTTATAGAATTCTATAGAAAGTGGCAAAACCTTTGTTGTTAAATGAAGAAAAAAAGAACAAAAACGCAGAGATTTTTGTTGATACAATAACATAATGCATTCCTGTCAATCATATTTGTGCATTCAGTAGCAAAACATGAAAATTAAATAATGACTAATAGACTCAAGTTACAAAAACCCACAGAGTATAAGGAAGTAATTAAGCATCTTCATCTGATTCCAGTGTCAATTTCTTCCTCAATCTGGGTCAAGTGAGAAGCAGACGCCTGATTTGCACAGTCTTTACATGAGCACAAATCAGTACATGGAAGCTTGTGGAGCAAACACGAGCACCGCCCTCGAGTACATTGTGTCTTCTTGCAAGAGCAGTGGGCAAGTTCCATTACACTTGATGGTGCTGGAGGAAGACCCATCCAGTCTATGGTGAGCAAACCATCGTCAATCTTCCAGCCATTGTTCTTTGGTGATGGTATTTCTGGTTTGCTGATAAGGCACATCTTGTAAATGGTTTTTTGGTAGTTTTCTCGCAATATGTGCTTGTGCAGATCACCCAAACGCTCCCCGGCTAAAGTTCATCCTGAAAGCGCCCACATTGTGCGGACAAACCAAGTCAAGGGCCACGTGGTCAGGAGAACCTCGTCCCTTCCGGTCACACTGTGCCTATCGGCCGGCCTCGAAGACCGAAATTGTGACGGTGTCACCCCGCGCGCCCGCGGGAAAAACGCCCGCGCTAGAGAGGTCACGGGCGACTGAGATGTTTTAACAAATTAGTTAATTAATTTGAGACGTCCGATTTCTAGTGTTTGGAAATTTGGAAGAGCTTGACCCTAGCCTTTCCCTTGCGAGGGCAAGGAGGAACTTAACACTTGACACTTAAGCTTAGTTTGAAGTACACCCTGCCAGCGCCCACGGCGGGACGGCAGGGCAACCAGAAGGGACGAGGTTCTCCTGACCACGTGGCCCTCGATCTGGGAAGCGAGAGGCGTTCCATTAGTGGACGCGCCCCTCACGCCCGACTTTTGGGCGGCCCTGGCAGGCCGTTTGTTTTGACGTTCCGTGACAGGCCCCGCACCCTCACCTCCGGGCCGACCGGGCGACCGGAATGAATCCCGGTGTCCCGATCCGAACCTTCAGAGCGGGCCGGCTGGGGAGTGCCAAGCACCCCGTACCTGCACTTTCCGTCCCTGCGGTCCCAAATACCGAAACCACCCGAATACCACTTTATTCGACAAAATGAGGTGCGGCCTACAGCCTTAGAAAACTAACCCTATATAAGCTTCCTGAAAATGGGCTTCCTGAAAGGCTTCCTGAAGGCTTCCTGAAAGGCTTCCTGAAAGGCTATGGGCTTCCTGAAAAGCGCTATATAAAATAAATGCATTATTATTATTATTATTATCTCTGTTTGGAGGCAAGCTTTTCTCTCCACAGCTCCCAGTCTTGAACATTCTGCATCTTGTTTCATTTACATGGCGACAGCCCTTCTGCCCATAGAGTTCACAGGTGTATGTTTCAATGTCTTTATAGAAGGATGGTGGTAGTGGTACTGTAAACGTCATGCTGAAGGAGCTGGGGCTCCCACGTCGATCGGAAGAATGGACGCGACAAAAAGCTAGAATTCATCCGAGTTGCTTTAATGAAATCAAACACTCAGGCACTCTGAAAACCCGTTTATCGGGCAGCAATATATATCTATTATGCCGGGGGGTTTGCCCAGGCCCGGCGCCAGGGGGCGTGGCCCAGCGTCCTGGCTGCGGCCTGGCAAGTTGAGGGCGAGCCTGCCCGGGCATGCCCGGGCATGCCCGGGCGTCCCGACCGAGGCCTGGCAAGTTGAGCGCGGGCCTGCCCGGGCGTCCTGGACGAGCCCGGCATGGTGATCGCTCCGCGTCCTTGATAGGTGCAAGGCGATTGTGAAAACCCGGCGGCAGCCGCTACACACGTCCCCCCAGAATCGACTTGCACCGGCAGGGTCAATTTGAGGGGGGTCCTGATGACCCGGCCGAAGCGACCCCTGGCGGGTCGTGGGAGGGGGTCCGGTGAGGTGGTGGGCGGTCGAGTGGGGGGCACCGTGGAAGGGGGGCGGCCTCGCCGCGGCGGAAGGGCCACCCGTGGTGGGTGGTCGACGTCCACGTGCGCCGGCTTGAGGCGGTCCACTGCAATCCGGTCCGACCTGCCGCCGATGTCGATGACGAACGACTTGTCGTCCCGTCGAAGCACCCGGAAGGGCCCGTCGTACGGCGGCTGGAGTGGCCACCGATGTGCGTCGTGACGCACAAAAACATACTCCGCTGTGCGGAGTGCTGGGGGGACGTAGGACTGGAGGTCACCGTGGTGGGATGTTGGCACGGGGGCAAACCGTCGGGCGGCCTCCTGGAGGTCCGAGCGCTGGTGAGCTGCGGACCAGGGACTGGTAGCGTCGGGCACGAATTCGCCGGGGACGCGTAGCACCTGGCCATAGACAAGCTCGGCGGTGGACGCCTGGAGGTCCTCCTTGGGGGCCGTGCGAAGGCCCAAAAGGACCCACGGCAGCCGGTCGGCCCAACCGCCGTCTTGAAGGCCGGCCATGAGCGCGGCCTTCATGGAGCGGTGGAATCGCTCGCACAACCCGTTTGCTTGGGGGTGGTAGGCCGTAGTACGGTGGAGCTTGACCCCCAAGTTGCGGGCGACCGCGCCCCACAGCTCGGAGGTGAACTGTGGTCCGCGGTCTGACGAGATGTCCGCCGGTGCGCCGAAGCGGGCGACCCAGGTGGCGATGAAAGCCTGCGCCACGTCGGCGGTGGTGGTGGAGACGAGGGGAACGGCCTCCGGCCACCTGGTGGTCCTGTCCACCATGGTGAGCAGGTGTGTGAACCCCCGTGACGGGGGGAGGGGGCCCACCAGATCCACGTTGACGTGGTCGAAACATCGTTCGGGCACGGTGAAAGGTGCCAGCGGGGCCTGGGTGTGTCGGTGGACCTTGGCCCGTTGGCAGGCCGTGCAGGTGCTGGTCCAATCGCGGACGTCCCGACGAAGGCCGTGCCAGACGAAACGCGCCGACACCAGCTTCTGGGAAGCTTTCCGCCCCGGGTGGGAAAGGCCGTGGAGGGAGGCGAAGATGCGGCGTTGCCAGGTGACGGGCACGATGGGGCGAGGCTGGCCTTGGGAGACGTCGCAGAGCAGGACAGTGTCCGCGCAGGGGATGTCGGCCAGGCGGAGGCCCGTGTCCGCCGCCCGGAGGGCTTGCACCGTGGTGTCGGTGGTTTGGTCCGCCGCCATAAGCGCAAAATCCACGCCCAGGTGGACCGCGTTCGCGCTGGCCCGGGAAAGACAGTCGGCCACGGCGTTGTTTTTGCCGGCGACGTGCCGGATGTCCGTGGTAAACTCCGACACGGCGGAGAGGTGGCGCTGTTGGCGGGCCGACCATGGCTCCGTGACCTTGGCCATTGCGTAAACCAACGGCTTGTGGTCGACGAACGCCGTGAAAGGTCGGCCCTCCAGGAGGTGGCGGAAATGGCGGACGGCCAGGTGTAGACCGAGGAGCTCCCGGTCAAACGTGCTGTATTTGAGCTCGTTCGGCCGGAGCTGCCGGCTGAAAAAAGCGAGTGGCTGCCAAACCCCGTTCACCCATTGCTCATGTACGGCGCCCACCGCGTAGTCGGAGGCATCCGTGGTGAGGGCGATGGGAGCGTTGAGCACCGGGTGAGCGAGCAGTGTTGCGTCGGCGAGGGCCCGCTTTGAGCGTTGGAAGGCCGCATCCATTGCTGCGGACCAGGCGATGTCGTGCTTGGCCGGCTTGCCCCGGAGGGCTTCGTAGAGGGGCCGCATGAGGTGAGCAGCGCGGGGCACGAAGCGGTGATAAAAATTCACCATTCCCAGGAATTCCTGCAGGGCCTTTATGGTGCGGGGACGCGGGAACGTGGTGATGGCCTCGACCTTGGTTGGCAGCGGCACGGCCCCGTTCTTGGTGATGTGGTGGCCCAAAAAATCAACGGCCGTCGTGCCGAAGTGGCATTTGGCCGGGTTGACGATGAGGCCGTGCTCGCGGAGGCGCCCGAACAGTGTTCGGAGGTGGAGGAGGTGCTCGGCCCGGGACGTGCTGGCGACGAGGATGTCGTCCAGGTAAACGAAAAGGAACGGCAGGTCACGCAGCACGCCGTCCATCAAGCGCTGGAACGCCTGAGCCGCGTTCTTGAGACCAAACGGCATTCCCAAGAATTCGAATAAGCCGAACGGCGTGATGACTGCCGTTTTAGGGACGTCGGCCGCCCTGACAGGTACCTGGTGATATCCCCGTATGAGATCAATTTTCGAAAAAATGACCCGTCCCGCCAGACGGGCGGAGAAGTCTTGGATATGCGGGATCGGGTACCTGTCGGGGGTGGTAGCGTCATTAAGACGGCGGTAGTCGCCACACGGGCGCCATCCACCCCCCGGCTTGGGCACGATGTGCAGTGGCGAGGCCCACGTGCTATCGGAGCGCCGCACGATGCCGAGGTGCTCCAACGCGTCGAATTCGGCCTTCGCTACGGCGAGCTTGGCTGGGTCGAGGCGGCGGGCCCTGGCGTAGACCGGCGGGCCCGTGGTTGGTATGTGGTGCTCGATCCCATGCCGTACTGCGACGGCCGAAAACGTCGGCCGGTGAGGGCCGGGAACTCCGTGAGCAGGCGAGCAAACTCGTTTGCCGCCGGGACGGTGCATGCTAGCTCCGGTCGGCGCGGAGCTGCTCAATGTGCATACCAGGGAGCTGAAGGTTTCAGCGTTGATTAAACGACGCCGTTGGACGTCCACCAGCAGTCCGTGTGCGCAGAGGAAGTCGGCGCCTAGCAGAGCCACGGGCACGTTGGCGGTTACAAACGTCCAAGCAAAGCGTTGGCCGCCGAAGCAGAGGGTGACGTTGCGCGGGCCGAAGGTGCGGATAGTCGATCCGTTGGCCGCAACCAAGGAGGGGCCGCAAACCGCGGATTGCCTGTCCTGGTCAGAGGCGGGTATGACGCTCAGTTGGGCGCCGGTGTCGCACAGGAAGCGCCGTCCGGACGCTTTATCCGTGATGAACAGTAAGTTGCCCGTGTGGCCGGCGCTCATGGCTGGTAATGAACGCCGGCCCGGCCGTTTCCCGGCCTGCCGAAGGTGCACGGGGGTCGGCATGTCCGGGCCTTCTGTCCGAACCTGGCATGATAGTAACACCACGCTTGGTCAGGTGGAGGCCTCGGTCGTCGTGCTGGAGGTGGTCGGCTCGGTAGAGCGGCCGCCAATTGCGTCGGCAGTTCGGCCGTCGACCGTGCCGGGTGCTCGGGCGCCATGGGTGTTGCGTCGGACGGCGGTGGGTCCCATGTCACCGCTGCGATGCGCTGTCCTGCGGCGGAGATCTTGTCGGCTTCTCTGGCAAGGGCCCGGGGATCTGTGATCGTCGTGCTTGCCAGGGCGAGGCGTACCGGGTTAGGCAGCTGACGGAGGAACAGCTCCCGGAACAGGAATGCCGGAGAGTGCTCGCCGAGCAGTGAAAGCATGTAGTCCATTCGCTCGGAAGGGCGCGTGTCGCCGAGCTCAGGCAGTTCGAGCAGGCGCTGTGCGCGTTCCGCCGATGGGAGGGCGAAAGCATCGAGGAGCAGCTTCTTAATCGCGCCGTATTTGTCAGCGGCTGGCGGGCTTTCGAGGAGGCTCAGGGCGCGGGCCGCTGTAGCCGACCCGAGCGCAGCTACCACATGGTGGAAGCGGGTGTCGTCGGCCGTGACGCCTCGCAGGGCGAACAGGGACTCCGCCTGCGCGAACCAAACCGCCGCGTGAGCCTCCCAGAAGGTAGGCAGTTTAAGGGCGACTGCCGTGTCCATGTCGATAGGTCACCAATGAAGGAGCTGGGGCTCCCACGTCGATCGGAAGAATGGACGCGACAAAAAGCTAGAATTCATCCGAGTTGCTTTAATGAAATCAAACACTCAGGCACTCTGAAAACCCGTTTATCGGGCAGCAATATATATCTATTATGCCGGGGGGTTTGCCCAGGCCCGGCGCCAGGGGGCGTGGCCCAGCGTCCTGGCTGCGGCCTGGCAAGTTGAGGGCGAGCCTGCCCGGGCATGCCCGGGCATGCCCGGGCGTCCCGACCGAGGCCTGGCAAGTTGAGCGCGGGCCTGCCCGGGCGTCCTGGACGAGCCCGGCATGGTGATCGCTCCGCGTCCTTGATAGGTGCAAGGCGATTGTGAAAACCCGGCGGCAGCCGCTACAATGCCAAGCTTTTCAAACGTGGACCAGTGGTCTTTACTTGATGTCAAGATCTTTGCAGATTTTAGTTTACCGTTACTTGCAGCATACGAATAGTGAAGTACATGTCTCGTATCGGCTTCTTCTTGTGTTGAGAATGGACTTGGGATTGGTAAAACTTCCACACTATTGCCATGCATTCGAATAGAATGACTCTCAATACCATGTCCAACAATAATTGTGATGTTCTCCAGCTAACATCCGAAAAACTAATAAGTTTGTCTGCAGATTGGTCCACCAAATGCATGCAGCACTCCATGTCGCGTCGTACTACGCGTAGATTTACTCGCTCTTTGTTACATTGCGTTACAATGACACCCACTGTACGATGACTGTGATTGGCTTGTTTTGGTGGAGCCCCTGTTAAAAGCACTATGATTGGCCAATTAAGAACTAAGCTGACGTCATCACTTCCCTGAGATCGTCGGCTGCAAGAGTAATTTTGGCGTCCCTTTCTTCAGATTTCTGTCAAATACACGTATGTTTTGAAAATGGGAACATTAATAGACATACTTATAAATATACTCTAGGATCATTAAAGGTCAAATTAAGTACTTCTCCATTACAGATCAGGGAAAGTAGGAATTTTGGGGCTCGGCCCATGGTCTATAAGTGGTCTTTGATTTTTAGCACTTTTACTTCTGTGTGTAATGTGTATGTGCTTAATGGATGTTAATGTGCAACCTGTTATGATGCGAAAGGCTTAGATGATCATGATGCAACCTCGAAGATGATGCAAACTTTTGTAAATTTAACCATTCGGGGATTATTTGGAAGAACACCTGCATATTGGAGTAGATATAGGGAAGGTCGGAGGACAGAGAGGGCAGATGGAGTATTATTGGAGAATATAAGCTAGAAAGCAGAGAGAACACCGACCTGCCTGTGATGTTAAAGCAAGTACAGACCTTGTGCTTCATTCAGTCTTATCATGGGAGATTCCAATAATATTGAGAGCTTTATATTCCCCAGCATCCTGCAAGAGAAACAGATGTGATGCTGGAGTGTCGGCCCATAGCACAAAGCAGTACTCCATTGAGCTACAGACAAAGGCCTTGTATAGACTATGCGTAAGTAGCTCTGATTTTCTAAGGAAAGACTTGGATCGACGGAGGATTCTCAGTCTGCGGCTGACTTTGAAGGCCAGTTTTGCTATATGGAAGGCCGAAGAAAGGTCATGGCTGATGGTGATGCCTTGTAATAATCATTCGAGTGTATGACTGTAGTTTGGTAGTTCGTATGTATCCTGAAGTCGATCGTTTGAATGAATTATCGTAAAACGAAAAAATGGTTGATTTTATTGGAAAAATGCATCCATCTACTTAACTCAGATATCACAGGTTGAAAAGTCGACTTGGAGTACATGTAAAGATTCATCGCTATACCTGTACCAAGATACCAACTCTCAAAATAATGTCATTTTATCTTACAAACCAGATTGAATCGATGAAAATAACATTTTGTAAGGAAATGCATATGATGTGCTGTAGTGAAGAAACGCCTCACATAAAGGTCATGGACAAACAAATGGAAACAGCGAGATAAATGAAGGACACCAAGTATATTGAAAGCAATGACTTCCATGATGTAGAAGAGATTCGACCTGGTATTGAAAAGGTCCATGTGTTAATTAAGCAAACAATAGTCCAGCATGCTTAGGGTCATGTATAAAAATGCTGCACAGGCCTGGTTGTCTATAATTATATGGCTAGCATAGCTGCAAGAGCAGACCTCAGTTACTTTGAAAGAGGGTTGATTGTTGGGGTGCGTTTGGCAGGAGTTTCAATGAAAAATACAGCTTACCTTGCTGATGTTTCATGAGGGCAACAGTGTCTAAAGTGATGGCGGCATGGAACTCCGAGGAAAAGACATCATAAGAAAAGGGCTAAAATTGGCGGAGGCGCATTCTCCAGGATTGTGATATCTGTACATTAATTTTTGAAGTGGAAGACAAAGCAGGTGAGCAACTGCAGATCAATTGACTGTAAATTTTAACCTTCAACCTGGTCAGTTTGCAGCGCACAAACTGCTCATCACACCTGTTAATGCGCGTTTGCGAGTCCAGTGGTGCAAAGAGCACAGGCAATGGACTACCCTAAGTGCTTGGTTCCAAAATTGAAGGGTTCTTGTGGTTCTGTAATGTTGTGGGGCGCATTTTCCTGGCATGGTTTGGGTAAAGTCATTCCCCTTAGAAGGTGGGGTCACTGCCAATTGCTACTCAATGGTACTGAGTGATCATCTTCACTCCATGTTGGGAGGCTGGGAGGCAGGGTTATTTCCTGCTGGGAGGGGTGTCTTCCAGAAAGACATTGCCCTATTCACAGAGCAGGTGTGGTCCAAGGTCAGCAAAATAAGTACCAGTTGACTGGTAATGGGGGGGGGGGGGGGGGGGGGCATCACATCAGCGGCACAGCTGCACCCCAATAAATTAATACAGCCAAGCAGCCACAGGCTACACACGAATCACCACCACCCACAAAAGGAACTCACAATTAAATAAATACACCACCTGAACCAAAGGAGCCACCGATGTGTACATTCTTGTACCTTATTGTACCTTCTTGTCTATTAAAGTAGGCATCTATCCCGGGTTTTAAACGGATCCCTTTTCCGTTCAAAAATCTGCTTGCAGTTGCGAACGTGGGAAGATTCATGTTCAGCAATAAAAGAACCATCAACTCGTATAACTGTCCGGCAAGCCAGTTTCAGGTCCGACGTTTGGACCGCTGAGTGGTCTTCATCGGGGCGTGTGCCATTACCAAGCAGCTTGCTATCGCTTGCCAAGCCAGCCGTTCCTTATCAACCGTTTCAATGGAGTGCTTGCCTGAGTGCTTAAGCCACTTGGTGAGTGCTCTGCAAGCTGAATGGTAATGACAAACACACCCACACACACCCCTCGGGGACTCAAAGGATGTTTGCATAAGATGACGTCATACGCGAAAGATGTCTTTTATCCATAGAAGAGTCGCGTTTACAACGAAAAAACAACGTCGGGCTGACATCGGAAAATAGACGTCGCACCTACAACCAATAAACAACGTCGGTCAGACGTCGGAAAATGGACGTCGTGTTTACAACCAATAAACAACGTTTCCCTGACGTCAACAATTCCTTTGCAAACAATCGACCAAATGTCAATATTGATTGGCTCAACGTTGTTGTTTTTGCTGTACTGGGAGGGATTGCGAAACAGTGATTGGTTGATTTCCTTTTTAGTGAAATATTACATTTAGTGACACAATATGGTAAAATTGAATTACCATTCACCTGACAAACAGGTAACCGTTTCTCTATTTACAACGTTTTTTATTTAGAATGTAAACATTCTTTGACTTCCCTGCAGTGTCGACGTCTCGTTCAGGATGCGGGCGATAACTACATCAATGTACACTTTAGCATGAAATAGAATAATTGTTACAAGATGATGGACAAATGGACAGCTGGTGTATTTGAACCTGGGATTGTGAGATAAGTGTTCTGATGGTGACTAACCTGCTTAATTAATTATAATACACCTGTTATAATTCATGAATAGCCATTTGGACGACCTGGTTGCATCACTACCTCCGCCACCAAAGGTGGATGGAGGTTATGTTTTCACCCCTGTCTGTTTCTTTGTCCGTACGTCTGTCCATCAGTTTGTGAACAAAATATCTCAAAAAGTTGTGGACGGATTCGGACGAAATTTGGCAGAGATGTAGCGTATGTGACAAGGACGAAATTATTATATTTTGGTGAAGATCCGGATTCGGATCCGGCTACTAGAATTTTAAAAGTGATTCTTCACCAGTCGGAGATCGGGCCAAAAACGATACATAGTAGGATATCTCAAAAAGTTGTGGACGGATTTGGACGAAACTTGTTGGACAGGTTGGGTGTCTGACAAGGACGATTCGATTCCATTTTGGTGAAGATCTGAATATGGATTCGGATATGAGAATTATTTAATTTTTAAGTGATTCTTCACCAGTGGGAGATCGGGCCAAAAACGATACATAGCAGGATATCTCAAAACGTTGTTGACGGATTTGGACGAAACTTGGTAGACTGGTTGGGTTTTTGACAAGGACGATTCGATTCCATTTTGGTGAAGATCTGAATATGGATTCGGATATGAGAATTATTTAATTTTTGAGTGATTCTTCACCAGTGGGAGATCGGGCCAAAAATGATACATAGCAGGATATCTCAAAACGTTGTTGACGGATTTGGACGAAACTTGGTAGACTGGTTGGGTTTTTGACAAGGACGATTCGATTCCATTTTGGTGAAGATCTGAATATGGATTCGGATATGAGAATTATTTAATTTTTGAGTGATTCTTCACCAGTGGGAGATCGGGCCAAAAATGATACATAGCAGGATATCTCAAAACGTTGTGGACGGATTTGGATGAAACTTCGTGGACAGGTTGGGTGTTTGACAAGGACGATTCGATTCCATTTTGGTGAAGATCTGAATATGGATTCGGATATGAGAATTATTTAATTTTTGAGTGATTCTTCACCAGTGGGAGATCGGGCCAAAAATGATACATAGCAGGATATCTCAAAACGTTGTGGACGGATTTGGATGAAACTTCGTGGACAGGTTGGGTGTTTGACAAGGACGATTCGATTCCATTTTGGTGAAGATCTGAATATGGATTCGGATATGAGAATTATTTAATTTCTAAGTGATTCTTCACCAGTGGGAGATCGGGCCAAAAACGATACATAGCAGGATATCTCAAAACGTTGTGGACGGATTTGGATGAAACTTCGTGGACAGGTTGGGTGTTTGACAAGGACGATTCGATTCCATTTTGGTGAAGATCTGAATATGGATTCGGATATGAGAATTATTTAATTTCTAAGTGATTCTTCACCAGTGGGAGATCGGGCCAAAAACGATACATAGCAGGATATCTCAAAAAGTTGTGGACGGATTTGGACGAAACTTGTTGGACAGGTTGGGTGTCTGACACATCAGAATCGATTAAATTTTGGTGAAGATCCGGATCCGGATCCAGCTAGTATAATTTTTAAAAGTGATTCTTCACCATTGAGTGATATGGCCAACCAGGTGGAGGTATGCTCTCTACTGAGTGCCATTCTAGTTCTTGGAAGTGTGGCTGTGCCGCTGATGCAGTGCCCCCTGTTACCAGTATGCTGATACTCATTTTGCCAACCTCGAGCGAATGTCAAATTCATTGCAAACCACCATTGCAAACCATTGTCAAATGCAAACCACCTGGTGTTAATTCAACGGCACCACAGGTGTTTCAACTCAAGACACTGAGATCTTAAAACAGCCTCCTTAACCGTTAAGCCAACACTATGCAGGCGTATACAACTTCCATTGTCATCAAGTTTCTCTAGACAAGAATAGAAAGGAGAAGAGGTTTGAATGGGCGAGGATGATATTAAGGGAAATAAGTTTGGGAAAAAGTTGGATTTGGGGAGGGACTTACCTGGATTGCATATAGTGGAGAAGGAGGGACTTAGTCACTCGTGAATAGGAGAGCGTGAAGGCGATGGCAAATAGTATGCTCGTATTTGCGTACACAATAAATAGATGGACCCATCGAAAGACGAATTCAAGGGAACGGTGAAGGACCCGATTTATTGGTCCCCCCCCTCCCAAAAATGGAAATCCCTCCAAAGGGGAAAATCTGTTCATTTACTTGGATTACACCATATTCCGCTGCACGTTAATGAACGAATATGATGCATTCAGATTTGGGACTCAGCGATGGGCGGAGCAAAGTAGTAGGCGGAGCTAAACGGTGGGTGTGGACTGGGGGAGAGTTTCCGACCCGCCCACTTGTCTCCCTTGGTCCTTCCCTTCGCACTTCGCTAGATAAAGGACCCGCTGCAGCAACATATAGTAACTGGCGTGTCCTGTCGAGGCGGCCGCTTATCGAAGAAAAAGGATCATCGTGGATTTATGCAACTGAGCTGAGGGTAAGGGCTTCTTTTGACGTCATTATAATAAAATTCCTCTCATGTGGTAATTCGTCGGAGCGGCGCGCGGACCTCGTGGGACTGAATCATATCCTTTATCCCGATGAAATCCCATCGCTCGGTCTCTTACCCTATAAACCCTCCTGTACGTCGGATTGCGTGCAACTAATACTAATAGATCCTGCACAAGTACCTCAGGCAGAGACCTCTTGTTCACTTTCGTCGCATGCGATCATCTCCCGATGGCCAATTATAGCCGTTGTGTACTAACTACTATATATGCAAATGCACCAATTTGATTACGTTTATAACAAGTCTACAATGCATTATATCCATGGTTGTGCTAATCGAGCAACATTCGCGCCTCGTGTGGGCGGACAGATGGGACATGTCTGGCTCTCGGGCCACCAGGCAAGCCGTCTGTCTGTCATTGCCTCCGGTGCCAGCTGTCGGAATCCCACACGCCCTCCCATCCTCCTGAAATTCATATGCACTTCACTTCACTAATATATACACTAATATCTTGTTCTCTTGAACACTACTTCCCACGAGCGGTTCAAAAAGTTATCGGAACGACATGCTCACAATTGAATTGTCCAAGAAACGGAAACTTATGAAGTTATTTCTTTTTTTTTCAACAAACAATTGATAAGGATATTTTCTCTTGCTCACTATACTGTGTATAGTTACATAGTTTTAAATTAATAAGCCGGCCGTCCTCGGACTCTTGTGAGTATCCTGTTCCGAGAACTTTTTGAACGCCAGTCGTGGCTTCAGAATCAGTTCTGATTGTGAAACCAGGGTGTAAATTTATTATATCAAAGGGTGTAGTGCAGCATTTGCGTTGGAAATCCCGAACGTACCACAATAGATCGCTCTCTCCACGTCAAATAGGGAAGGAAAAGTGAAGCTGAGTTGTAAAAGGCTGAGTATTAGAGATACAGACTTGTAATATTGTGTAAAATATAGCCAGGGGAAGTTGGGATGCTCTTGTAAAGGCTAAATGTGCAGAGGTAGCCGTCCACCTTTCTGATGCACCTGTTCAACACACCTGCACGTATCTGCTGGGTCCCACAAATTGACTCCCCTTGTTACATTGTACATGCAAGTTGGACTGTGCTGTGTAGAGTTGAAACTGCCTCCACCCATATATCACGTTGTTGTTTTGGTTTTAAGGATAGAAATGTCATTATGGAATGAGGAATGTTTCATGCAAGGAAAGAGGAATGGATGCCCCTTCCCTTATTCTCTCCTCCTGACCTTGTTTCCCTTCTCTCCATTCATTATCTCATCATTCAATAATGTCAAGGGCTGGCATTGATATGAGATTGTGATAATCAATGTGACCATTGCTCACGGGCCCATTTGGCTGGTTGTTCATCATAATGCCATGGAGAGACCCCTCTCCTCACCTCCCTTCTCTTCACCTGAATTATCTTCAAATATATTGATCAAATAATCCAAAAAAATCAAATATATTGATCAAATAATCCAAAAAAAATGAAATATATTGATCAAATAATCCCAAAAAATCAAATATATTGCCCGGTCTGAGTCCTACACGTCATGTCAAAACGACTGCAACTATCAGCTAAGTCCACAGTCCTGGGCAAGTTCCATGGCCTATTTGCCCGAAAGACAGACGAAATTTGCCCGAAAGACGGGGACCACGCCGAAAGACGCCCGTGCTTCTTGTTAATTCGGCCGAGCAACCGTGAGGTCACGGGCGTGGTTCAAAGCGGTTTGAAGCCCACCACCACGAGCGTGGTCTGAAGTGGTTTGAACATCCGCAGACATATGTTTCGGGCTTGTTGGCCCTCATCAGCGCAGAGCAGTTCCCTCTCCAGGGTGGACTGGTCTATAAAATTGAGAATTTAATCATTCTCCCAGTATTGGCCTAACCTAACCCTAACAATCCTACAGAGATGTACGGGGCTGTAACTCTGTTAAGCTCATGCCTAATAGGTGAAGCCTATGCAAATGCTTAGCCAGAAGAGCCTTTTTAAAATTTAAGTTGCTCCTGGCATCACCTAGAGATAGTTTGTGTACCACAGACAGGTTAATGTGTGGCAGGCATTTCCTGTTTGGCAGGATGCATGCAGTAATAGCTAGTGTGACACCTGCTTCCTGGTACCCACTACAGTAATGTCATCTGATCTTGACTTATCTTTAGTAGGGTTTAACAAGTTCACTCCAGGGAAGAGTTTCTGTTCCATGCTGATGAGGTTTTGTCTTGTCATGCTGATGACAAGCTCGAAACACGTGTCCATGGATGTTCCCTCTCCAGGGTGGACTGGTCTATAAAATTGAGAATTAAGTTATCTTCCTGGTATTTGCTGCAGTGCAATCCCACTGGGAAGCACGGGGCTGTAGCTTTGATAAGGTCATGCCTAATAGGCGGAGCCTACACAACTGTTTAGCCAGAAGAGACTTTAATATATATATGTATATGTATACATTGGACAGTGCGTGAACATCGATGTGTATATCTATGGAAGGAATAGAATAAGAATGGCATGAATATTTTTTTTTATCCCAATCCAGTCCAGCCAAATCTGATCACATATTAAGAAAGACCAAATGTTTGCACATAGCCTGATGTTTTGCCACATCCTGTTTGCCAGTTTTGTGTGTTTTACTGTGGGTAACACTCCAGCAAAAGGCTGTTATCCCAAATGCAAATAATGTTTGCCCGGCTCTTTTCAATTTAGCCATAAGTTTTTATGTGGCTGACCTCGTCCTCTAACGTAACAAAAAAAAAGAGAAGAAGAAGCTGTTTAGAGTGTAAGAGTAACGTTAATCGGAAAAAGCAAAGGACGTTTCAAATAGTATTTAACTACAATACGTTTAAATTGTATTCCTTTTTATAACAGCATTGGCACATTGTCATTGGACAAAAGTGTGTTCCTGATTCTGTTTTTGGTGTGAGGGTGTTAAAATTATTTGGATTTCACTGTAGTCAAGGAAAGCTCTTTTCTACTCGGCCATGTCCCTATTATAATTCCTCTTTTATCAGATTAGGGCCTGGTGAGCTTATTTTACAAATAACTTATTAAATAATAACTTATTAAATAATAACTTATTTCTGTGACATTGTCAACAGTGTCAACAGTGTCAATTGTCAATTGTCAAAGTGTCAATTGTCAACATTCATTCATTCATTCATTGTGACATTATCAACAGTATATGGCCAAAGTACGGCTTTCTAGGCAAATAAAATGGCCACGATGCGGGCGAAGTAAGGATTTCTGGCATAATTTATATAAATAAAATATACAGTACAATATATCTTATCAACTCCAATAGAATGACAATCATGCTGACTTCAAACTCAACGATTATTTTGTAATTTAGCTAATGTAAGGGTTAGTATGTCGTTATGCATTGGGGAGGGAAAGACAGGCCCTCCACTCATAAGGGACCTGCACATTGGTAAAGATGTCATGAAATATTTTATCATCATTACTGCACGGAAAAGCAAGAAGCTGGTAGAATACCCACCCTAGAGGTACGCACACTCACCTTTAAGCTGTCTAGCCTGGGTTCGAATCTCTGCAGGGGTATAAACTGTGACCTTGGGGTTTTGCAATGCAGGGCAAATGCATTCACGGAAGGAGTTCAAGCTGGAGGATCCATTTGCCTGCACTGATCAATGGTGGACATTAAAGATCCCAAGGTGCCTTTTATGATTGCCAGCACCCTCAAAAAATTCCAACTTTCTGCATGCTGGCAATGCAACGGCAAACCACCCAGCATAACCCTTGCCAAGAGGCTACGTCGACAGTTCCGTCATGGCTCTGCCAAGTTGATGAATTATGGTGAAAGCAACCATTTAAAGCTGCCGTTTTATCATGCGTGATATACACGCCTTTTCTTGAAATCCCGAGCCATAACTGTACCGGAACAGCAGTTACATGGTTCACACTCACATGTCGCTTAAGAACTTCTGACAGTATGTAAGAGTCTTGTGTAGAAAGTGCCAAGGAAAAGAAAACAACAATATGGAAATGGAATTTCATAGCTCTTATCCATTGTACTTCAAGTTCCTATACAGCAGTGAGAATGCCTGCAACAGGAAACATGGAAACCATGATTAGAAATGATAACATGGGGCTGACAACTTGTTGATATCACTTGGTCCAAAGAGGAATTCAGTTTAATTTGGAAAGAGGTACAGACACCCGGCCTTTTAATTTAACGACTCTTTTAATATTGACAAACATGTGCAAAAATTCATTCTTCGGCGCATTTCAATACCGTTTGCCAAGTGGCTGCACTTGTTGTTATTTATGTCATTGAGAAAAAAAAAAAGTCTTCACTAGCTGTCGATCAAGTTCAAAAGTATCTTTGTGCAACACAGATAGTGTACTCAGTTTTTTTCAAATCACAGACACTGAATCTTTGACTTGTCAGATAGCTCTGATATTGAGCTTTACAACTTTGTTTCTGTTGGGAATTTTGAGGCTGAGTTCAGACTGAGCCTCATGCAGCCTGAGAAAGGGGAAGCTCGTAGCAGCAACATTACTGCGGTTATGCCTGCATCTCGCAGTCTTTCCTGACAGGATATGTATTTCACTACGCAATAGGAAGCTTAGCATTGCTTTGCAGCCGTTTGCTTTTGCTGCGAGACCGATTGATAGGCAGGAAATAACTTTATAAGCGAGCAAGCGTATTTTATATGACAATTGATGGAGGATGGTGGAGTGCACGGGAGAGAGTAAGACTGGAGGGTGTTCAAGGTGGGACAGAGTTTGTTTTTTTTAAATACATTTTTATTTCTGACCTCATTCTCATCGTCAAAAGGCATATAGTAGATGGTGATTAAAGACGTTACTTGCTTTACCCCAAATAATAGGTCTTGGTTAAAATTGCGAGTATCCTGTATGAACTTTTTGGGCTAATCTTATTCAGCGTTTCCATTTGTGTGGGTAGACCTATGTGAAAAAATAAATAAGTGTGTGTGTGTGTGTGTGTGTGTGTGTGTGTGTGTGTGTGTGTGTGTGTGTGTGTGTGTGTGTGTGTGTGTGTGTGTGTATAATTTATGCACATGACTTCAGCATCATGTCATAGTGTCAGTGTGCTTTTTTGGTTAAATTTAATATTCCTGACTGCAAACCTCCTAACTCATGAGGAGCAGGGCAGAGACAATGTGTTCGCGTGGCAGGTGACACTTGTTGGTAGCAGGTTGTGCAGCAATTTCTGGGGTGAGACTCAATCATTGCCTTACTTCCTCGTCAAGTTAGGGGGTTCAATCTGAACCTGAATCAATCTGAATATATATAGTTGTGTTTTTGGGAAACCACTAAGAAGTAATGGCAACCACCAGACAGACCGGTCCCTTAGAATAGTTATTTTATCGCACAACATTATATTAGTCCCTTCCCCTTATAAGAGTTTGTATGTCGTTATGCATTGGGGAGAGAAAGACAGGCCCTCCACTCATAAGGAAAAGTCTGGCGGATGCACAAAGATTGCATCCACAGGTATTGATTCAAAGTCTTGAAGGAAAGAAGACAGGTCAAATGCCTCAAGGGTGGATGCCAGCAACAACATTTTGTGGACAGGGAACTTTTCAAATACACCAAAGACCATTCGGTTATGCACCAGGTAAAAGTCCCTGGAGAGGGCTTGTGGGGGCAGGATGACAAACTTCACCAATCAGGATCAGAGGAACTTTAGAGAGGGCTTGTGGGGGCAGGGGAAGCGACACTCCACCAATCGGCAGCCGAGAAAACACCCTCAAACAGTCCCACCCTCGCCAGGGCCTGACAAAAAGGCCTTGCACACTTGATTCTCGCTCTTGGGCGGTCTCTCTCTGCTGGCTGGACTGGACTCTCTCTGCACGTGCCTGCTCTCTGCCTGCCGGTTTCACTCTGCACGTGGTCATCGGACTTTCTGCACGAGGCCACGACATACTCTTTTTCTGAACAAGATCACGACGTGCTCACACTCGACGTGTCCCTGGCTTACTCTGCACGAGATCCCGATGTGCTGACTCTCCACGTGTCCCTAGCTTACTGTGCACGAGATCACAACGTGCTCACTCTCCACGTGTCCCTAACTTACTCTGCACGAGATCCCGACGTGCTGACTCTCCACGTGCCCCCAGCTTACCCTGTACGAGATCACAACATGCTCACTCTCGACGTGTCCCTGGCTCTTACCTGCATGGTTCCCAACGCAATGACTGTCAAGCTCCCGATGCTTTTTGCCTGCTCAACTTCATGCTGGGGAGCATCTTTACCTGCTCGTGCCGTCGGTGACGTCAAGACAAGGTCGTTGCAGTGGAACAGCATCCTGGTGGTGGCTGGTAACATCGTAACCATTCTGGTAACAGGATCCTAACGTTTGTATATATATGTATGTATATATATATATATTTATGTATATATATATTGTACATACATATACATATATATATATATATATATATATATGTATATATATACATACATATACATATACATATATATATATATATATACATATACATATATACATACACACATATGTACACAGGTCTTGGTGGACCACATACTTGTCGCATTTTCTGCCCCAGAATTGCTGAAATGGTGATGGGTCTTATTCTTGCTGTTTTCAGTATCCTCCCCTCCTTCCTTTCCTCTAATCCTGTTCATTCCCTTGATGTTTGTCTCACTGTCAGATCTACCTTGCCCTTCCATGAGGCTTTTTATTATTGGCGCTGAGGAAGCGCCTTTAGCGATTGACTTCCAGCCAGTGTAACGCTAATTCCTGTCACAGGAATTCTGAGATCATATAAGTGGGCGTGGCAGTTCCTGATTGGTTCGTGTTGGGGAACGCCTTCTCGCTGCCGACGTGACGTAAATTCGCGCACGCGCACTGGTGAAGCTTACTCGATCTTACTCGATCCCATATTACATGTACTTTCATTGCATACAAATTATACTTCCTCCTAGAAATTCCATGCCCGAACCTCAGCGCAATCCAAGAGGATTCACTTGTTAGGTTTACTCTCCATGAAATGGAGAGTAACCTATTATTACTGCTAGAGTTTTTCTTATTATTATTCTTCCGCCCTATTTTGCACCTCAGCAAACTTCATAATTAATGTTCTCAGCAACCGCTGGTCGGATTGACCCGGAAATTTTCATCAAATGATCGACTCGGCTCCGAGAATTTTTTAATGCTAATTATGACGTCATAGGTCACGTGGTATGGGCGCCATCTTGTAAAACATATTCAACTTTTCCCCTCTGTATCTCCGAAACGCCTCAATGGAAAAATTTGAGGAATGGCTCATTCTAAAGAACTCTTCAATGGGAACAAAAGACATGTGTATCGAGTATATTAAAAATGCTAACGTTAAGAGGTTAGAATTCGTCAAACAAAAATTTTTCTCCCCCAGAAAATGGGATTTTTTCCCCAGATGCTTAATTAAAAAAAACTCAGAATGCAAAAATTTTCGAAGTCATACGTCACATGGTTCGGCCGCCATCTTGTTTTTCGTGAAAAAACACAAAAAACACTTTTTCTCCGCAACGGCTGAACGGATAGAGCCCAAACTTGGCATGCATATTCGCATACCCATGACGAACAAAAATGTCAGCGAGCACGATGTCATCCGACACATGGTTTCAGAGTTATGACGTTTTAAAGCTCAAACTAGAAATGGAATCACCTCCATAATTTGTGGAGATATCGAGTGGAAACTTTACACAAATGTTCCTCATGGGGGGATGTTTCATCGTTACTTGAGACGTTTTAATAAGTCACATGGTTTGGCCGCAATAAATAATGGAAGTTAAATTTTTAAAAGCTTGTAACTCTTGAACCACTGCATGTATCGACTTGACTTTTTAATGCAATGTAGCTCTCACCAAGCGGAACAAGTATGCAAAATTTCAAGGTGATTGGATGTACTGTCGCGAAGCTATAAGTCTTTATTGTTGAAAGAAGAAGAAACGCACCATTTTGTCCTTCCAGGCCACGTCTCCCAGTGCTATTGCCATTTTAAGTTTTAATTTCCTTTAAAAAGCATTTTCTCTGCAATAATAGGGCCGATTGAGATAAAATTTTCACCATAGGAGGGACTCGGTCTGTAGAATATTTTAATGGTAATTATGACGTCGCAGGTCACGTGGTTCGGCCGCCATATTGTTTTTCGTGGAAACCCCTTTTTCTCTGCAACGGCTGAACAGATCGAGGCCAAACTTTGCAAGCAGAATCGCATACCTATGACGAACAAAAGAGTCAGTGAGCACGACATCATCCGACACATGGTTTCAGAGTTATGACGTTTTTAAGCATGAACCTTTAAAACCTAGCTCCTCCCTCATTTTTGATCCAATCGAGGAGAAAATTCACAGATCTGTTCAGCATGTCAGTCTACTAAAATGTCATTTTAGAATTTGCGATAGGTCACGTGGTTTGGCAGATATCGTTAATTAAACGAAAATATTTTTTTAAAAATGGATATCTCTTGAATCGCTTTATTGATTGACGTGAAACTTCATACTCTAGTAGAACTCATGAAGAGTAACAAGTGTGCAAAATCTCAAGATGATTGGATGTACGGTCTGGAAACTAGAAGTTGTTATTGCCTGAAGAAGAAGAACCACAACACTTTTTTTGGACCAGGCCATGTGACATAACCACCTCACGAGCTAAGGGTAGCTCGAAATTAAATTGTCTTCGGATTTGGCAGTCGCTAGAGGGTGTTAACATTCGAATGCAACAAATCTGGGCAAATTCTGATGAATTTTCGTAAAACTACACGATATTGTCATTTACATTGGAAAATAACATTGTAAAACTCTCCGCCACCTCGGCTTATTTCTCGCTCTGAAGTTCATCCTGTCTTCAATTTTAAGGAGAAAGAGAGGTATCTGCAAGCAATGGTGACCTTTATTTTGTGGAAATCCGATTTAAAATGACGAAGTTATCCAAAATGTAACATTTTAAATGGGTCGCATTTCCAAAGTGATTCTTCCACAGGTAAAATATCCACACGTGCAGGCAGATCTTGCGGCGTCAATTTGGCTCCGATTTCAAATCGGATTTCGATTGTCGTATTGCCTTGGATGAGTTAACAAAATACCACAACAAATTTGGTGACAATCGTGAAAAATTTGACCAAGTTCGATCGACGGGATACTTCGTTCTTCCGCTGACATACGGCACGGGCCACGGATGACGTCATGCCACGGCATGACGTTCTTCGACGGGTGGCAGATATCGTTTTTTTTTTGTTTTTTTTGTTGTTTTTTTGTATACTGAATCGAGGCTCGTGAAAGAGCTAACATTTATTTCACAAACAAATCAACCAGACAAACAAAACACACAAAAAGAGGGAGCGGAAGACAAGATGGGGAGAGAAGGGGAAGCACACAAACCACAACATTTGAGAGCAGGGAGAAGTGTGGGAGGGAGAGGGCTTGGGGGCAGGAGGCGTGGGAAGGGGGGGGGGGGGGGGGAGAGGTATAAAACACAAGGGGACCGAAATTAGCGGGGGTAGAAAAGATCAAGGTTTTGGATGGGGGAGGATAAGAGATGGTGATGAACAGCTGTTTTAAAGACCTGGAGGGTGGGACACTTCGAGTCCTTGGAGGACTGTTCCACCTCCTGTAACCCAAATTATGGAGATAACAATCAACGACACACACGCAAACACTCGTGCAAACAAACACACACACACACACACACACACACACACACACACACACACACACACACCATGTCATGCATCATCATCATCATGTCATGCATCAGGTAATGGAGGTCCTGGAATCACTCTTGCTCCAGTGTAAACCAGAGCATTCACGACCTGATTATATTGTCTGCTCATTTATTTACTTCGCGGCTACTGGACACAATATCGGATTGCAAGTGTGCTTTATTTATTTATCTGCCCGTTTTCATGCAGTCCATCTTTTGTCCCGGGATTCTCCGTTTTCGTCATTCTGTGTTTTCCAATAATCAACTGTTATTCTGTAAGAAGACGTTTGGTGTTGTGACCGGTTATTGCAGATTTAGCACCACTTCGGTGAGAAACCATTTCGGTATTTTCTGTGAAGTTCATGGGAGGGAACGGCGATGGGAAACTCCAAAAATGGACACTATTTCCGTATTTACCGATATACACAGACTTTCTCCTGTCTGGCGGACATCTGATCACGGTAACGAGCTTGCAAGCTTTGTACATGGACAACTATCCGAATCTACACGGTTAAGAAACGAATCAGCATGTCGGAATAGCACCTCAATCCCCAAAAATCATGGCATTCTTTTCTGATGATGAAAATATGGAATCCTTCATATTGGTCATCACAAAAATACAGAGTTCCATGCTATACGGAAGGAATTTCACCCATGTATATATACATACATAGGAGTATATATGTACACTTTGTACAGTCACGTGAAAAAGTAAGTACACCCCTTGTAAAGTCCTGACTTTTTCAACACACTTCAACATACAGCTATTTTATCCTCATTTCAACAATATTGACAGACAAAGGTGACATAATATAACAAATACCTAATTAAACGAAAATATTTTTTTAAATGGATGGGGTGGGGGGATGTGTGTGTGTTTGTGTGGAGGGGTGTGCGTGTGGGGGGGAGGGGTGTGTGTGAGTGGGTGGGGGGGGGATATGTGTGTGTGTGGGGGGGGGGGGGTTGGGGTGTGCGTATGGGATGGGGGGGTGTGTGTGTGTATGTGTCGAGGTGGGGGGGGGGGGGGGGTGTGTGTGTGTGTGTACGTGTGGAGGGGTGTGCATGTGGGGGGGAGGGGTGTGGGGGTGTTTGTGTGTGTGCATGTGTGTTAGGGTTGGGGGGGTGGGGGGGATGTGTGTGTGTGTGTGTGTTGGGGGTGGGGGGATGTATGCGTGTGTTTGTGTGTGTGTTAGGGTGGGGGGGATGTGTGTGTGTGTGTGTGTGTGTGTGTGTGTGTGTGTGTGTGTGTGTGTGTGTGTGTCGGGGTTGTATCCAAGGGGGTTGTGTCAAAGCATGTCCAATGAAAGTGGGGTTGTATGAAAAGTGGGGTTGTATCAAAAGTGGGGTTGTATCAAAAGTGGGTGCGAGTAAACCGGTCATCACTGCCAGCAGTTTTAAAGTGGCAGTTCTAGTTATTATTATTATTATTTTTTTTTTTTGTATACAAGATGGAGACTCGTGTAAGAGCTAGCACATTAAACACACATGAGCACATAAAACATAGACGGACACATAAAACAATAAAGGGAGGGGGAGACAAGATGGGGAGAGAGAGGGAAGCACACAAGCACAACAGTAGAGAACAGGGACATTGGGAGATCTGTGAAAGGGAGAGGGCTTGGGGGGGGGGGGGTAGGGGGGGGGAGGGAAGGGGTTCAGGGTATAAAACAAATTGACACTACTAGGAATTTCAGGAATTAAATTCTTGCTCCTGTGAAGGACTCTGTTTGCACCTTAAGCCAAGGGTTGTCTTTGCTTGTGGTATCTTCCAACCAAGATAATGGAACAAGATAGCAACCTCATGCACTGATTTGAACAACTGAAAAAAGTAAAAAGAAGTACAGATACATTCAAAGTACACCTCCCCCATGCCAAATCAATAAAAAATATATCTTCCAGTGCGTGGCATTGACGAGGCGCCTTCGGCACTTATTGGTAGATACGTCTTCGGCACGCCATGCAGCACGTAGAGACAGTATTGGGAGCGAGAGGTGTACAATAATCGATTGATTTATTGTGAAATTAAAATAAATAAATAATAATCGTAAAATAATTAATTTCTTAATTAATTGGCTAGTAGCATACCTCTGTCCGTAGCTGTAACTCCGTCCATAGTTAATCAGTTTCATCCGTAGCTGTAACTTTTAGAACATCAATTAAATAATTAATGAATCGAAAAAATTAAATAATTAATTGATAACTTGATTAATGAATAAGTAATTAATAAATTAATTTATTAATCAATAAATCCAAAATATCTTTTATAACCAAATCACTTGGTAACTGTCATGTCCAAATATTAGCTTCTTAGCTTAAAAGGTGCCTGAGATATTGTCCAGATGAGAAAGAAAATAAATATGTGATTAATAATGAAAATGAATAAATAATAATTGTAACATAATTAAATTATTAACCAATTGGCAAGTAGAATACCTAAGCCACCACCGTTTCATCCGCATCGGCAACTTAAAATTTTTTTTTTAATCAGTCGATTCATTAAATAATTTATCGATTAATTGATTCATCAATAGATCAAAAATACCCTTTGCAGACAAATCCCATACTATTAATGTATAACTGTGATATGTTCCAGATATCCTGAAAAACAAATGCCAATTTGTGTATTTTACGTCCACAAATGAAGGTGGACGTAAGTGATGTTTTCACCCCTGTCTGGTTGTTTTTGAAAAGATTATCCTAAAAAGTTGTGGACGGAATTGGACGAAATTTGGTGGAGAAGTTGAATGTGTGACAAGTGCAAATTGATTGGATTTGGTGAAGATCCGGATCCGATAATTGTTTTTTTAAGTGATTCTTCCTCATTGAGAGCCGGGGCCAAAACGATATCCCGTGTAGCACGATATCTCAATGCAGTATGGTATATGTCCTTAGAGGTTTAAAACAGTGTATGTATTTAGAATGCAGGACTTGGAATGCAGCACATGTACGATTATGATTGTGTTGTCATGGAATTGTTTAGTATTTACAACGTTAAAGTAACATCGCGAGAGATTTCTACTACGTACTAGGTTGATAATATCATCGTAAAAACGGCACATAACTAGCAACACACCATGGGTCAGAAATGGTCATCATCATTGTTTAGCATCATTGATGATCATCATTGATCATCAACCAGGACATAGGGCAGTGGAAAAGGAAACTGTGAGTAACTCCAGTAGTTTGGTTAGGGAAGAAGTCCGAGAGAACAAAACAGATAATGGCTTTCCGAGCACTAAAACAAAATGAGGCATTTGATTGTGTAGGGGCAGTTGGTCGGGCAGTTCACCAACAGCAGTGACTAGATGGACATACAAATGGTATAGAAGACTCTAAGTTAAGGAAAGTTAAAATGTCAAGACTTCTTTACACAAATGCAGACTCCTTGCCGAACAAGATGGTGGAGTTGGCCTTCAAGGAATATGATAGTCAGAGATTTAAATGCAAAATAAATGAGGAAAACATGAATTGCCTTCCAGAAGATGCAATAGCAGCATTGCACAAACTACAGTAGAAAGACTATTCCTCTTACTTCTTTACCTCATCTTACTTTGCATGTTCTTTTCACATTTGGTAATACAAGCTCTTTTCCATATCAAGTCTGTCACGACCATGTCCTTCCTTTCAGAGCAAACATAATTGTCAGAGACTGGCCTGCCATTGCGTGTACAGTGACATAATCTATTTTAATTCAGCTGGTGTTATGGCATTCGCTTTGATCATTCCCTCCTCTGGATCTCAACGCCAAAGCAAGATCAATGAGTTCCTCCAGAAACCCTTTGCAATAAGGCTCTCGATGTGCTCTTCCATATGTTCGGCAACCATCTGATCCACAACTGCCCTGGAGACATCATTTCCAAGTGCAACCAGTTCTTCATTTTGTCTTGCTGCACATCTTTCTTATCGATGAGCTGGGTACATTCTGCCAAATAAGGCCCTTTTTGGATTTCATATCCTAAGAGAGCTGAACTATTTTAAATACAAATATGAATAACTTGGCTCTTTTTTTTTCCAGCCATTTTTTTGTACTAATGCCAAATTCATAATTGCGCACAACTTAAAGTTCACTTTGCATTGCTACGTCCATCACCAAAGGTGGACAAAGTTTATGTTATCACCCCTCTGTCTGTCTGTCTGTCTGTCTGTCTGTGAGCAGGATATCTCAAACAGTTATTGATGGATTCGGACGAAATTTGGTGGACAGGTTGGGTGTGCGACAAGAACGGATTGATTAGATTTTGGTGTAAATCTGAATCTGGATCCGAGAATTTTTAATTTCGAAAGTCACTTCCTTTTATCATTGAGATATGGGGCCAAAAACGTTATATAGCATGGATTTCAAAAAGTTGTGCATGGATTATGAAAACATTTGCTGGATGAGTTGGACAGGTGACAAGAACAAGTTAATTCAATTTTGCTTCAGGTCCGGTCCCAGATCCGGCCCATCAGTGTAATACAAAAAGTAAACTGTGCAGCCTGGTGGAGGTACGCGCTCTACTGAGTGCTGTTCTCGTTACCTTTTTCTTTCAACCGTTTCACTTTGTTTCATTAGCATAAGTTTTGCCATCGTGGCTTTCCTTGGTAGCTTGAATCGTTTTGCATTTGGTTGAAAGGTTTCTTTGAAAATAATAGCATCACTCTGTGGCATCACATGACTTGAGCAATCATCCCTAGGTAGCCGGCTATGTCAGATTGCCACCTTGCCTCAAATGTACCGACAGCGAGTTAGAGCAATCTGACATTGTTGGGCTCTTGTGATCTAGTACTTTAAATTCGTGCCGTTTTAATTGTTTAATACATAGATTGCCGAGTTTGTGTTGAATGGTAGTTTCTAAAGCATTTTCTTTTCTTTTCATTTTCAGAGATATTCAAAATGAAACCAAACCACAGCGACGCTCGCACAACGCTGGAAAGGACTGATGCTGCTTTGTGACATTTCGCCTTAAACCAGTTACCAGTGCACCAATCTCTCTCACTTTGGTGCCATGTCGAGCACATTTCTGAAGTTTTTCAAGGATTCCCTTTCAATTTAAAGCTTTAGTGGTGCTGAGGAAAAATTGAGTGCAAGTGAAAAACTGTTTCTCTTTTTAACTACAAGACTTCATTTGCACTGGAAGAAAATATCAACCAAAATGCATTTGCCTGAAACACGGATAAAAACAAAATAACTTTCCAATATTTTCTTTTCAGGTTGAAAGTATCATTGTCCAACTTCTATAAACTCTATGCACCGATATATTTTAACGATGATGTCCTGAGGTAGCCATTTTCACACCTTGGAGAACCTTTGGAGAGTTGGCATTTTTTGGTGCTCTGGATTGCTTTCTGCAGGACATCCCTTCCCCTCCACTGCCCCTCCCAACAACAACAACCTCCCCCCTCCGGAGAAGATTAATTCAGCGGCACAGCATGAATGTGAATTTTGAAGATCTCTGACCGCTCTCCAGGGACCCAGGCCCCGTCTTGTCAAAATAAGCCTGGGCTCTGGCACGGCATAATGAATGTCGATCAGGCATCTACAAGCCGGAGTAATTCCATAAAACGTCCATTTGAGGTGTTCACCATTTCCATTTACCCTGGACACCTGTCTGAGGATACCATCGCTTGGCCAGTACAGGCCACGATTGAAACAAAAGCAGAATGTATTGTGAACGTGCTGGTGGAGAAACTCCAGCTGAACCGCTCGACAGGTTACGTCCTAGCAGAAGTAAGCAAGTATGCATTTACAGTACTAAATATATACAACTTTTGTTTTTCTACCACACTATGCTAATGAGGATGGCTGCTGCTTTTGTGACAAGGTGAGAGCATCGGGAGGGGAGGAGTGGATCTTAGACCCTGGCGAATGCCCCGTGCAGAGGATGATGCTTTGGCCTCGCACGGCTTTGAATCCTAGCACGAGAAAGCTCGAGAAGGGTGAGAAGGCATCGAGTGTGCAGCCTGACCCACCAGAATACCGCTTTTTGTTGCGGGAAAAGTGCACTGATGGATCAATCCATTACAAGCATTCATCAGCATGGCTACAGGTGCATTACAGATTACCCAGAGATTGTTGATTGTTCAAACCAGGAAACCCGACATGAAGCCATTTCTTGTTCACAGCTTGTATACTGTTCTTTCTGTAACTTTTTAATGCATTCCTTGTTTGCATGTGGTTCTTGCAATGTAGGAGAGAGAGGAACGGCGAATGGAAGAGCGGGGTTTCCTACCACACCGTGCCAATGACACAGATGACCTGTGTACCCTGCCCGAACTGAGTGAAGATGCCATCCTTGTGAACCTCCGAACACGGTTCATGCGCTGCCAAATCTATACATACGCTGGATCCATCCTTGTGGCAATCAACCCCTTTCGTTTTCTTCCCATCTACAACCCTCGCTATGTCCAGGTAACTTTGTACTCTGGAGTAGGAAGCTGGGGAGGGGAAGGCAGTGGGGCCGGTCGGTACTCGCTGTCAGAAGTACAATGTTGAGTGCTGTCCACTTTTCAACTGTCCATTAATGTAAATGTGCAGTCTCTTGGAAAAAGTGAAGAATCAATAATACTTTAATGACATCTGTCTGTCCGTCTATCATTAAAAAAATATTGCATGGTGCCAGAATCTCATGAGATTGTGAATTAATCATTGCTTCATCATTATTTAATTTTAACATTGTATTTATGCATCACGAAGAATATAATTAATTAAGATAATTTATTACCACAATTGGGCAACTCGCAATCACTTGATGCCCAATAATACCTTATTTACGATTAATAAATAATTGATAGGAACAAGGTAGATCGTGGAAACCGTTCACAATGAGAAGACAAAGTGATTCCCCTTGTGTTAGACACGTGACTACTCGGCATAAATTGGCAAACGTATTACCCAGTCTTCAGTAATGGAGGCACCATCAACACTAGAGCGACTAGAAAAATCATGACCAACCACAGCTCGAGTTTTGTTGCTCTCGCATCGAGGCCGAGTTGTGTTGCAAGCATCACACCATCTGTCGTCGTGCAGTCAACATCAGAGGTAGGCCTGCATCATGTGTACCATAGGCAGCAGTGCGTGGAGCTCTTACAATTTACATCTACCTGTGACTTGAAATATTTTCAATTTATTGCAGTAAATAAAAATTGAATGTGCGAGGTTTTAAACAAGGTCTCCTGTTACAAGTTGGTTTGGCTAGGTTGGAGTTAGGTTTGGGTTAAACACAAGACGTCACGATCTAACAAAAATTCCACATTGAACACCTAGCATACTGGCAGAGCGTTTTTGTGAGGTTTTCACCCTGTATGAACAGGCTTCTGGAGATGAGCAAACATGCTCCGCAATATGCTGCCAAGGGGATACGCCACATCAACCAAGGCCAAGGCGATTTTCGAGAGAACAGGCAGGCATCACAGCGATAGAACCTGAAGTGTCCAAGCCGATTGCTCTGAGAAACATCCGTGGTTGACTCTGTGTGAGATGAAGAATATACTGTTTTGCTTTGTTTCTACAGCAGCAGGAGAACGCCACTTTATTATAATTGGTAAAAATTCAGAAAAGACCTTCACACATATTGGATTTCAGAACTGAAAGAAAGCAAGCGTCAGACTGAAGAAACACAGTCAGAGTCGTGCACATATAGAAGCAGTTCTAAAGCTGAAGGCTTTGGGAAGAACTGGGATAGATGTGCAGTTTAGGCAAGCATTGAGGGAAGAACAGCGAGCACACACAAAGGGGGCTCATAAGCCAGATTCAATGCATACAGTATTTGCTCAGGCAGGGCCATCCTATCAGAGGTCATGATGATGCTGAAAGTAATTTATTCCAGCTAATTAAATTGAGAGGGAACGACATTCCTGAAATGGACGATTGGATAAGCCATAATTGCCATGAAATGTATGGAAAGTAGCCAGTCCATAGAAACAGGCAACTGTCCAGTTACAACATAAAGAAACAACTATAAATGAAATACATGATCAAATGTATAACTAAAACGGCACTCGGTAGAGTGCATACCTCCACCACGCTCAACAGTTTTCTTTTTGTATCCCACCGATAGGCCGGATCTTGCATGAATCGGCCTGTCTTTTTTAATCTAGACCTGAACCAAAATCTAATCTGCTTGTTCTTGTCACCTAATCAACTCGTCCGCCCAGTTTTGTCAAAACTCATCCACCTAGTTTTGTCATAACTCGTCCACAACTTTTTGAAATATCATGCTATATATTTCTGATCAGATATATAGATCTGGATGATATAGATCTGGTTGATCAGAGTAGTGATGGCAATGTACAAGAGAGCGCGCACAGCTGTATCGAAGGACGGGAACAGTGGTGAGTTTGAGGTGAAGGTGGGAGTGCATCAGGGGTCAGTACTAAGTCCACTACTATTTGTATCTGTGATGGAGGTGCTGGCTCGGAACGTAAAGCAGGGTTTATCGTGGGAGTTATTGTATGCAGATGATCTGGTGTTGATTGTGGAAAGTATGGATGGACTGAAGGAGAAGATGAACAAGAGGAAGGAATGTATGGAGACAAAAGGTCTGAAGGTGAATATCGGAAAAACGAAGGTAATGGCAAGTGGTAAAGCATGTGGTGAGGTGGAAAGAACTGGGAAGTGGCCATGTGCTGTGTGCATGAAGGGTGTCAGAGTGAACTCCATTCAATGTAAAATGTGCGCAGAGTGGGTTCATCAAAAATGTAGTGGTCTGAGAGGGTCATTAACCAGTGTGGCAGCTGCATTCAAGTGTAAGGTGTGCACAGAGGGAGCTGCAGATGGAGGAAATGTTGAGTTGGATCTTGGAGACGGTGTGAAGCTGGAAGTTGTGAAAACATTTTGCTACCTGGGAGACATGTTGAATGGAGAAGGTGGCTCAGACTCGGCAACAGTTGCTCGAGTGAGATGTGCATGGAAGAAGTTTCGGGAACTGAGTGGCGTGCTGACGAGGAGGGGAGTGTCGTTGAAGCTGAAGGGAAAGGTGTATGCTGCATGTGTGAGAAGTGTTATGATTTATGGGAGCGAGACATGGGTAATGAACGTAGAGCAGCAACGATGGCTGGAAAGGGTGGAAATGCAAATGGTTCGGTGGATGTGCGGAGTATCGTTGAGAGAGAGGAAGACAAATGATGAATTGTGAAAGATGATGGGAATAGAGCCTGTGATGGATGCTGTGAAGAGAAACAGGTTGAGATGGTTTGGTCATGTGTTGAGGAAGGATGAAAGTGACTGGTTGAGAAGAATGATGGAAATGAATGTAGAAGGAAGTAGAGGACGGGGAAGACCGAGAAAGACTTGGCTCAAGGTGGTGGAAGAAGAAATGCGGGCAAGGGGGTTAACAAGGAGAGATGCAGAAAATAGGGCAAAATGGAGAAGATTGTCATGGGGACCGCAAGGCTAACCCCCGCTCTAGCAGGGAAAATGGCCTTAAAATGCCTTTTGTTGTTGTTGTATACTCTATATTGTTTTTGACACCATCTCTCAATGGTGAGGAATCGCTTAGTTTTTTTTTGTTTTTTTTTAATTGTCTTATAGGGAAAAATCCGGATTTTCACCAAAATCAAACCAAATTCGTTCTTGTTGCACAACCAACCTGTCCACCAAATTTTGTCTGAATCTGTCCATAAGCCTTTCAAGTTTACTGCTCACAGGCAAACAAAAGCAAATAGACAGAGGTTAAAACAAACCTCTGTCCACCTCCATTGTCAGAGGTAACAAATGTCACTGTGAGCTGTAACCAGTACCGTAAAACTTCGACATTCGCAGGGGATGTGTTCTTGAAAACTGCCTTGAATCGCAAATTGGCGAATGTCATAGCATTTTTCTTTTCAATGGGAAAAGGAATTTAGTGTTAAGGGGGCTGGTGATTTATAAAGGAAAAGTTTAAAGAACACTCATGCACATAATTCCTTTTATTAAAATGCTTATAAATAAAAATGTAAATACTATAAATAATTCCAAAAGGTTAGCCCCCTCTTTCATGTCTGTCATGTTATTTTGCCATTTGTTTTGCTTCGATCTTGCGTGGTCCCAAAAGTGTGTCTTGATTCTGGAAATAGTTGCCGTTTTAACTGCTCGGAGTTGAATCTTGAAGGAAAATATTCTGTTTTAACTTACGAAGATAGGAGTTGAGTTTAAATTGCATAATTTTAAATGTCCTCGCATCATAGTCCTTGCGTTAGAATTTCATTTTATTTTAGATCCAAAATAAAAGGTCATTTTTGCTTACCATGAACCAGCCTTGCTGATCGGCGTGACATCTATACCATATATTACACCTTTATCGTGTGCATGTGTAAAGAAATCATGAGACTTAAAACATAATAAAAAAACAATATATATATATATATATTATTACATTTGTGGGGGTAGATGATGGATTACCATAGTACAGGTAGGATCATATAGGGATAGCATGGACCGTGGACGCGTAGGAGACTTCTCAATGTATTAAGTAGGGAGACCGGCGCTTAAGTAGTTTACGTGTCTTCACAAGAGGGGTGAAGCTATGGTAATTAGATAGGGGTTAAGACTAGTTTTCCCCCAGTGTGTGATTGCCCTTGGTGTTTTTCCCCTATGTTTCTACAATTATAACAAGGCCGACCATAAAAAGTCACTCGTTACAACAACAACAATAACAACAACTGTCCATTAACCAACCATAACCGGCATAATTGCCGACGGAAGCCCGAACATTCTCGATTGACAACTAAACCCCGCCTCCAAAGGTTCGTAAACGGCAGGCCACGCACCGAGCTTCATCATTGGTTGTGGAGACATTGGGTGATTCGACGGAGCGCGGGCATTGGACAGTGTGTGATGTCAGAGGGAGAAGGTTCGGGCAGTAGGAAGAAGTCTATTTGTTTCGGGTGCGCTCGTGAAGAGAACTCTTTGGAGCTTGTGGAATTTTTGCAACGTTGGAGGAGGGGGTGTTGTTGGACTGTGGTGCTTTTCGGGGGAGCTGGAGCCGCGTTGCATTTGGTGGTGGAAGCAAAGAAGGGCCGTTTGACTGTTTGCTTCATGCCTGGGTGTGTTCGACGCGTGGCGTCGGCACCATTATTGGAGTGTTTCCCGCGCAACCGGCTGCGTCGGCTGCGGCAGCCATCAAGCTCCCTCAACACATTTTGGACCAGAGCTGAGTACCGGCCGACTCAACAAAACAATTTATTTTATTTGCTTTATCTTTCGCCTTGTTCGTGTCTGTGTCTGAGTGGAGGATCCTCAAGTCGGAAATATTAGATTTACCTCACCTTTCATTTTTTTTATCCCTGACATTTACGTTCATTAAATTCATAATTGTTGCATTTTACTTGTGTGTGTTTATTTGTTCGTGGGTACGAGAATAAACCTGTGTGGCTTCCGGTCAGGTAAGCGATCTGGTTCCTTCACCCGCGCACGACGGACGAACCGCCAGTTTCGGCTACGCGCCTCGGGAGTAAAAACGATTGGTCAGTCGTCACCCAGTGGTCTTAACCACCGGGTGACAGGACTATATATATATATATATATATATATATATATATAACTGTAAGAAATAGTAGAAACTCCAAAGTACGAGCAGGGCGTCTCATTTGTATTGAATATATAATCGTTAGATTAAATAAGACGCGGACGTAGCTTCAGGACGTCGATCTTTAATTGTCGACAAGCTTTCGACCAACAAAGGTCTTCTTCTCAGTCAGCCCCAAGTCAGCCCGGGTGACACCATCACAATTTCGGTCTTCGAGGCCGGCCGATAGGCACAGTGTGACCGGAAGGGACGAGGTTCTCCTGACCACGTGGCCCTTGACTTGGTTTGTCCGCACAATGTGGGCGCTTTCAGGATGAACTTTAGCCGGGGAGCGTTTGGGTGCGTGGCGCCTTTGGGCGCCCCGGTCTGATACTGCCGCCCACGCGCAGAACACCTTGTGAGTGCACGTGGGTCCCGGCGGTCCCACTGGCCTAGCGCTACCATGTTTAGACAGCGAAATCCGTCCCCGGGCACCGGCAAGCCAGGCACGGTAGGACACCCGCGGAGCCCCGGCGGACCAGGGGCGCGCGAGCCTACGCGTTAGCGTGCTACGGCGGAATCAACGGCTTCGGCCACGGCCGAGCCGATACTCGGCCCGGTCGCCCGGAAATGAACTGGTTCGACGTCCGCGCTAGAGAGGTCGCGGGCGACTGAGATGTATTTACAAATTAGTTAATTAATTTGAGACGTCCGATTTCTAGTGTTTGGAAATTTGGAAGAGCTTGACCCTAGCCTTTCCCTTGTGAGGGCAAGGAGGAACTTAACACTTGACACTTAAGCTTAGTTTGAAGTACACCCTGCCAGCGCCCACGGCGGGACGGCAGGGCAACCAGAAGGGACGAGGTTCTCCTGACCACGTGGCCCTCGATCTGGGAAGCGAGAGGCGTTCCATTAGTGGACGCGCCCCTCACGCCCGACTTTTGGGCGGCCCCGGCAGGCCGTTTGTTTTGACGTTCCGTGACAGGCCCCGCACCCCCACCTCCGGGCCGACCGGGCGACCGGAATTCTGCCAGGGGGGTTGAACTTGGGGCTGACTCAGAAGAAGACCTTTGTTGGTCGAAAGCTTGTCGACAATTAAAGATCGACGTCC
Source organism: Myxine glutinosa (assembly GCF_964187855.1). Lineage (NCBI taxonomy): Eukaryota > Metazoa > Chordata > Myxini > Myxiniformes > Myxinidae > Myxine > Myxine glutinosa. The sequence continues at coordinate 110,038,882 of NC_136267.1, forward strand.
TGAAGCTACGTCCGCGTCTTATTTAATCTAACGATTATATATATATATATATATATATATATATATATATATATATATATATATATATACATACATACATACATACTGGTACAAGCCTGGTGTTGGCTTAGTGGTTAGGGTGCCGGCTTGGGATCCTAGGATCCTGGGTTCGAATCCCGGTCGATCGCTGATTTAATGCCAGGGGGGTTGACTCAGCCTGTCATCCTTCCGAGGTCGGCAAATTGTGTACCAGCTTGCTGGGATGAATGACCACGGTGTGTACCCCGATTTAGAATAGGTACACCGTATCCCTGCGCATCGTAAGAGCGTGACCAAGGGTTAGCGTCAGGAAGGGCATCCGGCCATAAAAACATTGCCTCAAACGGAACCATGATTGTCATGGGGCCCGCAAAGCTGACCCCCGCTCTAGTGGGGAAAATGGCCTTAAAACGATCATTCATATATGATGGAAACACCTATATCACAATAATGGACCTCCTTACCACGATTATCATGATAATATCATGATAATATAAATAATGTAATTAGTGCCTTGAGAACAATGTAGCATACAATATCAATCCACATAGAAACAAACTGAATAGCCATTGAGTTACATGCGTTCGTACTTTTTATTTCATAATTTTGTTGCAATTTGTTTAAAGTCGAACCTCATTTTCCCTGGGCGAAATTGCTTTGCTCTGTTTGCCGAGTGACTGGCCAAGCAATTTGCAAAGCGGTTGATACGGAATGTCTGGCTTGGCAAGTGATAGCAAGCTGCTTGCTAATTGAACACACCATTTGTGAAGAAAGTCATATATGACCATTCCCACTCTTCGGGCATTTAAAATTACACCTTTGATGTTGAAATTTGTGAATAATAAATGCCCAGCAATCCCATGGTGTGCCAAAAAATGTAATAAATAAATAAATAAAGGAAACACATGACATCGTCTTGGCCGCTCCGTTCTAATAAGTGGTGTAGATACTAAAGTAGTTTTGTTTGTATAATAATAATAATAAGTGTAGATACTAATATGTGTCGTTGATTCGAATGTGATTCATTCTATGGTAAGCGGTACTTTATGCACTTTTGTGATGCTGACATTATGTGACTTTTATCCATGTTCTTGCTGAATAGAACTACAGCTAAATCCCATTCTAACGAAATGAGGTTGAAGCAATCACTTTTTTCATTATAATGAATTTTTTGGAGAAACGGTAAATGACAATTTACTCCAATAATTATTCTGAAACATCTAAATACAATAATGATAGAGCAAAATAACATTACAATGGTTTGACCTTTATTTCACCTTTTAATTTATCCTTCAAAAAGAAAGTAATAAGTTTCACCGTCCTGCCAGGTGTACGAGGATTTTGCAGATAACTAATAATAAATGCTAATAAATATATACTCACAATGCTCATATCGTTTCCCTAATTACTGGGATGTGATGGATGCATCCGAGTCAATTAAAGCCAAGAGCTCTTCATCTTCAACTTTCTGGTGACGATGAAGACTTCGGACCAGATGTTGAGTTATGGTGGTGGTGTCGGTGTCAGAGAGGTGTGGGGGGGGGGGGAATCCCTCAGTGTGTTAGAAGCTCTCATAGAGTTCTTGCAGGGTTACTTGTTTAATTTATGTACACTTGTCTTCTCCAAGCTTCGTTTCTAACTGGTACATGGTCATAATTTCTTGCTGAGTACTTAAATCAAGATTCGCAAAACTCAATGAGGGTTTACAGAACGAGAAACTCGAATATTTCAATATTGTACACCGCTCCTTTCCTGTGCCATCTCCAGGCACTGCATAACGTCATTACCGGGCACCGAAGGGGGCCCAGCAATGAGCCACGCTGAAAGGGAGTACTCAGTTTTCACTCCGGTTGTTTGTTTGTTTGATTGTTACTTGCTGGAAAAGATTCCGGCAAGTATGTTGATCGGTTGATTTGTCTGTCTGTCTGTTTGTCTGTTTGTTTGCAGTACTACGTCTACACCGTTGCACATAGAATCGCCAAACTTTACACACATATTTGTCTTGCCCTGGAATAGACTGTGCCCAATTTTTAACTCTCTCGGCCCAAGGCCTCCATGATGACGTCATAATTCGATAATTCGACAAGTACAAAACTTCATCCAATCAAGATGCAATTTCTTGAGCAACATGACGGCATAAACTGGGGGAGAAAAAAAAAAAAAAGATGATGTTATTGCTCACCTGGTTCGGCCGCCATCTTGGAAAAACCAAAAAACTTTGCACCTCTATATCTCCGAAAGTGCTGAATAGAAAAAATTGAGACATGGCTCATTGTAAAGAACTCTCCATGGGAAATTAAATGTTAATGATGATGTCATTGGTGCCTCCATTATGATGTCATAATTCGACAAGTACAAAACTTCATCCGATCAAGATGCAATTTCTTGAGCGCCATGTAGGCATAAATTAGTGGAGAAAAAAAAAAAGATGACGTCATCGGTCACGTGGTTCGGCCGCCATCTTGGAAAAACGGAAAAACTTTGCATCTCTATATCTCCGAAAGTGCTGAATAGAAAAAATTGAGACATGGCTCATTGCAAAGAACTCTCCATGGGGAATAAAATATGTTGATGTCATAGGTGCCTCCATTATAACGTCATAATTCGACAAGTACAAAACTTCATCCGATGAAGATGAAATTTCTTGAGCATCATCAAGGAATAAATTCGTTTAGAAAACAAATAATGATGACGTCATCGGTCATGTGGTTTGGCCGCCATATTTGTCCAAAATGGCCAATAAAAAAGTACATTCCGGCCAGTCCTCGGTCTCTGACCGATTTTTCATCTGTTTGTCTGTCTGTCTGTTTGTCTGTTAGTTCGCAGTACTACGTCTACACCGTTGCACATAGAATCGCCAAACTTTACACACATATTTGTCTTGCCCTGTAATAGACTGTGCCCAATTGATGACGTCATCGGTCACGTGGTTCGGCCGCCATCGTGAAAAAAACGAAAAACTTTGCACCTCTATATCTCCGAAAGTGCTAAATAGAAAAAATTGAGACATGGCTCATTGTAAAGAACTCTCCATGGGGAATAAAATATGTTAATGATGATGTCATCGGTCACGTGGTTTGGCCGCCATCTTAGAAAAACCGAAAAACTTTGCACCTCTATATCTCCGAAAGTGCTGAATAGAAAACATTGAGACATGGCTCATTGTAAAGAACTCTCCATGGGGAATAAAATATGTTAATGGTGATGTCATTGGTCACGTGGTTCGGCCGCCATCTTGGAAAAACCGAAAAACTTTGCACCTCTATATCTCCGAAAGTGCTGAATAGAAAAAATTGAGACATGGCTCATTGTAAGGAACTCTCCATGGGGAATAAAATATGTTAATGATGATGTCATTCGTGCCTCCATTATGACATCATAATTCGACGAGTACAAAACTTCAGCCGATCAAGATGAAATTTATTGAGCATCATCAAGGAATAAATTAGTTTAGAAAACAAATAATGATGACGTCATCGGTCACGTGGTTCGGCCGCCATATTTGTCCAAAATGGCCGATAAAAAAGTACATTCCGGCAAGTCCTCGGTCTCTGACTGATTTTTCGTTTGTTCGTTTGTCCAGGCAATATCTCAGCCATCCTTTGAGCTAGGAAGCTGAAATTTCGGCACAATAGTGAGCAAGTGCTTTGGCAATAAAGTTTACTTTTTGTTTTTTGATTAATTAAATATTTAATTAATTACTTAATTATTATCGATTAATTAAGTACTTATTTATTTCCTTTCTCCTCTGGGCAATATCTCAGGCACCTTTTGAGCTAGGAAGCTGATATTTGGACACGACAATGACCAAGTATGTCATTTGGCTGTAAAGGCTATTTTTGATTTATTGATTAATCAATGAATCGATTAATGATTTAATTCGATTAATGACCTAATTAATTATTTTTTTCAAGTTACAGATCTGGATGAAACGGTGGTGGTTTCATTATTCTATTAGCCAATTAATTAATTATTTTATGATTACTATTTATTTATTTTCTTTCTCATCTGGGCAATATCTCATTATCTCAGGCACCTTTTGAGCTAGGAAGCTGATATTTGGACACGGCAGTGACCAAGTGATGTGGCTATAAAGGATATTTTAGATTTATTGATTAATCAATTAATTATTTATTGATTCAGCAATTTATTATTTAATTTTTTCGATTAATGATTTAATTATTTTTCAAAAAGTTACAGCTTCGGATGAAGAACTGGTGGTTTAGGTATGCTATTAGCCAATTGATGAACAAAATATTTTATGATCATTATTTATTCATTGTAATTATGCAATTAATCAATCAATTATGGTACACCTCTTCCTCCCAATGCAGTCTCTATGAGCTGCACGGCAGTATCGCCAGGTGCCCCGGCTATGCCGCGCTGGACGATGTTAATTTATTTGGCACGGGGGCAGTGTACTTTGAATGTATCTGTACTTGTTTCTATTTTTTTTTTGTTACCAACTTTTTAGTTTTCAGAGAAAGGTGATTTTCAGAGAAATGGCATTACATTAGAAAGGGATTTAGCTGTATTTATTTGTTTGCTTATTTGTCTATTTATTTATTTATCTATTTATCTATTTATCCATCTCTATTTTCCTCTCTCCCACCCCACCAAATCCCACTGGCATGTCTATTCCTTTCTTTCACAGTGTATCTTTCCCCTTTCCTTCCTTTCTCTTTCATCCATCTCTGCTTTTCTTTTTCTCCCTCTCAATCAACCTCCCCAATCCCTCCCTAAGTGACATAAATTCCATTGCTCAATATTTATAGAAAATAACCCAATGGTGTTTTTATTCCAGACTAAAAACACCATTTATTTGTTTCTCCTTCTTTCTATACATATTACCAAGGAAGTACAAAATAAATTGTGAAACATTCATGTGGCACTATCTCTAAATAACACTGACACAGTGACACATACTGCAGATGTGTATGCAGTAATAAAGAGGATTATAACTCGTGGCAAAGGTATTGTGTTGAGGATAACCTACAACACATCGCAAAACTTAGCCTATCGTTTTAGTGTTCCTCTCAGTGTTACCTTTGTTCATGTCATCATTAGAAACGATAACTTCCTGCTTGCTTTGCAGCTGTACGCAGGCCGACGCCTTGGAGAGCTTGAGCCTCACATCTTCGCGGTAGCAGATGCCGCTTACCACTCCATGCTTCGTGAGCGCTCACACCAGTGCCTGGTGATCACTGGGGAGAGTGGTTCAGGCAAGACACAGAGCACAAATTTCCTCATTCACCACCTGACAGCCCTGAGCCAGCGAGGCTATACCAGCGGGGTGGAGAGGACCATCCTCGGCGCTGGGCCTGTACTTGAGGTAAAATACCCGAAATAATCATGATCAAATCATCTTGTTTGTCTCTTACGGGTTTCTTTCCCACACGTTATTGTACACCGCTCCTTTCCTATTCCATCTCCAGGCGCTGCATGACGTCATTGCCGGGCACCGAAGGGGGCCCAGCAATGACGTGCGCTGAAAGGGAGTACTCAGTTTTCACTCCGGTTGTTTGTTGCACACCGTGCCTTTCCTATTCCATCTCCAGATGCTGCATGATGCGCGCTGAAAGGGAGTACTCAGTTTTCACTCCGATTGTTTGTTTTCTTGTTTGTCCAGGCAATATCTCAGCCATCCTTTGAGCTAGGAAGCTTAAATTTTGGCACAATAGTGAGCATGTGCTTTGGCAAAACGGTATTTTTTGTTTTTTGATTGATCAATTAATTGATTAGTTACTTAATTATTATTGATTCATTAAGTACCCATCTAAAGTTACCCATCTAAAGGTGGGTTTAAGTACTTACGTATTTTCTCTCATCTGGGCAATATCTCAGGCACCTTTTGAGCTAGGATGCTGATATTTGGACAGCAGTGACCAAGTGATGTGGCTGTGAACGGTATTTTTCATTTGTTTATTAATCAATTAATCGATTAATTATTTATTGATTTGTCAATTAATAAATATATTATTAATTTTTTTTCTGATTAATGACTTATTTAATTTTCAAAAAGTTACAGCTTCAGATGAAACACACTGGTGGTTGAGGTATGCTATTAGCTAATTGATTAAGAAATTATTTTACTATTATTATTTATTTATTTTAACTATGCAACTAATCAATCAATTATTGTACACCTCTCCCTCCCAATACTGTCTCTATGTGCTGCATGGTGGTATCGCCAGGTTCCGAAGGCGCCCCAGCAATGCCGCTCTGGAGGATGTTATTTATTTATTTGGCATGGGGGCTGTGTACTTTGAATGTATCTGCACTTGCTTTTTTCTAAAAAAAATTGTATACCAGGTCGAGAATCGGATAAGTGCTAACATGTAGAAACATATAATAAAGGGAGAGGGAGGGAAGAGGGGGAGAGACAGAGGGAAGCACAACAGTAGAGAACAGGGACATCAGGACATCTGTGGAAGGGAGAGGGCTGGGGCACTGGGGCAGGGTACACAGGATAATCAAGCTGGACACTACAGGGACTTTCAGGAAAGAAAACAGGGAATTTGTAGGAGGTGGGTTTTGATGTATTAACAGGGGAAGAAAAGATCAAGGTTTTGGATTGGGGAAGATAAGAGATGGTGGTGTACAGCTGTTTCAAAGACCAGGAGGGAAGAGTGGGATTGGAGAGAGTGTGGGAGTTTGTTCCAAAGGTGGGGAAAAAGAGGAATGAAAGAGTAGAAGTGAGCAGTGAGTCTTGGTTTTGGCAGTTTCACCAGAAGAGGGTTGCTAATAGATCTTGTGCTTCCTGCAGGAATACTTGGAGGGCAGAGCACAGACAGAGCAGGGGGAGCTAGGCCAGAGAGGAGTCATTAGAAGACAGAAAGACCACCAACCTACCTGCGGTGAGAGAGTGAAAGGCCCTCACAATCAGGTTCATCGCAGGAGATACCAATGATTCTAAAAGCCTTGGTTTATACAGCATGAAGCCGAGCTATGTGTGAGGCAGGAGCACCAACCCAGAGGGGAGAGCAGCTCTCCATCAGGCTGTGGATGAAAGCTTTGTATGTGGTGAGAAGCTCAGTCGGTGACTGGCTTTGGAGGCCAACTTGTGATTGTGGTTTTTCCAGGAAAGATCATGGCAGATAGTGAGACCCAAAAGCTTGAGTGACAGAACTTCTTCGGGAGCATTGTTGAGAAAGTAGATGGGAGGGTTTTCCAGATGGTCTTTTCAGAGAGACAAGGCGAGAGTGTGAGATTTGTCAGGATTGAAAGACATGTGCCAATGTTTGACCAGCTTTTAATTTTATCCAGGTCTGCAGAGAGTGAAGAGGCTGCTGCCTGTCGATCTGTGGGATGAGAGATGGAGCAGCAGAGGGTGGAGTCATCAGCAAAAAAGATAAAGAAGATTTTCCAGAGAGTCGGAGAAATCACTGATGAAGATTAGAAAAACCACAGGGCCCTGAACACTGCCTTGAGAAATTCCAGCCTGGACAGGAAGAGGAGGTGAGAGAATTCCATAGAGAGCCACATATTGACCATGACAGGCGAGGAAGTCCGCAAGCCATGAGTGCAGATTTCCATGGATACCATAAGAGGAGAGCTTGCAGAGCAGGGCGGGGTGCCAGACCGTATCGAAGGCATGAGATATGTCAATGGAGACTGCTCTGATTTCCTGTCTGACTTTGAGGATCTCCATCCATTGTTGAGACAGCAGAAGCAGCATGTCCAGAGTAGAGTGACCTGGTGTGAATCCAAATTGATGCTCTGAGATCAAGCCATTGGAGAAGAGGAAGGATTTAATGTTGGAAGCAATGATGGATTCCATGACCATGTTGATGATTGGAAACAGGGTCCTTGGTCTGCAGTTGAAAGGATCTGTTTTTTGCACTGATTGTATCAAGTTGATCAAATCAACTGTTTATGGATAAGGGAAGTTTTGATGGATGCCGTGTTGGAAAAATGTCCAATGATTGTTTCCAAGCACACAACAGTTGCAAACAGGATGTGTCGAAATTCAATACTGGATGAAAAATTTAAGAAGAAAAGGCTGTTCACTTGAAATTGATTTGCATCTCCGTTCCTGATGACATTGCACATGTAAATATAGTTGGTGTGAGTAAAAACTTGGATTGCAGTTGAAAAGTTTGGATGATTGCCCAGCTGGCACAACTGCATTGGACCAACGTTGGGCATGGTCATACGCACATTGCTAACACTGGTTTGACATTTAATTTCAGAAAGAGATGGTAGCTAACCCTTGTGGGAGGGAACTGATGATATTCGGCCATATATATATATATATGTATATGTATATATATATATATATATATATATATATATATATATATATATATATATATATATATATATATATATATATATAACTGTAAGAAATAGTAGAAACTCCAAAGTACGAGCAGGGCGTCTCATTTGTATTGAATAAATAATCGTTAGATTAAATAAGACGCGGACGTAGCTTCAGGACGTCGATCTTTAATTGTCGACAAGCTTTCGACCAACAAAGGTCTTCTTCTTCTTCTTCTTCCGTTGAACTTGGGGCTGACTCAGAAGAAGACCTTTGTTGGTCGAAAGCTTGTCGACAATTAAAGATCGACGTCCTGAAGCTACGTCCGCGTCTTATTTAATCTAACGATTATATATATATATATATATATATATATATATATATATATATATATATATATATATATACTGTATATAATATACCACCTGTAGAGGCCATTTTTCCCCGCAGAGCAGGGGTTGGCCTTTTTTGGGCACCGTGGTCCCCTTTTTGAAGCAATGTTTTATGGCCGGATGCCCTTCCTGCCGCCAACCCTGTTAGTCGCCCCTTGCGACACACAGGGAATTACCAGTGAGCTGGTACTCAATTTGCCGACCTCAGAAGGATGACAGGCTGAGTCAACCCCCCTGGCGTTAATTCAGCGATCGACCGGGATTCGAACCCAGGATCCTAGGATCCCAAGCCGGCATGCTAACCACTAAGCCAACACCACGGCTGTATCTATATATATAAAACAGTGTGTGTGTGTGTGTGTGTGTGTGTGTGTGTGTGTGTGTGTGTGTGTGTGTGTGTGTGTGTGTGTGTGTGTGTGTGTGTGTGTGTGTGTGTGTGTGTGTGTGTGTGTGTGTGTGTGTGTGTGTGTGTGTGTGTGTGTGTGTGTGTGTGTGTGTGTGTGTGTGATGTTACCGATAGACTCCGAAACGGAGAGGCTCACGTGCTTGATATTTGGCATAGACATGGCCATTGAGCCTGGGACGAACATGACTGAGACCATATTTGACGAGATCCATATTTTTTATTCATATTTACCTCAGCGCATTTCAGCGAAGTACCCGCTAATCTCAGCCAGTGCGAGCAGCTCGCTGATTCGCTCAGAGCGATCACGTGATGTTCCATCCCGTCACACGTCTGCACGTGATTCAGGGCGAAAAGCCATTGCGTTTTTCACCTTTATGCGACCGTGTTTTGTGTCGATTTTGTGCGATATGAATTAAATTTTAATTCATATTTCGTGTTTACGAATTCGAATACGAAGGATTTCCCCTTTCCCCTTTCGATTTCGAATACGAATCGAATACGAGCTTGAGTCGAGAGGGCGAATGTACGGGTTGGGAATGTACGGGTCTCCCCTCCCCCACCCGGCAATGCCGGGTACTTCTGCTAGGATCACGTGATGTTCCAACTTTGCCGCCATAATCTCAGTTATGCGTTCGCACATAATTCAGTTTTTTCACATTTCAGCGAGGAACATTGCCATTCACACCACATAGGTTTTTTTTCACTTTCATCTGATATTTGTGATTTATTTCAAACAAACTGTATTTCCCATCTACACGGCCATGTATTCCTATTAACGTTATGTAAAGTACATAAATTGTGTGGATTACATCATTTCTGGATGTGATCAATTGCCAGTAACCGTCTATATCCCTCCCCTCCTCCCCCTCCCTTTCCCCCCTCCCCCTCCCCCTCCCTTTCCCCCCTCCCCCTCCCCCTACCCTTCCCACTCCCTTCTCCCTCCACCCTACCCTCTCCCCTTCCCCACTCCCCTTTCCCCTCCTCTCCCCCTCGACTCCTCTCCCACTCCCTTTCCCCCATGCCCCTCCCTTTCCCCCTACCCCTTCCTTTCCGCCCTACCCCTTCCCCATCCCCTCCACCCTCCCCTCCCCCTCCCTTTCCCCCATGCTCCTCCCTTTCCCCCCTACCCCTTCCTTTCTGCCCTCCCCTCCCCCTCCCCTCCCCCCCCTCTCCTCCCCTCCCCCCCTCCCCTCCCCCCTCTTCTCCCCTCCCCCCTGTTCCCCCCCCTTCCCCCTTCCCTCCCCTCCCCCGCCCGGCAATGCCGGGTACCTCTGCTAGTATATATATATAGCGGTTAGCATGCCGGCTTGGGATCCTAGGATCCTGGGTTCGAAGCCCGGTCGATCGCTGAATTAACGCCAGGGGGGTTGACTCAGCCTGTCATCCTTCGAGGTCGGCAAATTGAGTACCAGCTTGCTGGGATGAATGATCACGGTGTGTACACCATATCCCTGCGCATCGTAAGAGCGTGACCAAGGGTTGGCGTCAGGAAGGGCATCCGGCCATAAAAACATTGCCTCAAACAGGGAATCATGATTGTCATGGGGCCCGCAAGGCTAACCCCTGCACCAGCAGGAAAAATGGCCTTAAAACGATCATTCATTCATATATATATATATATATATATATATACACATACATACACTACCGGTCAAAAGTTTTAGAACACCTCAATTTTTCCATTTTTTTTGGAAATTTACGCAGTTTAATGTCTCAATGTACTCTGAAATTAAGCATAGAACAAATAAACAATTGGAGATAAAAAAGAAATCATAGAATCATTTTGTTTAACAAAATTTAATTTAAATTTTGGCTCGGCAAAGTAGCCACCTTTTGCAGATATAACCGCCGAACACACTCATGGCATTCTTTCTACAATGGAAATCAAATATTGTTCGGGAAGTTCTTCCCAACACTATTGCAGAAGTTCCCACAAATATGTTGCACTTGCAGGTTGCTTTGCTTTCACCCTTCTGTCGAGTTCATCCCAAACCAGCTCGATGGGGTTTACGTCTGGAGACTGTGTTGGCCATTCCATGATTTGAAGCCTACCGTCTTGTTCTTTTCCTCGAAGGTAGTTTTGACATAGCATGGAGGTGTGTTTAGGGTCATTAACTTGCTGAAGGATGAACCCCTGACCAACGAGGCATATACCAGAGGGTATTGCATTGCGCTGTAAAATGCTGTGGTAGCCTTTTTGGTTCAGGGTTCCAGTCACTCTGTGCAAGTCGCCCACTCTGGATTGAGCAAAAGAGCCCCAGACCATTACGCTTCCTCCTCCATGTTTGACAGTTGGTGTCACACACTGAGGAACCATCCTTTCGCCTACTCGACGACGTACAAAAACCCTGCGTGATGAACCAAAGATTTCAAATTTTGATTCATCGGTCCATAAGATCTTCTTCCAGTCTTCAGTAGTCCACTGTTGGTGCTTCATGGCCCAGGCAAGCCTCTTTTCTTATTTTGCCATTTTAGCAATGGCTTTCTTCTTCCTGCCACTGCCACTCGACCTGTCAAACCTGCAGCTCGAAGTCTTCTCTTCACAGTTGAAACTGAGACTTGCTTACTTCGACCAGTGTTAAGCTGTGCTTGGAGCTGTTGTCCTGTGAGCCGCCTATCACGCAAGCTGTTGACTCTCAGAAACTTGTCTTCTGATTCTGTTGTGGCTTTGGGTCTGCCAGACCTCTTCCTGTCAGAGTTTCCTCCAGTTTCCAATATACTACTTCCTGCAGTGCAATATTGTCCAAATAATGCTTCAGAGGGTGTAATAACAGTCTGTTCCAATACTGCTTTTATTCAGACAGGGGGTTTGTAATCAAGTAATCAGTAGAGGTTGGGACACCTGTAGGAATTGTTTGCATCAACTTTCAAGGCTTAATTTACTTAGATTTCTGCAGAACAGCTGTAAGTTGTTAACCCATTACTTGTTCCCTGAAGAAGGCCTCTTTTTACATTATAACTGTGCAATTTACATTATTTTCCTGTTTTTGCTGACCTAAACTTTTTTTTTTAACCTCGATCAGTTTACTGTTTACCTTTGTGCCATTTCAGGTTATTCACTGGACTTGAATTGCTTAAATTAAAATAAAATAAAAACTGGAAAAATTGAGGTGTTCTAAAACTTTTGACCGGTAGTGTGTATATATATATATATATATATATATATATATATATATATATATATATATATATATATTGTTACAGACGCGGATTAAAGATGTTATTTTACCGAGCGGTGGTGTATTACCGCGTCCGAACAGTTACTCCCGATTAGAACCCGATCCCGCCCAAACGTTGGCCGGATCGCACCGCAGCTGCTCAATGAGGGAAAAGACTAAAACGACGCAATGCACAGAGGAAAAGGAATAAAACGAGAAGACGTACAGACGAGTAATGGGATTTATTATTTACACAAGCAAAAAGGAGCAATCAAGGTTTATTTACAACACATAAGACGCAGGTGACACAGTGCAAATACTAGCTTATAGTTATACAGACTTAACTTATTCCCAGGACAGAACAAACAAAGACACTGACTCACGCGGGGAATTGCAGAGTGGATTGCTGGAAGGAGGTGTGTGGCTGGAGGGGGGGGGGGGGGGACGGCACGGAGCTGGCTGGAGCTTGATCCCGCACGGGACGTCGGGCTGGACCTCGACGGCCGCTGATGCCACCGGGCCTGTCGTGTGCGCGGGATCACGGGTCGGAGCTGCTTGGTGGAGCCGATGCGCTGGTGGGGGGGGTCTGGCGTGACGGGTTCTCTCCTCCTTACGCGCTCTTGCTCTGATGACCCAGCTCTTTTTCGTCCCTCCTTGTCTCAACTCAAAGTGCATCTCTCCTGGGAACACCCCCGCCGTGGGTTATATAGGCCCCGCCCCTCAACCTTTGCGAACCTCCCCCAAACGTTCTCTCCCCGCCCTCTCAGGCCAAACCCCTTGTTCATGGTTGGTCGAGTGGGGCTGGCTCACTCCTCCCCTCTCTGACGAGGTGGGGACCCGCCTTTCTTCCCCAACCCTGCCTCGTGGTCAATGGCGGATGAAGGGAAAACCGCCCAACATGCAGTTGGCAATGCGAATTGCAATTGACGAAAAGGGGGGAATGGAAGTGTTGGGAGTGGGAATGAAGGGAATCTATCTCTTTCACTGGTGCAATGGAGTATTTCAATTAATGGGAGACACAGCCTTACTCTAAAAACACATAATAAGAGATAACTATCAAACAGAGGTATTCTATTATTTGGCTGATGTGTATGCTTGTGGACTAATTATGGGATGCCCTTTCACCTTTACACAGCTCCGAAGGTAGGGGGGCGCAGAATAACAATAATAATAATAATACAGCACACAATCCAAAAATATACAGTTCTCATCTCCGCAACACTGCACCCTCCTCCTCTTAGGCACGTCCCGGGCCTACAACTTTTATTTAGTGTGACACGTAGGTGTAGTTCCCTCTACTTTTAACCTGACCCTGAGTGTGACAGTTTTAAAACATAAATAAATGTGTCCCGCTGCTCCATTGCACCCTGCCTAACAGACTTACGCCCACAGTTAACCGAATTGCGGAATGGTCTTCAAACTATACACTGACGGTGGGAAGCATTATTTACAATGACGCTATTTTTATTTACAAAACTAACCCAGGACCTGTGATTGTTCTTTCTGGGGGGGAGACAGTCTGCTCTGCATCGACGCACCATGAAAGCACCCAAAAACGCACCAATATGCACCCAAGCACCAATCGGTGCAGTCACCACTGCTCATCAATAAAATAAATCCAACAAACCCAAACCCTGCAGGTGATCTCTTGCTCTTCGGCTCCCTCTGCTGGTTATTATTATTTGGTCTTCCAGATGTTGTCATTCTTTCATTTTCTTACTGGCGGCCTATTTTCAATAAAGTGTGCCCAATGTGTCCTTTTTTATTTATTTTATTTATGGCCCACAGGGCCGACTAGTGTGGTTCACCTGTGGGGCATCGGTGCCCTGTGGCCAAGGTCCGCCAGCAAGATTTCGGGCCCTCATGGCCGGTTCCAGCAGAGGGGCCATGCCCCAACCCATGGGGTCCATAAGTGGTGCTCGGCCACAGACCTGTGGTCCATAATGTGGTGCATCGATGCAGACAGCTGGTTCTGGGAATTTCGGGCGCACAATGGCCGACCCACGCACGCTCCCCTCGGCACCCAATGGCGCACAGGTCATGTGGGAGACAAAAGGGGAAAGACAAATGAGCGAGGGGTAAGGTCACAAGGGTACACATCAATAAGGCAATGCAAGGCGAAATGCGTACGGAGGGCGAAGTGAGAAAGCTCGTCCCTACCGTACGTCACCCCCCTGTCACCTACACTACCCTTGCCCTTACCCCATATTTACAAAATCTACCCATTTACAAATTCGTCACTACTGTCACGTCTTCCCCATATTTCCCCTATACCAAATTCGTCTCCACAATCCCTCTACTTCAAAATTTGCCATCACCAAATTCGTCATCAATCCTCATAAGGAGGAAGAGATGGAACACAAAGCACAATGTCACACCCACGTCATGATGCGTCTCACAATCCAAACATTTGCACAGTAAAAATAATAAAACATGGCATGGTGCGGAGTACCTGTCACCTCAGGTGAGTGGATGCAGATGGTGCGAGGAGACTTCATCCTAACTACCCTCTAAATGATTTTAACACACTTTACACTACCCGGGGTCTCTCCCTGCCAATCCATTGGCCACTTACACTATGGGTTCTAAAAACCAATTCCCATTGACCAAACTGTGGTGCTTCTCAATTTGGGGTCTCACTCCCCCGATTCATCTCCCGGTGCCCTTGCACAATTTCTGGGCTGCGACGTGTAGCTCTCCCAGCAGGTCTACCCACCTGCACACCTCCACCACTGCAGTTGCCACCCGAGCTTACCTAGCTCCTCACCCTAACCTAACTAACTGGGGAAGGCCCTCTCCTGGCTCTGTCACCCCCACTCGGTGCCCTCTGGCACTGGGCTACCCGGGTCCGTCCTCCGGATCCTCGGGCCCCATCCACAACTACCGGCTCCCAGAGCCCACCTGCGGCCTCACCTGGCCGACATCCTCACAGTGGTGGAGTGCCCAAACCAACTACACACACTAACAGGCTACACGCCCAGCCATTTCCACAACACTAATGCACCCATCCAAAGACCATTCTTTCACCCGCACCACAGATGCCAATATCCAACCACAATTTACCTATACCCTCTACCTTACACTTACCCTACCCGCCCCGGGTATCCGTGATGGGGGTCCACTCTTCCCCCATTCACACCTTCGCACCATCCACTCCACTCCACAATTTCCACCATACTCACTCCGCGACCATCCATTCCAATACTCCATTTATTCCACACTACCATTCTCCATACCTGCTGTTGCACACCTGTGCCCTCACACCTGGTGCCACCTGCACCCTCCTTTCTTCCTGGACCATTTGGTCATCACAATACACATCACCATCACTCACTCATACACTGCTCCACACACCTGTTCAGTTGCACACCTATGCAATCACACCTGTTCAATCACACCTGTTCAATCCTCACACACACGGCATCATCTCAGCTAACTACTCCCCTCTGAAACTTGCGCTTCCCAGTCGCCCCTTTAAACTATTGCGCTCCCACGTCATTATCATCCATACTAATCTACCTGCGTCCCCACTACAGGTATCAGTCACTAACTAAACTTAACGTTACCTAATGTCATCTTCGCTAGATCCCTAACAATATCCTAACCCACCCGGGCTAGTTTTCACTGCCATACACCCCATAAGCTATAGCGCATTTGCCCCACTGTGAGGGATGGTGGATTTGCCATCCCACCACCTCGGGGGTCTCTCACTATAAATTTTGTTCGTCCAAATTCAATAAATCAAAAATTTTCCATTTACTGCCAATTCTACCCACTATTATAAATTTCGTATCAAATCACGATCACTATCACTATCACCATCATCAAATTTCGCCTTTTTCTAATTTTGAGTCCAAACCACTATCCTCATCACCCGTCTACTTATTACATCCTCTCGGTGCGCCAATTCACGTCTACAGCCCGGCTTCGTACAGCCGAGCAATGAACGCGGGTCGTTTTGTGCCAGCGGCTGGATACGTCCCGCATTCGGGGCAGGGACGGGGGCTTACCCGGGCCGAGATCCCACGCACCACCTCGGCGTGGAGCCATCCAATGTCCCGATCTCGACCTGCCGGCACGTCTCAATAGAAAGTGGTCGCCATGACGACCCTTCCTATCGGGCTGCCCGCTCTGCCTAGTGGAGCCCGGACGCGGCCGTTCCAAGCGAGGCACAGCGTGGATCGCGTACGGCGGTTCTTTCGAAACCGCCGTGGTTCGGATCCCCGCTGGTCCTCGCGGCACGCGAAGCTGCCCGACGCGCACCGAGGGCCCGATTCGGCTATAAGTCGTTCTAATCTCTAACCCGGTTACCGTCGATGCCTTACCTGGATGCTGACACGCATACGCTACCCCTTTCTTGCTCATACCTCCAGCTGTTCCCATGCTCCTCGTACCTTTCCTTACACACCTCGGTACACTCATTCCGCTCCCAGCCTTGGTCACACACCTGACCACCGAACACCTTGGCACACATTCGTCGCTCGCACACCTCACCAACACACCTCTTCGCGCCCCTTCCTCGGTCACCTCCTCTGTGACAACCACAGGTGTGCTCTCACCCGCACACCCAACCACGTGCCTCACGACCAACTCAAGCGTGCATTCCCACACACGCTCTACCATTCCAGGTGTGCATCCTGCCATTCCAGGTGTACTTCCTCGCTCACCTGTCACAACCAACTCACGCTCCGTGTCACTCTCACTACTCTCACCACCACTCTTGACAACGCACTCACCCTTACTCCCGACAGCGCACTCTTTCCTCATGCACCTGTCCGTTACACACCTTTCTCGCGCACACTCTTGCGCACACTCTCCCGTTACACCCTCTGTAACACTCACCACAGGCGTACACTTTCTCGTTACTTCCTCTGTAACACTCACCACACCGCGCTTCCATGTACCCCCTCGCACACGCGCTTCGACCAACTCAATCTTGACGGCACACTCACTCCTTGGCGTGCACTTTTTCCTCACACACCCCATGGTCGGACATTCTCGCACACCTCTTTTTTCGCACACCAGACCTGTCGCACACTTCACCAACGGCCTTTCACGAACACCCGGATCCAAACCAATCCCCAAGCCGACTGAAGCTTTCCTCACATCATATACATTGCCACTCACCTCCGTACCTCGTCGTCGCACCTCCTCTGCCACCTGCAAACTTTTTATTTGGTTAGTGAGCAGCACATTATGAGTTGAGCACCGACCTTGTACCAATTCCATTACCTCCTCCTGGATTTCTCTCTTAGTTTCTGTCCGTCTCTTCTTAATTTCACTCACCTCTTCTTCCACTTCCTCTAATTTTTGTTTAACCTCTTTTATGTCTCGGTGCGTCTCCTCAAGTTCGTCCTCTAAGGCTACCGTGACCGTCTCTATGTGCATCCTCACCTCTCGGTCCTTTGTCTCCATTATCTCTGTCACCTCGTCCACCCTCATTGTCAGTTCCTCACGCACCATCTGACATTGCCTCTGTGTCGCTATCAAGTCATTTTTAATTTCTTTTTGTGTCGCCTTTAACCCTCCGAGTACTGCAGTGTTCCTTTGAACCTGCTCCACTAACTTCGTTTGTCCCTCTGTCAGCTGTTCCACCTCCTCCGTCAGATCTTCTATTCCCCCTTGTAACCTAGCCGTATTATTTCTCACCTCTTTCACCATACGCTTCTCACCTCGCTTTACCTCCTCGCGTAGCCCCGAAACCTCCTCACTCACACCTCGTCGTATCTCCTCCTTCATCTCCTCCCTTTCTTTTGTAGATGCCGCCCTCATCTGTTCCAATTCATCCCTCTGAGCATCCAGTTTGGTTTCTACCCCGATTTTTACCTCCTCTATCTGCTCTCCCATCTGTTTAATTTCTCGGGCGGATTGCTCCCCTATCTCCCGCAATTTGTCCTCCATCCTATTTTCTAACCCCTCTAACCCCTTTTTCATCCCTTCCATTTGATTCTCTTGAGCGGCCATTCTGTTTTCTACCCCCGTTAACCCATTCTTTACCTCTTTTATCCCATTGTCTAACCCCTCATCGGTACCCCTCGCTTCGCCCCTCATTACCCCCATTTGGCTTCCCATTACCCCCATTTGGCCCCCTATCCTGTTTTCCATCCCTTTGAAATTATCGTCTGTTTTTACCATAAAGGCCATCATCTGTTTCATAAACAGGTCCAAATTCATTGGCATCTCTGGCTCGGCTGCCGCGACCACGGCCGCGGCTAAATTTGGTGCCGCTACACCCACGTGCACGAGGACGCCATTTTGTGCACCTGATACCCCCTCAACCACATTGCCAATGTTCTCCTCCTCTCCTTCCTCCACATACATTTCCCCGAGGTCCTGGGTCGATTCTACCCCGTCTATCTCTCCCACCGGCATCCCGTCGCCTTGACCAGCCATGGCGCGATTTCAAAGTTCAGGTTTTGTAAAACAAAACAAATTTCGGCCGCTCCTACTTTTGACCAAATTTTTTTTTTTTTTTAGATGTTTTAAAAATTTGGTTCGGGCCCCGAATCTCACTCCCAGACACCAATTGTTACAGACGCGGATTAAAGATGTTATTTTACCGAGCGGTGGTGTATTACCGCGTCCGAACAGTTACTCCCCGATTAGAACCCGATCCCGCCCAAACGTTGGCTGGATCGCACCGCAGCTGCTCAATGAGGGAAAAGACTAAAACGACGCAATGCACAGAGGAAAAGGAATAAAACGAGAAGACGTACAGACGAGTAATGGGATTTATTATTTACACAAGCAAAAAGGAGCAATCAAGGTTTATTTACAACACATAAGACGCAGGTGACACAGTGCAAATACTAGCTTATAGTTATACAGACTTAACTTATTCCCAGGACAGAACAAACAAAGACACTGACTCACGCGGGGAATTGCAGAGTGGATTGCTGGAAGGAGGTGTGTGGCTGGAGGGGGGGGGACGGCACGGAGCTGGCTGGAGCTTGATCCCGCACGGGACGTCGGGCTGGACCTCGACGGCCGCTGATGCCACCGGGCCTGTCGTGTGCGCGGGATCACGGGTCGGAGCTGCTTGGTGGAGCCGATGCGCTGGTGGGGGGGGGTCTGGCGTGACGGGTTCTCTCCTCCTTACGCGCTCTTGCTCTGATGACCCAGCTCTTTTTCGTCCCTCCTTGTCTCAACTCAAAGTGCATCTCTCCTGGGAACACCCCCGCCGTGGGTTATATAGGCCCCGGCCCTCAACCTTTGCGAACCTCCCCCAAACGTTCTCTCCCCGCCCTCTCAAGCCAAACCCCTTGTTCATGGTTGGTCGAGTGGGGCTGGCTCACTCCTCCCCTCTCTGATGAGGTGGGGACCCGCCTTTCTTCCCCAACCCTGCCTCGTGGTCAATGGCGGATGAAGGGAAAACCGCCCAACATGCAGTTGGCAATGCGAATTGCAATTGACGAAAAGGGGGGAATGGAAGTGTTGGGAGTGGGAATGAAGGGAATCTATCTCTTTCACTGGTGTAATGGAGTATTTCAATTAATGGGAGACACAGCCTTACTCTAAAAACACATAATAAGAGATAACTATCAAACAGAGGTATTCTATTATTTGGCTGATGTGTATGCTTGTGGACTAATTATGGGATGCCCTTTCACCTTTACACAGCTCCGGAGGTAGGGGGGGCGCAGAATAACAATAATAATAATAATACAGCACACAATCCAAAAATATACAGTCCTCATCTCCGCAACAATATATATATATATATATATATATATATATATATATATATATATATATATATATATACATATATATATATATATACATATATATATATATATATATATATATATATACATATATATATATATATATATATATATATATATATATATATATAAATATATATATATATATATATATATATATATATATATATATATATATATATATATATATATATATATATATATATATATATATATATATATATATATATATGTCTTCTCCATGAGCCTCAGACTGTTTAAATAATGGAATTACCTTATTGGAGGATTAAAGTGCTGGTTGTGTCAACATTTATTTGAGCTTTATTGAAGTTGGATCGTTTTCAGGTTTCCTGCTGTGTAATAGTTTCCTCGAGGGATGTTGTGGATTTTGTTTTCCTGAAACAAAATAATCAGGTTGAAACACCTTCAGTTTAATATATATATATATATATATATTTATTTATTTATATATATATATATATATATTTATATTTATATATATTTATATATATATATATATATTTACACAGGGAAAATAGGGCAAAATGGAGAAGATTGTCATGGGGACCGCAAGGCTAACCCCCGCTCCAGCAAGGAAAATGGCCTTAAAATGCATGTTGTTGTTGTTGTTGTTTGTTGTATATATATATATATACACAACTGGTTGGTGTGGAAAGAGTTTGATATGCAGAAATGACGTTTCCCTTAAATCAAAAGCCCTTCTGTACAGTGGTGAAAATAGAAGATAATGAGTCTGCATGGCTAAGTTTGAGTGCAAGTCTTCTTTCTCAAAGTTTTGTCAGCCAGGAAGCGCTGATTCATGTTGGCTAAGAAACATTGAAGCTTTTAAATACAAGCGTTTGAGGATATTCCAGCTTCCCCCAAGTGCTCCATGGCACAGTTATTACTCACTTAGCGAGTGCGGGATGACAAACGACACTGATGGAAGTCACGACTTTTTGGCCAACTTCTAATTAGTCGTAAACTACAGGGTTTTTTTTGTACTGTTGGACAGATCGTTCCATTTTCTGATCTTTGGATGATTTTCTAATGATAAAAGCAGATGCCACAGAAGGAATGTGGTGCATATTTGGTTGTTTTTATAGTGTCAACTTGTCAGTGTATACTGGGATATTATCTGATTTGGAGACATGTTGAGCATAGTTGGTAATTTATTTTGACAATATATTGTAGTTTAAAACAAGTAGGACAGCCAGGAGGTATGTGCACTGTGAGCTGAATAGCGTAGATTTAAATCTCGACTCCGTCATGAACTCAACTTTTGTTTTTCTTGCAGTTTCTCAACTTTTGCTTTAATGCACGTGCCGTCAATCAGTACAGTAAGCTGGAGGAAGGAAGCAGGTGGACGTCAACGATCCCATGAATATTTCTCAAAGATTTGGCCAGTTATCGCCGGCTTCCTTAACAAAATACAAATTCCTGTCACCTTCGGGTGAACGTCAGGCCTGGCCAGCTTGTTCGTGAAAGACAGACCAAAAATGCCGTGGCTGACCTCACAATGATGAGAGAATAATTGGCACTGCTAAACAAGTGGTAGATTGTAGTTTATACCAAGTGACTAAACTTATTGTGTTACTTTCCAAAGTTATTTTTGTGTTTGAAGTCATTCATGTCTGTTTTTTATTGGAAATTGATATAATTGAGGTAGGAGGATTGCTCAGCTTGTCGTGTGCCTGTCTGTTCATTACTCAATTATTGACAGGCAAATCCAATTGCAGATGTCTTGGCTCATGGAAAGGATGAATAACAGATGGCTGATAAGTGTTCAGAGACAGTAGAAAATCTAATTTTTGAACAGACTGTTAAAATCTTTATCATTCTCAAGTGGGACTGAGATACAGTGAGAGATTTAAAAATAGTGTAAAAAATCAGGATCTTTATCTGATCTCCCATTCATGTCACTGGGAATTACTGTTATTAATCCAGTGGTTCTATCTGCATGCACTCACTTGTCTATGGATCTTGGAGTATATTTCTCAAAATGGCATTGAGCCTCGTTAAAATTCTGCCATGTTTATGGTTAACCATTTGTTACCTCCACCACTGAAGGTGGGTGGAGGTTATGTTTTATTCCCTGTCTGTCTGTCTGTCTGTGAACAGGATATCTCAAAAAGTTATGTGGATGCTTATGGTTAACCATTTGTTACCTCCACCACTGAAGGTGGGTGGAGGTTATGTTTTAATCCCTGTCTGTCTGTCTGTCTGTCTGTGAACAGGATATCTCAAAAAGTTATGTATGGATTTGGACGAAACTTGGTGGACAAGTTGGGTGTGGGATAAGGACGAGTTGATTCAATTTTGGTGAAGATCTGATTGCAGATGCGAGAATTTTAAGGTGATTCTTCAGAATTGAGAGATGGGGTCAAAAACGATATACAGTGCATTCAGAAAGTATTCAGACCCCTTCACTTTTTTCACATTTTGTTATGTTGCAGCCTTATGCTGAAATCGTTTAAATTCATTTTTTCCCTCATCAATCTACACTGAACACCTCATAATGACAAAGAGAACTCTTGACTCTTGACTTCCGTTTCCGGTCCCTGGAGCAAGGAAGCGTCTTCGATCTCTGCACGGCAGCAAAAGTTATAGTATTTTTTCCATTCGTGCCTTCGTCAATTTTTACTCGCTTTTTATTGTGCATGTGTTGCAGTGTGTTTTCCAGTTGGTGTTGATTTGCAATTCTTGCAAACTTTTGTATAATTTAATCGTTTTCTGTCCCACCGCGTGCGCGGCCTGGTTTCTCTCGGCTTCCCTACCCCCATAGGTGTTCTGTAACTTTAAGTTCTTTCCTTCGCTGTATTGCTTATTTCTTAGATTTTCTCTTCTCCCCCTAAAAAACTTATCTTCAACTTCAACTTCAACTTCAACAACTTCAACTTATCAACAACAACTTCAACAACAACAACAACAATCAACAACAACAACAACAACAACAATCAACAACAACAACAACAACAACTTAAACTTCAACTTCAACTTCAACTTAAACTTCAACTTCAACTTCAACAACTTCAACTTATCAACAACAACTCAACTTCAACTTCAACAACAACTTCAACTTCAAGAAAAAAAAAAAAAAAAAACTTCCCCGAACATCGACCACTTTTCTAACGTTTTAAATCTCTTCAAAGTCTCTTCACGTCTCTTCTCGTCACGTCACGTCACGTCTCTTCAAAGCTGTCCATGCGCGCACGCTTTCGAAGTTAAGTAACTTTTCACAATTGTGTTTTTGTCGAAATTGTATCTTTCTTTCGGTGTGTGTAACTATTGGTGTGTCTTTAATCGTATTCTTGGTGTTGGTTTTTCATACCTGTGTACAGAATCGTCGGTTATTTCGTGTCGCGTATTCTGACGCCTAGTGTAGTACTAGTAGACTACCGTGTCTGACCTTGGCTTGAGGCGTTGTTTCTGTCTCAGCGGTTTCTTCGATTGCGCTCGCAATTACTTTCGGTCTCTATTTTTCACGTTTCACGTTCGGTCTCTGTCTCTGTTTTCATCTCGACTCAAAAAAAAAAAAAAAAAAATTCCCTTCTCTGTTCTTATCCGTTGTTCGTTCTTATTTGTTCGTTCGTTCTTCGACCACGTTGTTCGTGATCACGTGTTCACGTCGTTAAAAAATGTTTCAACTGTCCCCTGAAGAACTGTATTCTGTCATATACTACAACACCTTTTTCTTCTTCTTCTATAAAAGGATGCTTTCGACTTGCTCACCAAATCTATTCATTCCAAAAAAAAATTCCATCTCTTACAGTTACAGTGCCTCTTTCATACATTCCCTAAACTCTCCAGTACTCCACCCATCCTTCAGCATCCTCAAACGTATTTTCGACTCGAAGGTCTCAAGAAACTCATTTTGCAAGAAATGTTCGTTTCCCATTAATCGTACTTTTTTCAAAATCCAATCTCACCCCTCCCCTCCAAATCTTCCCCATCACCCCTTCCCTCCAAAACTTCCCCATCACCCCTTCCCTCAAAAACTTCCCCATCACCCCTCCCCTCCAAAACTTGCCCATCACCTCTCCCCTCCAAATCCACCCCCTTGCCCCTCCCCTCCAAATCTTCCCCATCACCCATCTCTTTCAAATATTCCCCCTTGCCCCTCCCCTCCAAATCTTCCCCATCACCCATCCCTTTCAAATCTTCCCCCTTGCCCCTCCCCTCCAAATCTTCCCCATCACCCATCCCTTTCAGATCTCCCCCCTTGCCCCTTACCTCCTAAACACCCCCCACACCCCTCCCCTCCGAGACTCTCCCTCACTCCTCCCCTCCTAGACTCCCCTCTCACCCCTCCTCCTCAAAGCGTCCTCCCCGCTTCTTCCCCCTTCCAACTTTCACCTTCATCTCCCTCAACCTTCTGCCTCACTCTTCCCCGTCCTCAAATAACACCTCACTGCGCCTCACCCAATCACCATCAAACCTTTTGTCTGCCCCATTCTTCCCTTTCTCCAAGCTATTCTGAAATCTCTGACACACCTTCAACAGCTCTCCCTACCTCTTCCTCCTCTTCCACATCTTACCCTACCGCTCCCCCCCCTGTTCTGTATCCGTTGCTCCCCCTTCCTCTTCTTTAACACTATGGACCTCAAACATCCGCGGCCTTCGCTCAAACTTGACTGATCTCTCCATACAGGTTGCTTCTGACAAACCAGACGTGATCTGCTTAACAGAAACCTTCCTCCTTCATGATGTCTCTGATTCCTTGGTATCTCTCCCAGGTTACTCCCTCCTCCGGTATGATAGACCTGAGCCTCGTCCTGGAGGGGGCGTTGCTATCTTTATAAAAAACTCTCTTCCTCACTCGCCCTGCACTGACCTCTCTCCACCTCACCCCCAGGAATACCTTTGGCTACGGCTTCCCCTTCGCGCCCACCTTTTGTTCATATGTGTGTTGTACCGTCCTCCAAACAGTGATGACTCCATCTACATCTCGCTGTCTGATGATATGGACCAACTTCTATCTACCCATCCCAACTCTCTCTTCCTCATATGTGGTGATTTCAATTGTCACCATGCCAGTTGGCTGGGTGTGGGTACCTCTCTCACCAGCCATGGCTCTTCAGTAAAGGACTTCTGTGACTCACTGGGACTGACACAATCTGTCAATTTCCCGACCCGGATCTCAGTCAACGGAGCATCTTCTCTTCTGGACTTGGTTATGACTAACTTCCCTGAAAATGTCTGCTGCTCTTTCTCTTCTCTTTTTTTTTTTTTTTTTTTTTGTATACTGAATCGAGGCTCGTGAAAGAGCTAACATTTACTTCACAAACAAATCAACCAGACAAACAAAATATATAAAAAGAGGGAGCGGAAAACAAGATGGGGAGAGAAGGGGAAGCACACAAACACAACATTTGAGAGCAGGGAGATGGGAGATGTGTGGAAGGGAGAGGGCTTGGGGGGAGGAGGCGTGGGAAGGGGGGAGGAGGGTGGAGGGAGAAGTATAAAACACAAGGACACCAAGGACTTCCAGGACAGAAGTTGGTATTTCAAAAAGGTGGAATTGGGGTGAAATTAGCGGGGGTAGAAAAGATCAAGGTTTTGGATGGGGGAAGATAAGAGATGGTGGTGAACAGCTGTTTTAAAGACCTGGAGGGTGGAGTGGGATTGAAGAGAGTGAGGGAGTTTGTTCCAGAGGCGGGAGAAAAGAGGAATGAAGGAGTGAAGGTGAGCAGAGAGTCTTGATTTTGGCAGTTTGACCATAAGAGGGTTGCAGGCAGATCTTGTGCGACCTGTAGGAATATTTGCGGGACAGAGCCCAGAGAGAGCTGGGGGGCAAGGCCAGAGAGGAGTCGGTAGAAGATGGAAAGACCACCAACCTGCCTGCGGTGAGTGAGTGAGAGGCCCTTGGAGTTAGCTTCATCGCGGGAGATTCCAATGATTCTGAATGCTTTGGTTTCAACAGCGTGAAGATGAGCTAGGTGTGAGGCAGGAGCACCAGCCCAGAGGGGAGAGCAGTATTCCATTGAGCTGCGGATGAAAGCCTTGTATGTGGTGAGGAGCTCAGGTGTGCCAAGGAAGGACTTCGCACGACGGAGGATGCCCAGTCGGCGACTGGCTTTGGAGGCCAGATTTGAAATGTGGTTTTCCCAGGAAAGATCATGGCAGATAGATAGTGAGACCCAAAAGCTTGAGTGACAGAACTTCTTGGAGAGGATTATTCAGAAAGTGGATGGGAGGGTTGTCCAGTCGGTCTTTTCGGAGAGACATCGTAAGAGTGTTCTGCTCCAATCGGCTCATCTGATCATGTGCTTGTTAAAGTGGACATCTCTCTGACCATTCTCAGAGAGCCTCCTCAGCGCCGACGAGTCTGGCATTTCACTCAGGCCAACTGGCACGGTCTTCAAGCAGCCATCAATCATCTGGACTGGTCTCCCATCTCTACCACCTCTGACATCAACTCATCCTGGGAATTCTTCCAAAGTAAATTGCTCTCTCTCATGCACAGATTTATCCCATTTCGTCTTCAGTTGTCATACCCTTCCTCCCGTCCATGGCACACGGAATCTTGTGGTGAGGCTATTGCCCAGAAACAACTTGCTTTAGTCTCCTGGAAAGCAAATCCAACGGAAGGAACTCTCATTTCCTTTCACAAAGCCCGAAACAAGTGTGTGTCCACCCTCAGGAGAGCCAGGAAACAATATCTCTCCGTTCTCAGGACAGAACTCTCTTATCTGTCTCCCTCTTCCAAATCCTGGTGACATCTGGTCAAATCTGTTTCTGGTGTTTGTTCCCCCTCCATCCCCTCCCTCACCTCAAACGGCCACACGGCTGACTCCGCACGTGAAAAAGCAGAATGCCTCAACTCTGTGTTTGCCTCTAAATATTGTGTCCCAAACCCATCCTTCTCTGTACCCACCATACCCAGTCGTACCCAGCTGCTCCTGGACTCTGTGTCCTTTCCTCCTGACAAGGTGGAAAAGTTTCTGTCAACCCTCGACTCTAATTCTGCAACTGGACCTGACGGCATCAGCCCACGGGTCCTAAAATCCTATTCTTCTGCTCTTTCACTCCCTCTCTCTGTTCTCTTCACCCTCTCTTTTGCTCAAGGTCATCTGCCATCTGCTTGGAAATCTGCCAACATCACCGCTTTGCACAAAAAAGGTGCAAAAACAGATCCCAGCAACTACAGACCAATCAGCCTTCTCCCAATTATCAGCAAAGTCATGGAATCCATCATTGCTTCAGATATGAAATCTTTCCTCTTCTCCAATGGCTTGATCTCTGATCATCAATTTGGTTTCAGACCTGGTCACTCTACTCTGGACATGCTGCTTCTGCTTTCTCAACAATGGATGGAGGTCCTCAATGCCAAACAGGAAATTAGAGCTGTCTCCCTTGACATATCACGTGCCTTCGATATGGTCTGGCACCCCGCTCTGCTCACCAAACTCTCCTCTTTTGGTATCCATGGAAATCTCCACGCATGGCTGGCGGACTTCCTCTCTAGTCGTAGTCAACGTGTGGCCCTGAATGGGTTTCTTTCATCTCCTCTTCCTGTTCAGGCTGGAGTTCCCCAAGGCAGTGTTCTAGGCCCTGTGCTTTTTCTGGTCTTCATCAATGATCTCTCTGACTCTCTTGAAAATCCTCTCTATCTCTTTTCTGATGACTCTACTCTCTGTCACTCCATTCTTCATCCCTCAGATCGGCAGTCTGCAGCCTCCTCACTCTCTGCAGACCTGGACAAAATCACAGACTGGGCAAACAAGTGGAACATGTCTTTCAATCCTGACAAATCTCACACTCTTACGATGTCTCTCCGAAAAGACCTAATGGACAACCCTCCCATCCACTTTCTGAATAATCCTCTCCAAGAAGTTCTGTCACTCAAGCTTTTGGGTCTCACTATCTGCCATGATCTTTCCTGGGAAAACCACATTTCAAATCTGGCCTCCAAAGCCAGTCGCCGACTGGGCATCTTCCGTCGTGCGAAGTCCTTCCTTGGCACACCTGAGCTCCTCACCACATACAAGGCTTTCATCCGCAGCTCAATGGAATACTGCTCTCCCCTCTGGGCTGGTGCTCCTGCCTCACACCTAGCTCGTCTTCACGCTGTTGAAACCAAAGCATTCAGAATCATTGGAATCTCCCGCGATGAAGCTAACTCCAAGGGCCTCTCACTCACCCACCGCAGGCAGGTTGGTGGTCTTTCCGTCTTCTACCGACTCCTCTCTGGCCTTGCCCCCCCAGCTCTCTCTGGGCTTTGTCCCGCAAATATTCCTACAGGTCGCACAAGATCTGCCTACAACCCTCATATGGTTAAACTGCCAAAATCAAGACCCTCTGCTCACCTTCACTCCTTCATTCCTCTTTTCCCCCGCCTCTGGAACAAACTTCCTCACTCTCTTCAATCCCACTCCACCCTCCAGGTCTTTAAAACAGCTGTTCACCACCATCTCTTATCTTCCCCCATCCAAAACCTTAATCTTTTCTATCCCCGCTAATTTCACCCCAATTCCACTTTTTTGAAATACCAACTTCTGTCCTGAAAGTCCTTAGTGCCCTTGTGTTTTATACTTCTCCAACCCCCCCCCCCCCCTTCCCACGCGTCCTCCCCCCAAGCCCTCTCCCTCCCACACATCTCCCTGCTCTTAAATGTTGTGTGCTCTCAAGTGTTTGTGTGCTTCCCCTTCTCTTGTCTTCCGCTCCCTCTTTTTATATATTTTGTTTGTCTGGTTGATTTGTTTGTGAAGTAAATGTCAGCTCTTTCAGGAGACTCGATTCAGTATACAAAAAAAAACAAACAAACAGGATTTTAGAAAGTTTTGCAAATTTATTAAAAATAAAAAACTGAAATATCACATTTACATAAGTATTCAGACCCTTTGCTATGACACTTGAAATTTAGCTCAGGTGCCTCTTATTTCTCTTTATCATCTTTGAGATGTTTCTACACCTTGATTGGAGTCCACCTGTGGTAAATTCAATTGATTGGACATGATTTGGAAAGGCACACACCTGTCTATACAAGGTCTCACAGCTGACAATGCATACCAGAGCAAAAACCAAGCCATGAGGTCGAAGGAACTGCCTGCAGAGCTCAGAGACAGGATTGTGTCGAGGCACAGATCTGGGGAAGTCTACAAAAAAATCTCTGCTACATTGAACGTTCCCAAGAGCACAGTGGCCTACATATTTCTTTCAAAAAAAAAAATATATATATATATTCAAAAGCCCACAGAAACTTGTTTCTCACAGTCTGAGAGTCCTTTAGGTGCTTTTTTGCAAACTCCAAGCGGGCGTTCATGTGTCTTTCACTGAGGAGGGGCTTCCGTCTGGCCACTCTGCCATAAAGCCCAGATCGGTGGAGTGTTGAAGTGATGGTTGTCCTTCTGGAAGTTTCTCCCATCTCCACACAGGATCTCTGGAGCTCAGCCAGAGTGACCATCGGGTTCTTGGTCACCTCTCTTACCAAGGCCCTTCTCCCCCGATTGCTCAGTTTGGCTGGGCGGCCAGCTCTAGGAAGAGTCCTGGTTGTTCCAAACTTCTTCCATTTAAGAATTATGGAGGCCACTGTGCTCTTGGGAACGTTCAATGTAGCAGAGATTTTTTTGTAGACTTCCCCAGATCTGTGCCTCGACACAATCCTGTCTCTGAGCTCTGCAGGCAGTTCCTTCGACCTCATGGCTTGGTTTTTGCTCTGATATGCATTGTCAGCTGTGAGACCTGATATAGACAGGTGTGTGCCTTTCCAAATCATGTCCAATCAATTGAATTTACCACAGGTGGACTCCAATCAAGGTTGTAGAAACATCTCAAAGATGATCAAGAGAAATGGGAGGCACCTGAGCTAAATGTCAATGTCATATCAAAGGGTATGAATACTTATGTAAATGTGATATTTCAGTTTTTTCTTTTTAATAAATTAGCAAAACTTTCTAAAAACCTGTTTTGTCTTTGTCATTACGGGGTATTGAGTGTAGAATGATGAGGGGAAAAATGAATTTAAACGATTTCAGCAGAAGGCTGCAACATAACAAAATGTGAAAACGTGAAGGGGTCTGAATACTTTCTAAATGCACTGTAGAGCATGGTATTTCAAAAAGTTGTGGATGAGTTATGACAAAACGAGTTGGTTGAGTTGGGGAGGTGACAATAACAAGTTGATTAGATTTTGTTTCAGGTCTGGATCCAGATCCAGCCTATCGGTAGGATATAAAATGTACACTGTTCAGTCCGGCTGAGGTATGTGCTCTAATGAGTGCCGGTCTAGTTCTCTTTGTGAGGAAGGTCTTCTCTGGTCTATAATTGTCAAAACAGGCCCAAAATTGCAAGTCTCGAGTTTTTCCACTTTATTTTCAAGTTATGGACCTATATATGCCGGTTTCAGAAGGTGGAACGGAGCCTTCCCACCAGTTCTCTGTGTGTGTGTGTGTGTGTGTGTGTGTGTGTGTGTGTGTGTGTGTGTGTGTGTGTTTTGTTGGCGTGCGTGCGTGTGTGTGTGCGTGTGCGTGTGCTTTTGGGCCAGGACATTGGTCATGTTTTGAAGGATGACGGCATTATTTTTGGTATTCATAGTCGAGGCTCGTGGAGGAGCTGGAACACAAAACAAATGGAACGGTAGAAAGAGAAGGAGGAAATGCCAACTGCAGGGGTGAGGGTCAAAATATATGGAGACGGACAACAAGGGATACCGGTAAGGTTGAGGGGTAGGGAAGAATGCAGGGGGTGGATTAAATGGATACAGAAGCAAAAAAGAAATCTTTTTTGGGGGATGAGGGTTAATGGGTGTGTAAATGATCATGGTATTTGGTGTAATGTCACGTTGCTGGTCCTTTAGCACACCAAGAGTGCCTCAAGGGCTATGACTGGATGTTAACAGGCATGAAGCCCATGGCTGGTTCGGATTGAAATTTGGAATTTGTTCAGGGTGCCGGTCACAATTGCGTTTTCTTTGTGGAAGACGCTGGGATGTTTAACTTCCTCCAGCAACTAATGTTGGCAGTTGCGTCCTCGGCTTAACCTCCAATCCGACGGACACTGCAACCATATATGCATTACCCTACCTGTGAAACACGGAGTGACGGTTTATGGTCGCATTAGGAATCAAACCCCGAGTAGACAACTCGAGTAGACAAACTATTGTGCAAACTATTATAAG
Organism: Myxine glutinosa; assembly: GCF_964187855.1. NCBI lineage: Eukaryota > Metazoa > Chordata > Myxini > Myxiniformes > Myxinidae > Myxine > Myxine glutinosa. Next base: position 110,069,983 of record NC_136267.1, read on the forward strand.
CATTTGTGCGATGAGCAATTCTGCCAGCCCAGAAAAGCTACCTGTAAAGGTATAGATGAAACTCGTACAGGTATTGTAAGCACAAACACATTCTGATTCAATGCACAACCCAACATAGACTGCTGGCTTCGAGCTTGTACATATGTTTGCCCCTTGGATCATTATGGTAGACAAATTAACATATTGGTTTAATGTCGTAGTCTTCTAAATGACTTGGAGATTTGTAAATGAGCAAACTTTCTTTGAACAAAATAGCAATATATTATTCCTTAGTGGGGAAGTGAAAGAAAATCTGCTGACTAAATGTCAGTAAACTTGAGGCTACCTTCCAGGAAAAGCAGGTGAGTAGAAGAAATGTGCGACAAATCGGGAGAAGAATATCGCTGATACTTGTCGGTCTTATGACATTGTAAACTGTTGTAAGACATGATTCGTTGACGAAGGACTGAGTTTCGCGTCATGGCATGATGACTATTTATGCCACTGGCTCGGTGGGCAATATTGGGAATGTGAGACGCTCAGGGAAGGACTCTGGTCACAGTTGTATTGAGAAGTTGAACAGTAGATGTAGCGATAAGAAGAATTTCTTGGATATTGGAAGGCCTTGTCGTTTGCGTTGGTTTCAAGGTGTTCTTGAAAATCCCTGTGAAACACAAATCTGCGATGCGCAAACCTCAGGGTTGAATGAATGAATGAATGATCGTTTTAAGGCCATTTTCCCCGCTAGAGCGGGGGTTAGCCTTGCGGGCCCCATGACAATCATGGTTCCCTGTTTGAGGCCCAACATAGACTGCTGGCGGATGCCCTTCCTGACGCCAACCCTTGGTCGCCTCTTACGATGCGCAGGGATACGGTGTACCTATTCTAAATCGGGGTACACACCAGGATCATTCATCCCAGCGAGCTGGTACTCAATTTGCCGACCTCGGAAGGAATGACAGGCTGAGTCAACCCCCCTGGCTATAATTCAGCAATTGACCGGGATTCGAACCCAGGATCCTGGGATCCCAAGCCGGCATGCTAACCGCTAAGCCAACACCAGTCAACACCAGGTTAATGGGGGAAATAGGGCAATAGACTTCAACTTAAAAAAATTGTCACCCGTTCTTGCCAAATTGTACCCTAAGCATGTTTGTGTATTACTAGGGCATGCCCGTACTATATCTATATCTAAAATTATATCCCCCCCTCTATTTACATGAAATGGTTTGGTCCATGAAATGTTTTGGTCCATTCGCAACGCCAAAGCGAACGGCGAACGCTTTACATGAAATGGTTTGGTGCATGAAATGTTTTGGTTCATTCGCAACGCCAAAGCGAACGGCGAACGGCTTGCGAGTACAGTGACAATCCCCCCGGGGTTTTAATTAGTTTTAAAACGGAGCTTGGCAACCGCTGGCGTTCTTTAGCCGGCAGCTTCGCCCGCCCGGACGCCGTTACAGTACCTTCGACCGCGAGTTGCTCGGACTTCACTTGGCGGTCAGGCACTTCCGCCATCTGCTCGTGCGAGTACAGTGACAATCCCCCCCCCCCCCCTCTATTTACATGAAATGGTTTTTATTAGTTTTAAAACATAGTTTAACGCCAACATAACGCCAACATAGTTTGCAAACGTGAAATAAATGAATACGCTCTCAAATGTGCCATCCGAGGCAGAGTGTGTCCGCCACGTTCGGCACACGCGATAGTTCGCTGCTCTCTGATTGGTTGAATCGTTTTTTGGACATAGCTCGGTAAGTAATTGTCCGATTAATATGAAACCTTGAAAAGGCACATCCTCGGGTCCCCAGCAATATACCTGGCAAGTTAAAAGTATATCGGACCCGTGGTTGTCGAGAAACAGCGGTCACAGACAAACAAACAAACGTACAAACGTACAAACGTACAAACAAACAGAGATTACTGGAATTATAGATAGATTGTGCTGTTTATTTTCATGAATAAAAGGGTTATTGAGAACATAAAATAAAGTTTATTTTCTTGATTTATTAAGATCATGAAACTTGTCTGTAATGATAATAATGATAAACATGATCCAATAATGCGATGGTGATGATTATGTTAGCAGGTGTGAGGGGGTTGTTGTCTTAATGGCGAACGGTAATTAGGTGAATGAATGAATGATCGTTTTAAGGCCATTTTCCCCGCTAAAGCAGGGAATTTTTTTCCTTACAGGCCCCATGACAATCATGGTTCCCTGTTTTTGAGGCAATGTTTTTATGGCCAGATTATGGCCAGCCGGCCCTTCCTGACGCCAACCCTTGGTCACCTCTTACAATGCACAGGGATACGGTGTACCTATTCTAAGCGAGGGTACACACCATGATCATTCATCCCAGCAAGCTGGTACTCAATTTGCCAACCTCGGAAGGATGACAGGCTGAGTCAACCCCCCTGACGTTAATTCAGTGATCAACCGGGATTCGAACCCAGGATCCTAGGATCCCAAGCCGGCACCCTAACCGCTAAGCCAACACCAGGCTTAATTAGGTGAATAAATGTGGAAAATAATTTGCCAATCCACAATTATTTGAATGCATTAACCACAATTCACAAACCGTGCCTCAATAAATTCATCGCAATAGAGCGAATCCATGAAGGGGAAAGGGCCCTCCTGTACCAGCGAGGCATTTTTCAGTATAAACACATTTACTTCAGGAATATGCCAAGATGGCACCACGTGCCACACATGCACAACCACCTCTGTCTGGAGGAGACTGCAGAGATAGTTTATGTAAATGAGGAACAAGACTGGGCCCAAGATACTGCCTTTAAACACGCAAGCCTTCCCTGATAGTGTCGTGTAGAGGAGAAGGTTCAATTCTTCTTCTTTATTTGTATGCAGCACAAGGCTGCGGGGTAGCATCATTGGCTGAGGGCGTGGCTGTGCCGCTGATGCAATGCCCTCTGCTGGTTAGGGCAGGAAATTGGAATTTAGTCATGGTGCCGACGCTAGCTTGCATACCCTTCATGAAGGACACCGCCAGTTTTTTAACGTCCACCAACGAATGCTGGCAGATAGGACACCCGTTTAATGCCGGGATGACAGTTTATAGCTGAGTCGGGATTTGAACCCAGGCTAGACAGCTTAGAGGTGAGTATGCATACCTGTCACCCCAAAGTTCCATTAATAGCAACACATTGCCTGTGATTGTGGAGCAAGTGAAATAGTCAGGTATGAAGGGCAGCGAGCTTGACAAGGACATTAGGATGCAAGAATGTGTTGAATGCCCGAGATGTGTGGATCATGACTAGTGAAAATATGTTACCAAGATAGCAGAGGAGATGCCCAGGTGGTGTGAAGTTCCATATATGGGGTGAAGGAAGATTTGGCTTCACACAAGTCCCAGAACATGGCCTTGAGGTGCAACAGTCTCTAAGGGTGGGGCAGGAGAATGAATGTCATCCAGTGCAACACAGCGATTGCAAACAAAAGGGAAATGCCAGCCAGTCAATAAGAGAATCGTGGATGCCCCAGGCAGACAACTTAACAAACAGAGCTGGACACTAGATTGCGTTGAATGCTTGGGAGATACCTAGTAAGAATGTGTTGACCTCTTGCTGGAGTTGCATCCACTTTTGAGTTAAGGGAAGTAGCATGGCTATGGTGGTGTTGCTGGCAAACCTAAATTGGTGGTTTGACCTTACAAAGCTGAAGAAAAGGTGGACTTTTGAAGTCTCATGCAGGTGTTGACTCTATCACCTTGCGGAGGTTGGGAATATGGCTTAACTGGTCTGTCATTCAGAACATAATTCTTAGCACATTTTTTTTTAGTGAATTGGAGTGAGATTAGCCACATTCCATTGTAAAAAAGGCATTCCTCTGAAAAAGATCTGGAGAAGAGCAGAGAAAGAGGAATAGTCTATGTCCATTGCGATTCCTTCTTTATTTAGTGAAGGAGTGAGGAATAACAAGTCAGTGTGGAGTGCCAACGGGGTTGCCAGAAGCCAGGTGAGTAGTTGTGCCAGTAGATTGCATGAGGTCGGATATGTTTACCAACAGCTCATTTGTCTTTATGTTGCAACAGGAAGGGAGGTTGAAGTATCTAGTCCTTTTCAGAAGTATTTGTTACAAACACCCCCAAAAACATTGCATTTTGCAAAATTTAAATGTTACGTACGATTTCTTGTTACTGGAATAAAGAAAACGGTTGATATAATTAAACAGCTTTAAAGAACACCTGAACTGTGTAATTGTTGGTGGTGCCTCGAATTTATACCTGTCCTCATAGCAATGGGGTTGAATACATCCGTCACTCTCACACCTCTGCCATATTTTGGACAAAAGGGTTAAATGTCGATGTTGGCTCGTTCTGCTGCCTACACTGAGAGAGGAGGAAGTAAGAAGTTCATTTTGATTGTATAATGCTTCACATGTCAAAACACATGCCTCAAATACGCTCTCTTGCAGCCATCTTTGTTGTCTTGTGAAGCTTCCTATAAAGTTTAGTTACGAAATGCAAGTCACATGAACCGTTTGCAGAAGTGACCATGAGTGTAAGTGCGAAACAGTTCCCATGTGACAAAGGCGTAGGATATCTCATAAAATTGTGGACAGACTCGGACAAAACTTGGTGGACAAGCTGTGTGTATGACGAGGACAAATTGATTCGATTTTGGTGAAGATCCGAATCCGGATACCAGAATTTTAAAATTTTTTAAAGTGATTCTTCAGCATTGAGAGATGCGGCCAAAAACGCTATACAGTATAGCATGACGTCTCAATAAAGTTGTGGACGAGTTATGACAAAAAAAACTTGTTGGATGAGTTGGTTCGCTGACGAGAACAAGCCGGTTAGATGTTGGTTCAGGTCCGGATGCAGATCCGATCCTACCGGCGGCATCCATAACATGGCCTGGCGGAGCCATGCATGCTACTGAGTGTCATTCTAGTTTAACGTTTGATAAAATTGTATTGACATTTTATTATTCCATCGTTTATCTCATTCCTTGAATTTTTATGCATTCCATGAGCACAGTTGGTGAAGTTCTAACATGCGCACTTTGTTTTGTGTTTATCAAGCTCGGATGCTATATGATGTTCACTAGTAGAATATGTTCAAGTTTAATATTTACCTTTTAGATGAGTTAAAGCAATGGGTGCTTTTTATTGTTTACCGCAAACTGCTCTGAGGTAATTGATCACACAAGGCCTATCCGAGAAGGTACCTGTGTGTGAATTTATAGATCCAGCATGTGGCAAGCAACAAGCAGGTCAGGTCATGTGCTGATTCACTGGTCAACAGCCAAATAGGTTCTGACTTATTTTCAACTGTTTCTAACTAATTTGGTGCCCACGAATCCGAATCTGACCTTGAAATTTCGCTATCACGTAACCTTGACGTAGTACATCATAAGTGTGGAAAAAATCTTTAGAGCAAGCGAATTTCTTGATTAAGTCTCAATAAGTCTATTTATTGTCACAACAAATAATATGAACTTAAAGTTTTTATTTAAATCACATTAAAAAATGTAAATCTCCAAAAATAATATGAACTTTATAAAATATCACAAAAAATAATATGAACTTTAAGTTTTTATTTATATCACATAAAAAATGTAAATCTCCAAAAATAAGATATGAACTTTATAAAATATCACAAAATATAATATGAACTTTAAGTTTTTATTTACATCACATTAAAAGTGCTTCTGAACTTTACTTTTGCGTTTGTAGGAGCAATCACTTTCACGCTGTAAAGTCCAACAGTAATCGCCCATCATGTTTGGATTGAATCGGCCTTGATATCGAGTCTCCATGATGGCAATTCCCTGGTGAAACCTTTCTCCATGCTCATCACTGACATCGCCAAGATTTTGTGGAAAGTAGTCCAGATGAGAATGGAAGAAATGTATCTTGAGTGACATTCGAGCACCGAGCGCCTGGTAACTCTTCAACATCTTGTCCACAAGCTCTTCATAATTTGGTGCTCGAAAATTTCCAAGGTAATTGTGAGCAAGAGCCACAAAGCTATCCCAAGCAACGCTTTCCAGCTCGGATAGTCTCGTTACAAAGTCCTGATTAGTGAGTACAAGACGAATCTGACCCGAATTTCGGCTGTGGCTGATATTCCTATGGTATACTGGTTCTCAAAAACTGGATGTGCTAGTGAAAATTGGATATCATAATGGAAATCTACAGGTTCATGTTGGTTAAAATCACCTCAAAATATACTAGAACCATAAAACTTTAAAAATTTTGTTGACCAGTGGACATTAAGGAGGACAATTGTCCTCCTTACCACTACAAGTCATTAGTAAGCTTGTGAGATTCTTTCATCGACAATGGCAATTTTCCTGGACTAGCTCGGTTTCAAAAAGCGTAGAATACACATCCTTGATCCTGATGCCTTCAGCTGGATTTTAACCCACAATCGGAAAAGAAGTCACTTCAATATCTTCATCACTCATGCGACGGCAAAACCTTTAGTTAGTGACTCAACGAGGGAAAGTTGTTGTTAATGAACCCATTGCGAGTGATTGTCTTTCCAGGCCTGTATATGCATGCCTCCTTGGATGTTGGATACTTCCAGGATGAATACTCTGTGTTTAGGAGTGTCTGTCACCTGGCTATATGCTGCTAAGTTTAAACTTATTTTCAGGAAAGTGCTTAATTTTTTTTTTTTTTTTTTTGTGCAGGCATACACTGGCAAGAACGGAACGAATTACTGTTGTTGTAGTTGTGTGCTGTATGCTTATTTTATTAGCGGGCTGTTTGCTTATCGAAGATTACTGTCGAGGTTTCAAAAGGGTGTCAGGATGTTGAGGAGGGGATTCTTTTTAGAGGAATGAGCATGTGTACAGGTGCAGAAGTATAAATGAGGAGAAAGGACGAGGTACAATGTTTGTACTGAATGGTTACTCGGTTTGCAAAATTATTTATCAGTTTCCATCATACCATGTTAAGTTCCTGTGACCTCATGACCTGTGTCCATGGTTTCCGTGGGTAGATCCCACATGCCGAGATTGCCCCTGCCCTTGGTTAAACTGAAGCAATTTTTGTACATTTTATATGGTTTGATCACTGGCCGTATAATTGATAGTGTAAAATATTTACCCAAGATGGTTCAGGTCCAGCATGGTGGCCTAGAGGTATACTCACTCTCCCCTCTAAGCTGTCTGGGCTAGGTTTGAATCTGGGCCCAGCTAAAAACTGTCATCCTGGTGTTTCGCAGGCAGAGTGATTCATCAATGTCTGTTCCGTCCCTCCTGATACCAAGTTGGTTTACTACTTTGTTTGTCACCTGCAAACCACAGCTGATATGTTGGTGAGCAAGACAACTGAAGAAGACTTGAGCTTATCTTGCAATTGCAGGCCTTGACCGAAACTGTAAATTGGTGTGATGCAAGAAGGCATGCAGCCAAGCCTTTGGGTGTGTTGGAGAAGATTGAGACTTGCTGGGGGTTTTCCTTCCTTCTCTTTTCACAAATGTCTGATCGGCACTGAAGGCCACAGGTGTAAATTATGCATGGCAAGAAAACATTTCCTCCTACGGTGGCAAAAGGATTGTTTCTTTTGTTTCTATATATCTATTACCATGGCACAAAATGGACAAATGGATTGTGGGATATGTTGTCATTTATTAGGCAAAATGAACTACCTAATTGTTTTGCGACATTATGACAGTGGACATGTGTCAACCTGTGTGCCGTATTTATTACCCCGTGAACGTGAAGTGAAAAGTGGGATTAAGCAATTGGTTCACTTCTGTTTGTCTGTCCGTCTGTCTATGTGTTTACAAACATAGGTTTATGATCTGAGAACAATTTAATTTAATTTGAATGTTATACAGTATTTTTTAACATGAATCGGAACAGAATCAGTAAACGAGCATGTATATCTTAACAGTACTTTCACTCTGAATTTGTCGCGACCAAGCATGTGCAGACAGTCCGAGTGAGATGATATTTTTACTCTGTCTGCCTGGCAGTCAAACAAAATTGAAAATCGTTCCAAACAGGAAACTTACTATTTTTAAGGACGTCATAAAGGACACATACAACAGTTACGAAGAAGTAATGTCACGTGTTGAACAAGATGGTGTAAAAGACACTGCGTCAATGGCGGTAAACTTCCAGAATTTTCTTTATATGACATTTAAAATGATTATTTATTTAAATTGAAGTATAAAGTTGAACACTTTGTGGGGTAAGGCGTTCTATGAACTCTCTAGTTTATTATTATTAATAAGTACTAGGGCATGCCCGTACTATATCTATATCTAAAATTATATCCCCCCCTCTATTTACATGAAATGGTTTGGTTCATGAAATGTTTTGGTTCATTCGCAACGCCAAAGCGAACGGCGAACGCTTTACATGAAATGGTTTGGTCCATGAAATGTGTTGGTTCATTCGCAACGCCAAAGCGAACGGCGAACGGCTTGCGAGTACAGTGACAATCCCCCCCCCCCCCCCCCTCTATTTAGATGAAATGGTTTTTATTAGTTTTAAAACATAGTTTAACGCCAACATAGCGGCAACATAGTTTGCAAACGTGAAATAAATGAATACGCTCTCAAATGTGCCATCCGAGGCAGAGTGTGTCCGCCACGTTCGGCACACGCGATAGCTCGCTGCTCTCTGATTGGTTGAATCGTTTTTTGGACATAGCTCGGTAAGTAATTGTCCGATTAATATGAAACCTTGAAAAGGCACATCCTCGGGTCCCCAGCAATATACCTGGCAAGTTTAAAGTATATCGGACCCGTGGTTGTCGAGAAACAGCGGTCACAGACAAACGTACAAACGTACAAACAAACAAACACACAGAGATTACTGGAATTATAGATAGACTAGGGCATGCCCGTACTATATCTATATCTAAAATTATATCCCCCCCCTCTATTTACATGAAATGGTTTGGTCCAAAGCGAACGGCTTGCGAGTGGTGACAATCCCCCCCCTCTATTTACATGCAATGGTTTGGTCCAAAGCGAACGGCTTCCGGAGTTTGGTAAAGAAATCGCCATCGCGTGCACAAACGCGCAGGAAAGCGAATGAATCGCAAATTCGTTTTTATTAGTTGTAAAACATAGTTTAACGCCAACATAGTTTGCAAACGTGAAATAAATGAATACGCTCTCAAATGTGCCATCCGAGGCAGAGTGTGCCCGCCACGTTCGGCACACGCGATCGTTCGCTGCTCTCTGATTGGTTGAATCGTTTTTTGGACATAGCTCGGTAAGTAATTGTCCGATTAATATGAAACCTTGAAAAGGCACATCCTCGGGTCCCCAGCAATATACCTGGCAAGTTAAAAGTATATCGGACCCGTGGTTGTCGAGAAACAGCGGTCACAGACAAACAAACGTACAGACAGAGATTACTGGAATTATAGATAGACTAGGGCATTGCCCGTACGTGGGTGCCCGTTCCTTGGCAAAAAAAAAAAAAAACGCTACCCGTACGCTCTACCCCGCCCGTACGCCCGTAAACAAAAAAAACAACGCTCTTCGCTTCCGCCCTTCGCTCTGACTGAATTGGGAGAAATAATGCGCATAAGAAATCGAATTACGTACCGTAATGGCGGTCAGCTCGTAACGCGCTCAGCTCCGCTCGTCTCACATCGGCCACGCCTACGCAACAAAGCGTTCTGTGATTGGCTGCCGGAAAGCGTGCTGCCGGACAGTCTTCACTGTCCGGAAGTTCGCAAATCGCAGTTACGATGAATCGTTTTAATTTAATCGCAGTTTGAATTCGTTTTAAAACATAGTTTAACGGCAACATCGTTTTCCAACGTGAAATAAATGAATACGCTGTCAAATGTGCCGTCCGAGGCAGAGTCTGATCGCCACGTTCGGCACACGTGATAGCTCGCTGCTCTCTGATTGGTTGAATCGTTTTTTGGACATAGCTCGGTAAGTAATTGTCCGATTAATATGAAACCTTGAAAAGGCACATCCTCGGGTCCCCAGCAATATACCTGGCAAGTTAAAAGTATATCGGACCCGTGGTTGTCGAGAAACAGCGGTCACAGACACACAGACACACAGACACACAGACACACAGACACACAGAGATTACTGGAATTATAGATAGATAAAGGAATCTGTTGAACTTTGTGTTATGCTTGGCGGTTGTGACTAGCAGAGTGAAGAGGCCTTGGTTATTGTGACATGCATGCAAAAGTACAAGATTGCTCAGAAATTATATCACGGTTATAAGGTTAAACTTGTTTTTGGTTTTTCAGTCTTGCATAAGTCATGTGAGGCACAAGTTCCAATGAAATGGCATAATTTCCTTGATGTATAATTTGCCATGGCATTATGAGCTGGGTGTGGCATGGCATGGCATTGGCATTATGGCATGGCATGTGGTGTGGCATGGCATTATGAGCATGGCATTATTATGAGCTGGGAGGATGGTATACATGTGTGTGCATGTGCCTTTAAGATGTCTAACCTGGGTGTGAATCTCGACCCAGGCATAAACTATCACCCTGGTGTTTCGCATGCATGATGAGGCATCGTTGGATGGCCATTAAGTAGGGTATCCTATTTGCCAGCATTGACTCCTATTTGCCAGCCAGTCACCTCTGAGATGTTTAGCCTTTGTTTGAATCTCGGCCCAGCAACAGACTGTCATGCTTGTGTTACACATGCTGGGCGAGGCATCAATAATGTGTGTGCCGTCGCCTGGATGGACCTTAAAATGTGCATCCTGTCTGCCGCCATAATTGGTGGACGTTAGAAATCCCCCGGCATCCTTCACCAAAAGTAGGTGAGTTATCGCCAGCTAAACAGATTTCGCCCTGAACGTCCTGAACAGATTTCTAAATCCTGCCCAAATCATCATCTTCAGTCGAACGGCAGAGACCTGGCCAGATCGGTTCATGAAACAGTTGGGTGAAACACTTTTCCTGGCCGACCTCAGAAAAAGGTGGGAATAATTTGGGTTGTTGAAGAAGTAGATAATTTTCCACCCATTTTAATTTAGTGTTTCGAAAACAGAAGGTGTAAACTGTGGTTGTACCATACATTGCCATTGTTACTTGTGTTAAGAAGCAATAACCATTTTTCACAATACAATTGTTATCTCCCCAGGCGCTCTTCCTCTTCCTCATTGGGCTGTCCGTGTTCACGTCCCTTCTTATCCTGCCTACTTATTAGCCTTTGACTCTGCCTGTATCCCTCGTCTACTTTCTGATAATCCTTAGCCCTTCCATGAACCTTGACTTCTGTATGAAAATAATCGACTGCGATCGGATGTCAATTTATCATGAACCTCAAAGGTAGTGTCAGTTTGCGTTGAATGTGAGTTTGTGGGTTTATAGGAGCTTTTAAGTACTTGTTTGAAGCAGGTACCACGTAAAAACATCCATTTTATTCTCCAACCCCTACCCCTGACACCCAACCAAGTTTAAAGGACATCGCAGCATGATGCGCTCATTGCCAAACGTTCATCGCCACCTGTTTCATTGGCGTTGAGATGCAACGAGAAGCATGGACTCACCTTTATTCTTAAGTCTCCAAACCCTCTGTAGTTTTGCGTTTATAGATAAAGCAGTAGAGCCTTTTCTTTTGTGACAGCTGGATTCAGACAAATGGTGAAGATGACATTTCATTTGTTTGGCCAGTGATCTAAAATTGTACTTCAATTGTGGTATAAATATATTCCCCTTGAACTATCCTTGTCTTTGATGAAAGGAGCATCTTTCTAAAGCAAAGAACGTTTGGAAAATGCTTTCCAAGAGGCGACGTATTGAAGTTTTTTGTATCTCTGAATAATGCAGAGCGAATATTTATTGTCAAAACCTGAAAGTATACGAATTCATTCGTCTTTATTCATGGATCTGAAAAATTTGATTCCGTTTCAAGAAAGCCTTCTAACCGAACGCATCAAATACTTGTATCGTTTTTGAAAACAACCTTCAAAGGTTTTGAAAAGCCAAATGCGTTTGATTTGGTAATGATGCGTTTCTCGCAGTCACATGATTCACGAGAGCCAAACTCCCCTGCACGAGAAGGATTCCGAGTCGTTTTTCATTCAAAGAGGGCCGGAGCATCACAATTTATTATTGTTCTGCCTGCCAAAGCCTTCTGATCTTGATGCAAAGTAGTGCCATGCGTGGCCACTTAGTATTATCATTAGGCTGCTAAAATGCATGTTAACGCAATTCATGCGTTGGGCTCCTCTGGCTATATGACTTTACAGTTGACTCGTTTTCACCCCTCAGCCCAAATTGGGCTAAGGGGTATTGTCGTCACGGGTGGCGTCCAGGCGTCCGTCAATTTTTGGTTTCCGTCAATTTCAAGAACGGCTTGTCCGATTAAATCCATTTTTGCAGTGTGTGTTGGGGTTGAGTAGAGGAAGGTGCCTTTCGAAAATGGGCGCGCTGCGATTTTCAATATGGCCGCCACGGCAGCCATCTTGAAATAGGTTTCCGTCAATTTCTAGCAGAACGGCTTGTCTGATTAAATCCATTTTTGCAGTGTGTGTTGTGGTTGAGTAGAGGAAGGTTCATGGGCGCGCTGCGATTTTCAATATGGCCGCCACGGCAGCCATCTTGAAATTGGTTTCCGTCAATTTCGAGCAGAACGGCTTGTCCGATTAAATCCATGTTTGCAGTGTGTGTTGTGGTTGAGTAGAGGAAGGTGCCTTTCGAAAATGGGCGCGCTGCGATTTTAAATATGGCCGCCACGGCAGCCATCTTGAAATTGGTTTCCACCATGCATGGGCTGAGGGGTTACACCTGATTTGCGGTGCTATTTATTACATGTTTCTGTACCAAACATGTTCTTTTTGTTTGACATCTGTTTGGGATTTTGAAGAGTACTTCCACTTCATAGGTACCATTACCAGCATATTTTAGTGCCCATCCTTGGCCGTGTCAATTTTAGTCAATCACAATGGGCATACTGTCTTCACCCGGAGATTAGGCCCGCTGCCTGGTCGTTGAGCCACCTGTGTTGTTCCACACAATACAACGGTGACCTGGTAATGTTCCTGCAACTCTAGCTCCAGTTTCCACAAGATTAGAATCCAAATCCTTAACACTGCTGCCTTCAGCTACATTTGAATCCACAACCATTGCTGCTTAACTAAAACACTTAAAATGAGTACACCACTATACCCAGTATCATCATCATCATCATCAACATGCCATACTCTTCACAGAGCGTTGGTACTGCCAACGCTGTCCTCCAAGCAGTCAGTCTGCGCAAGAATTTGTTATTTAGCAGGTGTGCCGGTGATAACTCGCTTATTCTTCACAAATGACACTGTGGGATCTTTAAAGTACTTCCTAAACAAAACAGTTGAAGAGGATAAATCACTCAAGCTTTTGGGCCTCACCATAAGCCATGATCTTTCTTGGGAAGACCATATTTTCAAGATGACCTCCAAAGCCAGCTGCCTGTCCTTCGTCATGTAGTCCTTCCTCGGCACACCTAAACACTTATCCAACTGCAAGGTCTTTATCCGCAGCTTGATGGAATACTGCTCTCCCCTTTGGGCTTGCAGGCATAACTGCCCTGATCACTGCCCTTCTTGATGCCATAAAAAGCAAGGCACTCAAAATCATTGAGATGTGTTGTCATGAAGCTGAGTGTCTGGGCCTGCTACTTTCGCATCGTAGACAGGTTAGTGGCCTCTCTGTATTCTACCATCTCCTTTTCGTCTTGCACATTCTGCCCTCTTTTGGCTCTGTCCTTCGCATGTTTCTTTAGGGTGCACATGGTCTGCCAGTGACCCTCTTCTTGTTAAACTCCCAAAATCCAGGCTTGCTGCTCACCTCCACTAATTTGTTCCTCCTTTCTCTCAGCTGTGGAATCAACTTCCCCAGTCTGTTCAGGACCATTCTTCACTACAGGGCTTCAGGACAGCTGTTCTGCACTACCCCAGGTCATCCCCATCGATACTCTTGATATTTTCTACCCCAAACGATTCCATTCCCAAGTGCTCTATTTTCACAGATTATTGTGATTTTTCCCCTCCCCCACTTCTTTTCACTTGTTAGTTGTTTTCACTTCTTTTCACATTTGTGCTAATCCTGACTTACAGGAGTAACAAAAAGGCTGGAATCTGGGCCATTTTAATTTCCTTTTTGCATTAAACATGTCAATTTGTGGACTAGTCTTACTCCGTGAACACCATAGCTCGCTCTCGAAATCTATCGGCCTGTTTCTGGATTTAGTTTTATTCACTACTAAGCTTGAGAATGCCAGTTCACATCGGTGAGTCGTTGGGAACATCACTAGGACTTGTGTAACTACTTGGCACAGACAGCTCGCGACTCACTCCCCACCCCCGGAAACCTACTCGCTTAGGGGTTATGACCCGCCGTTTGAGAAGCACTGCTCTCGACTATCCCGCCAGTATAAATTTCTTCACTTAAGGTTTACAAACATGGGACCTGTGGGTTGGTCTACCTGGTATTCCAATCTTTATGAACCCTCAGCTCATAATGTTTGGACCCCAGTTTCAAATTCCTTATACTATGTCTATTTGTCCAAAGTTTTATTTAATATCCAAGTTTTAATCAAATATCTTGGCCATCACGTTTGTACCATATCCACATACGAAAGCACCATCTGCAGCTTCTACCAAGTTTAGTTCACTTCAAGAAGAGAACTTGGCAAATGTAGGAAAGACCAAAACTTTTGGGGGGGGGGGGGGGGGGTCAAACCAAGATTAGATAAAATATATATTCGTATGGAGCCTGTGGCTGTTGGTTGCATCATTGCTGGGAGCACGGCTGTGCCGCTGATGTAGAGCTCCTTTGTTGATCCCAGTAGGCTGGTACTGTACTCATTTTGCCAACTTCGGAAGAATGACAGACTGAGTTCAACCACCTGGTGTTATTTAACAGCACAGCAGGGGCTCAAACTCAAGACCTTAAAGCAGACACCTTAACGGTTTTTTTTTTTGGTTTTTTTTTGTATACAAGATCGAGGCTCGTGAAAGAGCTAACATTAATCACACAAAAAGTCAAACCGACACACAAAACAACAAAATAGGGGGAGAGGTAGACAAGATGGGGAGAGAGGGGTCTGGACACAAACACAACATTTGAGAGCAGGGACATCGGGAGAAATGTGGGAGGGAGAAGGCTTGGGGGGTGGTGGGAGAGGTATAAAACACATGGACACTGCAAGGACTTCCAGGAAAGAAGTTGGAATTTCAAAAAAGTGTATCTGGGGTGAATTAGCGGGGGTAGAAAAGATCAAGATTTTGGATGGGGGAAGATAAGAGATGGTGGTGAACAGCTGTTTTAAAGACCTGGAGGGAGGAGTGGGATTGAAGGGAGTGGGGGAGTTTGTTCCAGAGGCGGGAGGAAAGGGGAATGAAAGAGTGAAGGTGAATAGAGAGCCGAGATTTCGGCAGTTTAACCATAGGAGGGTTGCTGGCAGATCTTGTGTGACCTGTAGGAATATTTGGGGGACAGAGCACAGATAGAGCTGGGGGGACCAAGGCCGGAGAGGAGTGGGTAGAAGACAAAGACCGTTAATCGAACACCAGGCTTGCCAAGATCAGATGAATGATTGGTCATCATGCCATCCTCTACGGCTACGGCTATGCTGTCATGCCTTCTCGTTGTGGGTGTTTCATTGTAAGTTGTCAATCTGCTGTGTTTGCAAATGTCTCATTTCAAAATCTGAAGTCCTTTATTTTATCGCATTTTGGATCAGCAGTGAAGCTGTTTGATTGTAATCCTTATGAAATAATATTTTTCAAATCCATGCCAGACCCTTCCTTACATTGGAAAGATTGTTGCCAGTCTCATCAATAATTAATATCCCACATATGTCGAACTTCCAATGCCGTTCAAAGAACAATGTAGCTTTTGGCGAAGAGGTGGGTGGTGGAAGCTTCCACATGTTGTACACAGTGCTGCCCTATTATTTGCTGCTGTACTTGCACAAGATATATATTTAATATATTTATTTGTCATATTGAACTGTGTCCTAGTGCTTTTGTCCTTAGGAAGCAGTTGGTACCATGCATCAAGGACGAGTATGACGTATAAGCGGTTCATCACTGATGGATGGGAAATGTAATGCCGGGCTGGTGGAAAGTCATCCCGAGATGGGAATTTGTTGTCGGACGACCTTCCACCATCCCAATATCCATAAATTACATCCACAAGGACAAGAGATTTGAACTTAGCATTTTCCCATTGTGGCCATCTACATGTTGTATACACAAAGAAAGGGAGGGTTATTGAGGAGATATAAATTGAGAATAGAAAAAAAAATGGAGAGGATAGGGAAGAAAGTGAAGAGTACGGGAGTTTGGGAGGGAAAAGACATTGAGGAGATTGTAGAGGGGTTTATATGATGGGGATACACTTTACCTTTCCCTTTTCACTCCTCCTTCCGTAATCCCTTTAGCCTTGACATTTGTGCCATACGTGGACCTATTTTTTTTAATCCACCTTTTGCGATTTTTAAAAATCCAACAGTATAAAGAGAGGGTGGTGGGTGGTGGGCACAACAACAACAAGGTTGAAGGACAAAATATAGTGAGACTTGGACAAATGAGGAATATGAAGAAGAATGAGTAGAAATAGGGAGTGGGGAGGGCATGGGTTGAGCAAGATCGATACAGCCACAGACTTTCAATCACAGGCGTGGAATGAAAAACTGGAAACGCTTGGGGGGTTAATGGGGGCAAACAATCATGGTTGTGGATCTGAGATGTTGGTGAACAGCTGTCTTGAAGCCCTGGAGCGAAGAATGACATTGAAGAGACTGAGGAAGTTCGTTCTGCAAGTGGAAGAAAGGGGAACTTGAATGGCACTCGGTAGAGAGCATACTCTGCCAGGCTGAGCAGTTTACATTTTGTATCCCACTGATAGGCCGGATCTGGATTCGGACTTGAACCGAAAATGAAACCGGCTTCTTCTTGTTGCCTAACCAACTCATCCACTTAGTTTTGTCATCCATCCACAACTTTTTAAAATATCATGCAATATGACGTTTTGGCCCGATCACTCAATCGTGAAAAATCACTTAAGGAATAAAAAAACATTCTCTGATCCGGATGAATCTTCACCAAAATTGAGTACATTTTTCCTTGTCACACACCCAACTTGTCCAGCAAGTTTCGTCCGTGTCAGTCCATAACTTTGGAGGTATCGTGCTGTATATCGTTTTTGGCACTGTCTCTCAATAGTGAAGAATCACTTTAAAAATTCTAGTATTCGGATACAGATCTTCACCAAAATCTAATCATTTCGTCCTTGTCACATACCCAACCTCTCCATCAAATTTCATCCAAGTCCATCAAAAACTTTTTGAGATATCCTGTTCACAGACAGACAAACAGACAGCGGTGAAAACATAACCTTCACCCACCTTCGGTGGCTGAGGAAACAAATGAGTGGAGGTGAGCAGCGAGCCTGGATTTTGGGGTTTTCACCAGAAGGGGGTTACTGGCAGATCACGTGCACCCTGCATCCAGAAAGGAGGCACCAGAAGACAGAGAGACCACCGACCTGTCTGTGATGTGAAATTGATAAGCCCAGAGACTCGGTTTCATCATGGGGGATTCCAATGATTTTGAAGGCCTTGGTTTCTACGGCGTCAAGTTGAGCAAGGTGTGAGGCAGGGGTATCAGCCCACAGGGGAGAGCAGTACTCCATCAAGCTTAGGATGGCTGTCTTGTAAGTATTTCAACGTTTAGTTATGCCAATGAAATAGTTTGCATGACAGAGGATGCCCAATCAGTGAATGACTGGAGGCCGACGTAGATATGTGGTTTGCCCAAGAAGGTTTATGGCTGAGAGTGAGGCCAAAAAGTTTGAGCGACTGAACTTCTTCACGACTTCGATATGTAAATTGCCTTTTTGTATATAAACTTGAATACATAATCAATTTTCTGCCAGGGGTGGAGTTTATTTTCCACCTGAGGAAGTGTCTGGCATAGATTTACATTGAAATGTTACCCTGGCTTATTTAAAGCTGATTGGTTGAGTTCCACTGATAGAGGCAACACCAAGATTTGCGAATGATTTGTGCCAAAAATCTTCATGTTGGTCCCAGGACTCATGGTTGAATGGCATCTTGTGAGACTGCAAACAATAATTTTGTACTTCGCAAGTTGAGGGCATGGGTGACGTAAATACTTTGCAGTAGGAATAAATAAAAAAAATGCAAATTTCATTGGAAGAAGTTTTCTTCTCCCAGTGAAGTCATGCAATGATACCTTCTTTGGCCCTGCTTGTTTTACATGGCCTCTTCCCAAGGCTTGGCCTGCATGGTGCAAAGGGAACAGAAGGGCCGTGGGTTTTTTGTGTCTTTCTCGATGCATCTCACAAAGAGGGCCTTCATCTGTCGGACTCATCCGTCAAGATTGCAGCGTGCGAGCTGCGCAGGGCATGCAAGCCCAAAAACCCCACAGGGACACAGCATTCTGAGCTGAGAGATCGTTTCTGTGTGCATACTCAGGCGCTGGCTCAGCCTTCTGGCCTCTTACTTACCACGCTCTTGTAACCGATTGCATTCGCTGAGCCTCCGGGAATTGTCAATGACTGGCTTTGAGAATTCTGCTTTGGTGAAGGCATTTGCTGGACTGCTGTGTCCCCCCTCTTCCCACCCCTCTTCCACTCCCCTTTTCCTCAAATTCCTTGTCCCATTCTTGCGTTAGATACTTGACGCATTTTTATTTTGGATGAAGTGGGAATGAGAAAGGTGATAGGTCAATTAGCAGAGTAGGTGAGAAGCGAGGATCAGATTGGTAAACAGGTTGTTAAGGCGGGTAATTCATGAACGATGAAATGTTGAGCCCTTGGCCTGTACTATTGCATGTTTTTCAAGGACGTTAGTAAACTGGATAAGGGATTTGAACTTGGGAATTGCAGGAGTCCCAGTACCAATCGTGTACCAATTTGCCCAATTCACTTTTATCAGAATGCCAAACAAATCATCCCAAGTTGTATAACCCAGTAGGGACACCTTGGTGGTGAGCAGAGACCATAACCCCCCTCGGGTTCATGGGACATAAAGCACTTCTCATTTGTTCAATATTAAAGCAAACCAAAGATTGTTCACATTTTCTGAATGGAAAATTATTTCAACTTGCATTGACAACAAGACTGAGCATTTAACAATCTACAGCCTCACCGGGGTATATAGATTACAGTATATATGAGAATTGGTGCAGACGCACTCACTCAATCACTCACTGAGCACAACAGAATTCTAATAGCTTTTTGTGTTCCTTCGAGAATGAGGCTAATGTCATCCAAGAAATTCCCACATCCATACATATCATGAAATATATATCGGTCATGATTCATATACTGGATACCCTTCAAAAATTACTTATAATTTTTGTGAAATCGCAGGATACCCTTTTCACACAGATAAACTTCTTCTTTAAGGAGTAGAGATAACCAAAGTATAGCACCATATAATAACAAGCAGAAGCACAGGCAGGCAAAGGGTGTGCAGACAACACAAATATTATAAAACACATAATTGATCATGTCTAACGTTAACATAATCCACATTTACTGTAAATACAAAACGCAAAACACAAAGGTGCAAAAAGAGATCCTTGCAACTACAGACCAATCAGCCTGGTCCCAATTATCAGCAAAGTCATGGAATCCATCATTTCTTTGGATAACAAATCCTTCCACTTCCCCAATGGCTTGATCTCTGATCATCAATTTGGTTTCAGACCAGGTCACTCTACTCTGGACATGCTGCTTCTGCTGTCTCAACAATGGATGGAAGTCCTCAATGTCAAACAGGAAATTAGAGCTGTCTCCCTGGACACATCACGTGCAATCGATACGGTCTGGCACCCCGCTCTGCTCACCAAACTCTCCTCCTATGGTATCTATGGAAATCTCCACGCATGGCTTGCGGATTTCCTCTCTGATCATAGTCAACGTGTGGCCCTGAATGGATTTCTCTCATCTCCCCTTCCTGTTAAGGCTGGAGTTCCCCAAGGCAGTGTTCTGGGCCCTGTGCTTTTTCTGGTCTTCAGCAATGATCTCTCCGACTCTCTGGAAAATCCTCTCCATCTCTTTGCTGATGACTCCACACTCTGCCGCTCCATACCTCATCCCTCTGATCGACAGTCTGCAGCCTCCTCACTCTGCAGACCTGGACAAAATCACAGAGTGGTCAAACAAGTGGAACATGTCTTTCAATCCTGACAAATCTCACACTCTCACCATGTCTCTCCTAAAAGACCGACTGGACAACCCTCCCATCTACTTTCTCAACAATCCTCTCCAAGAAGTTCTGTCACTCAAGCTCTTGGGTCTCACAATCTGCCATGATCTTTCCTGGGAAAACCACATTTCCAAGCTGGCCTCCAATGCCAGTCGCCGACTGGGCATCCTCAGTCGTGCGAAATCCTTCCTTGGCACACCTGAGCTCCTCACCACAGACGAGGCTTTCATCCGCAACTCAATGGAATACTGCTCTCCCCTCTGGGCTGGTGCTCCTGCTTCACACCTAGCTCGGCTTCCCGCTGTTGAAACCAAAGATTTCAGAATCATTGGAATCTCCCGCGATGAAGCTAACTCTGAGGGCCTTTCACTCACTCACCACAGGCAGGTTGGTGGTCTTTCTGTCTTCTACCGACTCCTCTCTGGCCTAGCCCCCCTATCCCCCCAGCCCTGTCTGTGGTCTGTTCCCCAAATACTCCTAGAGGTCGCACAAGATCTGCCAGCAACCCCCTTCTTCTGAAACTGCCAAAATCAAGACTCTCTGCTCACCTTCACTCTTTCATTCCTCTTTTCTCCCGCCTCTGGAACAAACTTCCTCACTCTCTTCAATCCCACTCCTCCCCCCAGGTCTTTAAAATAGCTGTTCACCACAATCTCTTATCTTCCCCCATCCAAAACCTTGATCTTTTCTACCCCCGTTAATTTACCCCAGATCCACTTTTCTGAAATACCAACTTCTTTCCTGGAAGTCCTAGCTGTGTCTATGAGTTTTTTTTGTTTTTTTTTACCTCGCCCACCCCCCACACCCCTCCCCACGCGGCCTCCCCCCAAGCCCTCTCCCTCCCACAGATCTCCCGATGTCCCTGCTCTCAAATGTTGTGCTTGTGTTTGTACTTGGGCGATGCCCCCTCTCTCCCCATCTTGTCTCCCTCTACTTTTATTTTGTCTTGTGTGTCCATTTCTTTCTTTTTGTCATTAATGTTAGCTCTTACACGAGCCTCAATTTTGTGTACAAAAAACAAACAAACAAACAAAAAAAACAACAACAACAAATCAACAGGATTAAACTAGACATGAAGCTATTGCTACAATCACCAGACCGTTCCGGTTGCCCGGTTCAAATCTGGTGAGTCGTGTCAAAACAACCATGACAGATCCCCGCCACAGGGTCCTCCTGCCGGATCCTGCATCCGAAGCCATGATACCATGCAGATGGAGGTCATTGGGAAGAGCGAGTTCAGTACCGATAGGCAGTCACGTGAGATCTTAATTTCAGTCAAGCAACCAAATCACGTGATGCGACCTTATCTAATCAGTAATTTAGCCAAGCAGGCTTTATAGATACACTACATGACCAAAAGTATGTGGACACCTGAACATCACACCTCTCATTCCAAAATCATGGGCATTTATATGGAGTCGGTCCCCCCCTTTGCTGCTACAACAGCCTCCAATCTTCTGGGAAGGATTTTCACGAAATGTTGGAACATTGCTGTGGGGATTTGCTTCCATTCAGCAACAAGAGCATTAGTGAGGTCGGGCACTGATGTTGGGCGATTAGGCCTGGCTCGCAGTCTGCGTTCCAGTTCATCCCAAAGGTGTTCAATGAGGTTGAGGTCAGGGCTCTGTGCAGGCCAGTCAAGTTCTTCCACACCGATCTCGACAAACCATTTCTGTATGGACCTCGCTTTGTGCACGGGGGCATTGTCATGCTGAAACAGGAAAGGGCCTTCCCCAAACTGTTGCCACAAAGTTGGAAGCACACAATCGTCTAGAATGTCATTGTATGCTGTAGCATTATGATTTCCCTTCACTGGAACTTTCACTGAGGAGAGACGTCCGTCTGGTCACTCTGCCATAAAGCCCAGATCGGTGGAGTGTTGCAGTGATGGTTGTCCTTCTGGAAGTTTCTCCCATCTCCACACAGGATCTCTGGAGCTCAACCAGTGATCATCGGGGTCTTGGTCACCTCTCTTACCAAGGCCCTTCTCCCCCGATTGCTCAGTTTGGCCGGGCGGCCAGCTCTAGGAAGAGTCCTCTGGTTGTTCCAAACTTCTTCCAATTTAAGAATTTAAGACCTGGACAAAATCACAGACTGGTCAAAAAAGTGGAACATGTCTTTCAATCCTGACAAATCTCACACTCTTACAATGTCTCTCCGAAAGGACCGACTGGAAAACCCTCCCATCTACTTTCTCAACAATCCTCTCCAAGAAGTTCTGTCGCTCAAGATTTTGGGTCTCACTATCTGCCATGATCTTTCTTGGGAAAACCACATTTCCAAGTTGGCCAACAAAGCCAGTCGCCGACTGGGCATCCTCCGTCGTGCGAAGTCCTTCCTTGGCACACCTGAGCTCCTCACCACATACAAGGCTTTCATCCGCAGCTCAATGGAATACTGTTCCCCCCTCTGGGCTGGTGCTCCTGCCTCACACCTAGCTCGGCTTCACGCTGTTGAGGCCAAAGCTTTCAGAATCATTGGAATCTCCTGCGATGAAGTCAACTCCGAGGGCCTTTCACTCACTCACCGCAGGCAGGTTGGTGGTCTTTCTGTCTTCTACCGACTCCTCTCCGGCCTTGCTCCCCCAGCTCTCTCTGTGCTCTGTCCCCCCAATATTCCTTCAGGTCGCACAAGATCTGCCTGCAACCCTCTTATGGTTAAACTGCCAAAATCTAGGCTCTCTGCTCACCTTCACTCTTTCATTCCCCTTTTCTCCCACCTCTGGAACAAACTCCCCCACTCCCTTCAATCCCACTCCTCCCTCCAGGTCTTTAAAACAGCTGTTCACCACCATCTCTTATCTTCCCCCATCCAAAACCTTGATCTTTTCTACCCCCGGTAATTCACCCCAGAGTCCTTGCAGTGTTCATATGTTTTATACCTCTCCCACCTCCCCCCCAAGTCCTCCCGATGTCCCTGCTCTCAAATGTTGTGTTTGTGTCCTTCCCCCTCTCCTCCCATTTTGTCTGCCGCTCCCCTTGTTTTTTGTGTTTTGTGTGTCGGTTTGACTTTTTGTGTGATTAATGTTAGCTCTTTCATGAGCCTCGATCTTGTATACAAAAAAAAAAAAATTATGGAGGCCACTGTGCTCTTGGGAACCTTCAATACAGCAGAATTTTTTTTGTAGGCTTTCCCAGATCTGTGCCTCGACACAATCCTGTCTCTGAGCTCTGCAGGCAGTTCCTTCGACCTCATGGCTTGGTTTTTGCTCTGATATGCATTGTCAGCTGTGAGACCTTGTATAGACAGGTGTGTGCCTTTCCAAATCATGGCCAATCAATTTAATTTACCACAGGTGGGCTCCAATCAAGGTGTAGAAACATCTCAAAGATGATGAAGAGAAATGGGAGGCACCTGAGCTAAATTTCAAGTGTCATAGCAAAGGGTCTGAATACTTATGTCAATGTGATATTTCAGTTTTTTTCTTTTTAATAAATTTGCAAAACTTTCTAAAATCCTGTTTTCTCTTTGTCATTATGGGGTACTGTGTGTAGAATGATGAGGGAAAAAATGAATTTAAACGATTTCAGCATAAGGCTGCAACATAACAAAATGTGAAAAAGGTGAAGGGGTCGGAATACTTTCTGAATGTACTGTTCCTGTTAGCAATGGGTGTGGCTGAAACAGCCGAATCCACTAATTAGAATGGGTGTCCGCATACTTTTGGTCATGTAATGTATGTTAGATGAAACCGTCATGAACAAACAGAATTCACACGGAGACCAAGTCTGGTTCGTAATTCGTATTGAAAACAAGCACAGGGTCAGGAATATAAAAGAAGTGAAGACGGTCAATAATTTCCCCTTTCCCACTACCGCCACCAGCGCCCACAAAACGGATGATCATTGTACAGTTCTTATTGAGGTATATTGGGCCCTGCATTCATGTGACACGAGAAAGACAATTGGGGAAAGCACGAGACATTTTCTCTGACCTGTCAGACAAGCTCTGCATAACCTGCCTTGTCCCCAAGGTCGTCCCTAGCACCATCATAGAGGAGAGCAGTACTCTGTAAAGCTGTGGATCAAAGCCTTGTGGTTTGATAGGAGTTCAAGTGTCCCAAGCAAGGACTTTGTACGATGGAGGCCAATTTTGAAATGTTGTTTTCCCAAGAATGACCATGGCTGATGGTGAGACCTCGGAGATTGAATGACTGAACTTCCTCAAGAGGATTGTTAAGAAAGTAGATAGGAGGATTTGCCAGACCGTCCTTTCACAGAGAGATAGTGAGTGTGTTAGATTTGTCAGGATTGAAAGACATATTCCAAGTTTTTGACCACCTTGTAATTTTTTTTCAAGGTCTGCAGAGATGGAAGAGGCTGCAGGCTGCCTGGCTGAAGGATGAGAGTTGTCACGGTAAAAGGTGGAATCCAAAGTAAATAGATAAAGTGGATTTTCCAGAGATTCAGTGAGATCATTTATGAAAATCAGGAATAGGATTGCGCGCAGAACATTGCCTTGGATATAAGAGGCAGAACATTGCCTTGGATAGAAGAGGCAGAACATTGCCTTGGATAGAAGAGGCAGAACATTGCCTTGGATAGAAGAGGCAGAACATTGCCTTGGATAGAAGAGGCAGAACATTGCCTTGGATAGAAGAGGCAGAACATTGCCTTGGATAGAAGAGGCAGAACATTGCTATACACTCCTGAACTGCTGGATGGAATTAGTTGAAACAAGGTTCAGACATACTGTTGTGGAAAACCAATCGAGTCCACAACATTAGTCCATCTGTTGGTTTAATTCCATTAAGACCTTTGACATCATTCTGTAAATACAGGAAATGCAATAGGCATAAGGTTTGGCATCACATAGGTCAATCCATAACATTCAATGCAAGCAAGCTTAATATTCTATGCAGGCGTACCGTTAGCGAGTCTACGAGGTGTAACATGTCACAGGAGAAGTCCCCTGAGCACCGGCCGCAGCGGGTCTTATAGCCGTGCCCCTAGCGGTGTCAGCGAGCAACGAGCATCACCTGGGTTCAGCATTAATACGAATATGATTTCACTACATTCTCCCCACCGTTAGAATTACACTGCAGAGCGGCTAGAATCGAGCGAGCGTCAGCATTAACAGGGTGTGGAATATGGTATCAGTCGACCCAACCGTACCGGTCTGGGCGGCGAATTTCTCTGCCAGCACGCGTCCGAAATTCCCCGGGTACGGCATCACATATCCCAGAGACCCCGGCGTCGGAGGAGCTACCGGAGTCAGGGGACGAAGGGGGTACCGCCAAGCCTTCGGGCACGGTAGATGTGGCGAAGGGAGGGTCGGCAGACTGTCAGCGACGGAAGCGTCGGAAGAGTCCATAGTCTCATAGATTGGTTCGATCGGTGCGTCCGATTCCCTACAAGGGTCGGCGACCCCACATGGGGCAAGATGACGTACAGAGACAGGGGTCTCACGTCCATCAGCCGTCATCACACGAGCATGCTCAGGATTAGCCTGGAGTATCTGCACTTAGTCCACTAAGGGGTCGTACTTGCTCGTGCGAACCGCCCGTTTGAGGTAGGCCGGCCCGGGCTCAGCGAGCCAACTGGGTAAAGACCGTATACACCCCGTGCTCCTTGGGTGGTGGAAAAGTCTCTCGTGGGGAGTCTGGTTGGTGGCCGTACACAGTAGAGCCCTGATCGAGTTCAACGTCGCAGGTAGCGACCAAGCCCATTTATCGAGGCCCCGGCCGAGGGTCCGGAGGTTGAGCATGACGGCCCTCCATATAATCCCGTTGAAGCGTTCGATCTGCCCATTTGCCTGGGGTCTGTACGGCGTGGTGTAACTAGAAGTGATGTTATTTTGGAGCAGATAGCCTCGCACTTCCTGAGACAAGAAGACCGCACCCCGATCAGTATGCACATAGGCCGGGTACCCGAACATAGAGAACAAATTCTGTAAGCGTCGCATTACCGTGGCAGCAGTCATGTCCACGCACGTATAAGCGAAGGGAAATCGCGAGTACTCATCGACGATAGTGAGCAGATAGCGAGAGTTACTCGACACCGGCAATGGGCCCTTGAAATCCATCGCCAAGCGTTCCCACGGCCTCGTAGCCCGAACCAGAGTCCCCATGGGAGGGTTATAGAAACGCGGTTTGATTTCCGCGCATATAGCGCAGTCGCGACAGATACGGCGGATATCGTCAATCGAGTATGGTAGATTGCCGCGCCGCACAAAATGAGCGAAACGCGTTACGCCTGGATGCCCCGCAGTGGCATGCAGCGCGCGTCAGCCCTCCAAAGTGGCGATACCCGCGCACGTAACCGGTCTCGATAAGGCGTCGGCGGCCTGGTTATCCTTCCCTGGGCGGTATTGGATAGTGTAGCAGAAGTCGGCAAGCTCTATACGCCAGCAAGTGATTTTCTCATTCTTAATGCGCTGGGCGTGTAATGTGTCGTACATGAACGCAACACTTTGCTGGTCCGTGATGATTTGGAAACATCGCCCGAGTAAGTACGGGCGCCATCGCCGAATAGACTCGACGATCGCATACGCTTCCTTTTCGACAGACGAATGTCTCCGCTCAGCGGAGGTAAGAGTCCGTGAAAAGAAAGCCACCGGACGCCCTCCTTGGGAGAGGGTTGCCGCGATGGCCTGATCCGAGGCATCACTTTCGAGGACGAAAGATCCGCTCTCGTCGATCGTCGCCACAGCGGCACTGGCGATGTCGGCCTTAAGGCCTCCAAAGGCCGCCAATGCGGCCGGACGCAGAGGGAATGTGTCGCAGGCCACAAGGGGGCGAAGTTTCGCAGAGAAATTTTGGACCCATTTTGAGTAATGGGCGAATAGCCTGAGGCTGCGCTTCAGGGACGTCCGATCGCTGGGAGGGGCCATGTCGAGCAAAGGTCGCAGACGCTCCTTATCCGGAGCGACAGAGCCATGGGTCACGGTGTACCCCAGAAGATCTATCTTGCGTAGAGAGTATTGACACTTAGCCTCGTTCATGGTTAAGTGATACCTCTGCGCGACCTCGAGGAAGCGCTTCAGATTAGCATCATGGTGCCCTTGGTCATACCCACAAACCGTAAGATTGTCTAGGTAGACGAAAACATCGGTTAAGTTCTCCCTTGCAATGAGGTCATCCATGGCCCTCTGGAAACAGGAGAACCCGTTCGTCACCCCAAAAGGCAATCGAGTAAACTGGTACAACCGTTGCCCCGACTCAAACGCGGTATAGATACGATCTGCCCTAGAGATGGGGATCTGATGGTACGCACTACGGAGATCGAGAGTGCTGTAGACCGAGTACTGGGCCACCTGTCGCACCAGCGCGTCCATCCCCGGAAGGGGGTAGGCATCCAGCTGTGTAAAGCGGTTAATCGTTTGGGAATAGTCGATTACCATGCGTCTGCGGTGTGCATCGCTTCGCACCACCAAGACCTGGGCTCTCCACGGCGACCGGCTAGGTTCTATGATACCGTCTTTCAAGAGCTGTGCCGTTTCGTCCGCAATGAATTGCATGTCTGCTCGAGAGTAGCGCCGTGATTTTACCGCTACAGGGGTACAGTCGGAGGTTAGATTGGGGAACAGCGAAAGCGGCTGGATTTCCATTTTCGCTAGGGCACACACAGCAAGCGCGTCAGCCCCCACAACAAGCGTGTCAGGCCCACCAAACTCCATTTCCAGACGTCCATGTCGCTTAAGAAAATTGTGTCCTAACAGAATATCAGCACATAAAGCAGGTAAGACCATAAGGTGTACATCTGGGAAAACCCGTCCCTTTATCACGAGTTTCAATCGGCATTCCCCCTTCGTGCTGAGTCGAAGTCCCTGGGAAGCCATGAAGATCCGTCTCCTAGACCTCAAGACCTGCCAACCATGCCTGTGCACTAGTCGCTGGTCGATAAAACTATCCGTAGACCCTGTATCCACCAAGGCACGCACACAATGGCCCTCGAACATGAGGGGAATAAAGGCTTGAGCCAGGCCGGACGAGCCTGCTGGGAGTGGGACTGAACCTCCCGAGTGGGTCGGCCGAGCCTCGCGGGTGGATCCTATGCCAGCGGCAGTTGTCCGGGCGTCAGAGGGTGCCCGTGGAGTCTCGTATAAGTTGTCAGGGTGTGTTCCCATGCAATCTGCAGTTTTGCGGTCGTTGCCGGAGTATTCGCTGTTCATGGGGAATCCGTTAAAGCCATCAGAGAGCGTTCCCATGCATTCCGTTGCTTTGCGATTCAAAATCGCCGTTTGATGAGTATGGGCCTCCGTAGTATTCGAAATCGCCGTTTGACGATTCAAAATCGCCGTTTGATGAGTATGCGCCGCCGTAGTATTCGAAATCGCTGTTTGACGAGTATGGGCCTCCGTAGTATTCGAAATCGCCGTTTGACGAGTGTGGGCCACCGTAGTTGGTACCGAACTCGTGTCGCTGCCAGTGGACGCTGTACGCTCTTGAGAGACACGACGAGAACGTACCGCTGGGGCTTGGCGAGGCTCCAAAGCCCCTCGCGTGGCCCGGAGTCTGGTCAAGGACGCATGTGCCGTGCCCGATTGAGGATGAGACTGTTGTGGCTGTTCGGTGTCTCTCGCCAAGGTCGATTGAGCGACCAGGGGCCCGCGAGGAGGGACCCTGTCCATCAAAGCCGGGTAAGGCGCCGTGTTCCGAGCTCGGCTCGTAGGCTCTGCAATGAGCCCATTCAAGGTCGCGCGCGGCCGCGAGCCGCGTGCGGTTTTCCGGCACACTTTTGCGTAGTGCCCCTTTTGCGAGCACAAATGGCATATGGCGTCCCGAGCCGGACACACTGTCCGGAGATGTCGTTGTCCCCCACAGAAGTAGCATGTGGCTCAGCGTAAGGCCTTGGGTCTGGTCGTAGCGGCAGCCATCAGGACCGGATCCTCCTCCGGAGCATCCTGGAGTTCCGCGAGCAGTTCCGCTCCCTCGGCGGTAGCACTCTCCGGCCGTGCGTGTAGCGAGGTTCCTGCCAAGAGGCGCGTGCGATCATAGGCGTTCGACTGCAACCGCGCTTCAGTGTGTACCTTTCCTTGCTCGAGTGCCGCCGTGAAGGTCAGGTCGGTCTTCTCCAGGAGTTTGAGCCTTAGGTCCAGAGAGGAGACCCCGGCGATGAAAGCGTCTAGGAGAAGGTCATCCTGAGCCTGCTCGTGAGTCCGTGGCTCCCGGGTGCTGTCCAGCAGGAGTTGCCGGAGCTCCTGGGCATAGTGATCCATCGGCTCGTTGGGTTGCTGGCGTCGTGATAAGAGAAAATGCCGAGCATACACCGGGCTCTTTTCCTTTATGTACAATCGTTTGAGCTCCGCAATAGCGAGGTCGCACATTGTGCAATACTGTTGTACACCTTGTAGGACTTTGGAGTGCAGCGTCGCTAGGGGCGTGGCGTTGCTACCTTCGAGGCAGCCGTCGGCTCGGTCTCAGGCTCAGCGAAATGGTTCTCCAACGTTTTCAGCCAGTGCTTCAGTTGCAATCCACCATCCGAGGCTTGCGGGTCGGCGCAGAATTGTGTGACCAACAGCGTCTTGTTGCCAGCCATGTCCGTAGATCTTTAATGGAATTAAGTGTTGTGGAAAACCAATCGAGTCCACAACATTAGTCCATCTGTTGGTTTAATTCCATTAAGACCTTTGACATCATTCTGTAAATACAGGAAATGCAATAGGCATAAGGTTTGGCATCACATAGGTCAATCCATAACATTCAATGCAAGCAAGCTTAATATTCTATGCAGGCGTACCGTTAGCGAGTCTACGAGGTGTAACATGTCACAGGAGAAGTACCCTGAGCACCGGCCGCAGCGGGTCTTATAGCCGCGCCCCTAGCGGTGTCAGCGAGCAACGAGCATCACCTGGGTTCAGCATTAATACGAATACGATTTCACTACACATACATGGCGGTGGCCATCTTGGATTTTGACGTGGGTTGCACCCACACACCAAATTAGAATTCAGTACGCACGCACGCACGTACTCACGGACGGATGGACGCACGCACGGACGCACGGACAGACGCACACACGGACGGAGGGGAAAACCATAGTCCCCCTTTCGCTCCGCGTTGCGACGGGGGACAAAAATGTGGTTGGACTCGAGGTGAGGAGTGGGGAGGGAGTGGGGTGGAAGAGGTGCATGGGGGGGTTTTAGGTAATTTAAACAAATTAATCGTCCCAGGGTTTCATGGTTGGGGGAGCAAAGATGTGTATCGTACAGTGGAACTTCCGGTGCTAGTGGGTAATAGAACTCATGATAAAATAAACCAATTCTGGGGTTTGGGGGGGGGGGGGGGGGTCGGGCCCTTTGAAATCCTAGCTGGTGTTGAGTTGATATGTTGCACATGCAGGGGAGGAGGAAGGGCGATTAAGGATGGAGATGTCAGAATATCCACCATATTTACAGTACATTCGTAATAAATATACTGCTGCAATGATGTGTATTTAGTTGCTTACATAAATGGGTACATTCATGCAAAAATTAACGAATCAGATTCCAGCAATGAACTATCTTCTTTCCCACAATTATTTCGACCTTGTGGGGTCGACTGAGGAAGTAAATCTGGCTAGATTCTTCCTGAACCGTCTGGCTAGGCCTGATGTTTGACTGAGGCAGGAATTTGGAATTCGGCCATGGTGCTTATGACACCTTGGGATTCTAAGTCTACAAACGCAATCCAGCAATAAATGTTGTCAATATTTATGTGTTACAAAAAAAACTTTGATGATCAATATAAATCTTTCCTTAAAAAGAATGGTTGTTGGTCTTTGATAAAGTGGCCATTGGTGTCATGTGTCCACATTTACTCTGGCGGAATGTTTGACTATTATTACCCCTCTCCCATGCCCCCGCCAACCCACAACCCCCCTTCCCCTTCGCCCCACCGCGCATGTGAAGCGAAGAGTGGGGTTAAGCAACTGGGTTACTTTGTCTGTCTGTCTGTCAAGAGATGTCGGTCTTTGATCGAGGAACTGCTTAATTTCAATTGAATGTTATATTTTGAACACTGTTGAACACAAATCAGAACACAAACCTGCAGGTTAGCAGTACTTTGGCTCCGGAATTGGCAAGATTTATGGAATTTTATCCCGAATGCTTATGCGCATAGAGGGGGTAAGGTAATTATTTTAGACTGGTTGTCTGGCAATCAAACAAAATTGAAAACCATTCCAAATAGGCCTTTTTAAGGATGTCATAAAGGACACAAACAACAGGCATGTATAACTAATGTAGCGTGTTAACTAAGGTCGTTTAAAATATGATGCTTCAATGTTGGCAAATTTCCGAAAAGTTTGATTTGGTTTTTTTCTACAGCCTTTAAAACTTTAATTTTATTTCAGTTAAAATTGTATACTTGAACGCTGTAGAACACAAATCGCCTTCTTGACATTTTCAAAAACCTTCCCTTTAGCAGTAGAGTTCTTGGAAAAAGAATTACGCCGTCTCGTACACGAAAATAATTATGCCGTCTCATGCCATGAGGGCAGAGTATCTGTGGGATTCAGCATTCAAGCCATCTCATGCCCTGAGGGTAGAGTAACTGTGGGATTCAGCATTCACGCCATCTAATGCGCTGAGGGCAGAGTAACTGTGGGATTCAGCATTCATGCCGTCTCATGCCCTGAGGGCAGAGTAACTGTGGGATTCAGCATTCAACCCATCTCATGCCCTGAGGGTAGAGTAACTGTGGGATTCAGCATTCACGCCATCTAATGCGCTGAGGGCAGAGTAACTGTGGGATTCAGCATTCACGCCGTCTCATGCCCTGAGGGCAGAGTAACAGATTCAGCATGCATGCCGTCTCATGCCCTGAGGGCACAGTAACTGTGAGATTCAGCATTCATGCCATCTAATGCGCTGAGGGCAGAGTAACTGTGGGATTCAGCATTCACGCCGTCTCATGCCCTGAGGGCAGAGTAACTGAGATTCAGCATGCATGCCGTCTCATGCCCTGAGGGCACAGTAACTGTGAGATTCAGCATTCATGCCATCTAATGCGCTGAGGGCAGAGTAACTGTGGGATTCAGCATTCACGCCGTCTCATGCCCTGAGGGCAGAGTAACTGTGACATTCAGCATGCATGCCATCTCGTGCCCTGAGGGCAGAGTAACTGTGGGATTCAGCATTCACGCCGTCTCATGCCCTGAGGGCAGAGTAACTGTGAGATTCAGCATGCATGCCATCTCGTGCCCTGAGGGCAGAGTAACTGTGGGATTCAGCATTCACGCCGTCTCATGCCCTGAGGGCAGAGTAACTGTGAGATTCAGCATGCATGCCATCTCGTGCCCTGAGGGCAGAGTAACTGTGGGATTCAGCATTCATGCCGTCTCATGCCCTGAGGGCAGATTAACTGTGAGATTCAGCATGCATGCCATCTCATGCCCTGAAGGCATAGTAACTGTGGGATCACTGAGATTAAGCATTCAGATAAATATGACGGTGTGGTAATCCTGGGGGTAATCTGGCTACGGTGACGACATCTATATGAAGTCTCTTTTCTGTCTGCACTCAGCAGGGAGAAATTAGGAGAAATTTCCTCCTCATCATAGATGCCTACCCATGGTTGTTTGTCCGTGCTCTATCATTTTTAAATGCTGAACGTCAAGCAAGGAAGCAGTGTTCGATTGACTTAGCCGTGGTCTGAATTGAACTGCTGACCTGCCATACTTGGAGCAGATGCTCTAACTATTTATTGCTCTAACCATATACAGATGAGTCTGGTTTAAGACCGTCTTTGTTGTATATATTAACTGTTTTTAGTATCTATCTATAATTCCAGTAATCTCTGTACGTCTGTACGTTTGTTTGTTTGTCTGTGACCGCTGTTTCTCGACAACTACCGGTCCGATATACTTTTAACTTGCCAGGTATATTGCTGGGGACCCGAGGATGTGCCTTTTCAAGGTTTCATATTAATCGGACAATTACTTACCGAGCTATGTCCAAAAAACGATTCAACCAATCAGAGAGCAGCGAACGATCGCGTGTGCCGAACGTGGAGGACACACTCTGCCTCGGATGGCACATTTGAGAGCGTATTCATTTATTTCACGTTTGCAAACTATGTTGGCGTTAAACTATGTTTTAAAACTAATAAAACCGAATTTGCGATTCATTCGCTTTCCTGCGCGTTTGTGCACGCGATGGCGATTTCTTTACCAAACTCCGGAAGCCGTTCGCTTTGGACCAAACCATTGCATGTAAATAGAGGGGGGGGGATTGTCACCGTACTCGCAAGCCGTTCGCTTTGGACCAAACCATTTCATGTAAATAGAGGGGGGGGATATAATTTTAGATATAGATATAGTACGGGCAATGCCCTAGTAATTTAAATTGTAGCAAAACTACATTTTACTACCATGTGAAAGATGATGAACAGGGTGAATACAATGCAAATTTGGTTAATTCGTTTGATTTTGTTGTGTTTGTGCAAATGTTGAGCGTATCACACAGGCTTGTGCCCTTCTGCAGGCCTTTGGGAATGCCAAGACCGCACACAACAACAATTCCAGTCGTTTTGGAAAGTTTATCCAAGTGAACTACTGGGATAATGGTACCGTGAGAGGGTGAGTGTAATTTACGAGGATTGATGTGAAAACACTCGGTATTCAATGCCCAAATACATTGTTATTTGAAACAGTTGGACTTTTGTTCTTTACTTCTATATTTTAATTTAACTTGAGGTTGTAGCGGCTACCGCTGGGTTTACACAATTGCCTTGCACCTACCAAGGACGCGGAGCGATCACCATGCCGGGCTCGTCCAGGACGCCCGGGCAGGCCCGCTCTCAACTTGCCAGGCCTCGTCTGGGATGCCCGGGCATGCCCGGGCACGCCCGGCCATGCCTGCTCTCGACTTGCCGGGACGCCCGGGCATGCCCGGGCATACCCGCCCTCGACTTGCCAGGACGCCCGGCCACGCCCCCTCTCGCCTTTCCCGGGCAAACGCTCCGGGATAATGTGTATATATGTTGCTGCCCGATAAATGGGTTTTTGAGAGTACCCAAGTTGTTTTGTTTCAATAAAGAAACTCGGACGAATTCCAGCTTTTTGTCGCGTCCATTCTTCCGATTACGTGGGAGCACAGCTCCTACATTGGTGACCTACCGACATGGACACGGCAGTTGCCCTCAAACTGCCTACCTTCTGGGAGGCTCACGCGGCGGTTTGGTTCGCCCAGGCGGACTCCCTGTTCGCCCTGCGAGGCATCACGGCCGACGACACCTGCTTCCACCATGTGGTAGCAGCGCTCGGCTCAGCCACCGCGGCCCGCGCCCTGAGCCTCCTCGAGAGCCCGCCAGCCGCTGACAAATACGGCGCGATTAAAAAGCTCCTCCTCGACGCTTTCGCCCTCTCATCGGTGGAACGCGCACGGCGCCTGCTCGACCTGCCCGAGCTCGGCGACACGCGCCCGTCCGAGCGAATGGACTACATGCTTTCGCTGCTCGGCGAGCACTCTCCGGCATTCCTGTTCCGGGAGCTGTTCCTCCGTCAGCTGCCTAGCCCGGGCGAGCACGACGATCACGGATCCCCGCGCCCTCGCCAGGGAAGCCGACAAGATCTCCGTGGCAGGCCAACGCATTGCAGCAGCGACCTGGGGCCCACCGCCGTCCGACGCAACGCCCATGGCGCCCGAGCACCCGGCACGGTCGACGACCGAACTGCCGACGCAATTGGCGGCCGCTACGCCGAGCCGACCACCTCCAGCATGACGACCGGGGCCTCCACCTGACCAAGCGTGGTGTTACTATCATGCCAGGTTCGGACAGAAGGCCCGGACATGCCGACCCCCGTGCACCTTTGGCAGGCCGGGAAACGGCCGGGCCGGCGTTCATTACCAGCCATGAGCGCCGGCCACACGGGCAACTTACTTTTGATCACGGACAAAGCGTCCGGACGGCGCTTCCTGTGCGACACCGGCGCCCAACTGAGCGTCATACCCGCCTCCGATCAGGACAGGCAGTCCGCGGTTTGCGGCCCCTCCTTGGTTGCGGCCAACGGATCGGCCATCCGCACCTTCGGCCCGCGCAACGTCACCCTCTGCTTTGGCGGCCAACGCTTTACTTGGACTTTTGTAACCGCAAGCGTGCCCATGGCTATGCTAGGCGCCGACTTCCTCTGCGCACACGGACTGCTGGTGGACGTCCAACGGCGTCGCCTCATCAACGCCGAGACCTTCAGCTCCCTGGTATGCACATTGAGCAGCTCCGCTCCGACCGAGCTGGCATGCGCCCTCCCGGCGGCGAACGAGTTTGCTCGCCTGCTCACGGAGTTCCCGGCCCTCACGCGGCCGACGTTTTCGGCCGTCGCAGTACGACATGGGATCGAGCACCACATACCAACCACGGGCCCGCCGGTCTACGCCAGAGCCCGCCGCCTCGACCCAGCCAAGCTCGCCGTGGCCAAAGCCGAGTTCGACGCTTTGGAACACCTCGGCATCGTGCGGCGCTCCGATAGCGCGTGGGCTTCGCCACTACACATCGTCCCAAAACCAGGGGGCGGCTGGCGCCCATGTGGCGACTACCGCCGCCTTAACGACGCTACCACCCCCGACAGGTATCCGATCCCGCACATCCAAGACTTCTCCGCCCGTCTGGCAGGACGGGTCATTTTTTCAAAAATTGATCTCATACGGGGATATCACCAGGTACCTGTCAGGGCGGCCGACGTCCCTAAAACGGCCGTCATCACGCCGTTCGGCTTGTTCGAATTCCTGCGGATGCCGTTTGGCCTCAAGAACGCGGCTCAGGCGTTCCAGCGCTTGATGGACGGCGTGCTGCGTGACCTGCCGTTCCTCTTCGTTTACCTGGACGACATCCTCGTCGCCAGCACGTCCCGGGCCGAGCACCTCCTCCACCTCCGAACACTGTTCGGGCACCTCAGCGAGCACGGCCTCATCGTCAACCCGGCCAAATGCCACTTCGGCACGACGGCCGTTGATTTTTTTGGGCCACCACATCACCAAGAACGGGGCCGTGCCGCTGCCAACCAAGGTCGAGGCCATCACCACATTGCCGCGTCCCCGCTCCATAAAGGCCTTGCAGGAATTCCTGGGAATGGTGAATTTCTATCACCGCTTCGTGCCCCGCGCTGCTCAACTCATGCGGCCCCTCTACGAAGCCCTCCGGGGCAAGCCGGCCAAGCACGACATCGTCTGGTCCGCAGCAATGGACGCGGCCTTCAAAAGCTCAAAGCGGGCCCTCGCCGACGCAACACTGCTCGCTCACCCGGTGCTCAACGCTCCCATCGCCCTCACCACGGATGCCTCCGACTACGCGGTGGGCGCCGTACATGAGCAATGGGTGAACGGGGTTTGGCAGCCACTCGCTTTTTTCAGCCGGCAGCTCCAGCCGAACGAGCTCAAATATAGCACGTTTGACCGTGAGCTCCTCGGTCTACACCTGGCCATTCGCCATTTCCGCCACCTCCTGGAGGGCCGACCCTTCACGGTGTTCGTCGACCACAAGCCGTTGGTTTACGCAATGGCCAAGGTCACGGAGCCATGGTCGGCCCGCCAACAGCGCCACCTCTCCGCCGTGTCGGAGTTTACCACGGACATCCGGCACGTCGCCGGCAAAGACAACGCCGTGGCCGACTGTCTTTCTCGGGCCAGCGCGAACGCGGTCCACCTCGGCGTGGACTTCGCGCTTATGGCGGCGGACCAAACCACCGACACCACGGTGCAAGCCCTCCGGGCGGCGGACACGGGCCTCCGCCTGGCCGACATCCCCTTCGCGGACACTGTCCTGCTCTGCGACGTCTCCCAAGGCCAGCCTCGCCCCATCGTGCCCGTTACCTGGCAACGCCGCATCTTCGCCTCCCTCCACGGCCTTTCTCACCCGGGCCGGAAAGCTTCCCAGAAGCTGGTGTCGGCGCGATTCGTCTAGCACGGCCTTCGACGGGACGTCCGCGATTGGATCAGCACCTCCACAGCCTGCCAACAGGCCAAGGTCCACCGACACACCCAGGCCCCGCTGGCACCTTTCACCGTGCCCGAACGACGTTTCGACCACGTCAACGTGGACCTGGTGGGCCCCCTCCCCCCATCACGGGGGTTCACACACCTGCTCACCATGGTGGACAGGACCACCAGGTGGCCGGAGGCCGTTCCCCTCGTCTCCACCACCACCGCCGACGTGGCACAGGCTTTCATCGCCACCTGGGTCGCCCGCTTCGGCGCACCGGCGGACATCTCGTCGGACCGTGGACCGCAGTTCACCTCCGAGCTGTGGGGCGTGGTAGCCCGCAACCTGGGGGTCAAGCTCCACCGTACTACGGCCTACCACCCCCAAGCCAACGGGTTGTTCGAGCGATTCCACCGCTCCATGAAGGCCGCACTCATGGCCGGCCTGCAGGACGGCGGTTGGGCCGACCGGCTGCCGTGGGTCCTTTTGGGCCTTCGCACGGCCCCCAAGGAGGACCTCCGGGCATCCACCGCCGAGCTTGTCTACGGCCAGGCGCTAGGCGTCCCGGGCGAATTCGTGCCCGACGCTACCAGTCCCTGGTCCGCAGCTCACCAGCGCTCGGACCTCCAGGAGACCGCCCGACGGTTTGCCCCCGTGCCAACGTCCCACCACGGTGACCCCCAGTCCTACGTCCCCCCAGCGCTTCGCACAGCGGAGTACGTTTTTGTGCGTCATGGCACACACCGGGGGCCACTTCGGCCGCCGTACGACGGGCCCTTCCGGATCCTGCGACGGGACGACAAGTTGTTCGTCATCGACATCGGCGGCAGGTCGGACCGGATTGCGGTGGACCGCCTCAAGCCGGCGCACGTGGACATCGACCAACCGCCACGGTTGGCCCTCCCGCCGCGGCGAGGCCGCCCCCCGTCCACGGTGCCCCCCACTCGACCGCCCACCACCACACCGCACCCCCCCCCCCCACGACCCGCCAGGGGTCGCTTCGGCCGGGTCATCAGGACCCCCCTTAAATTGACCCTGCCGGTGCAAGTCGATTCTGGGGGGACGTGTGTAGCGGCTACCGCTGGGTTTACACAATCGCCTTGCACCTACCAAGGACGTGGAGCGATCACCATGCCGGGCTCGTCCAGGACGCCCGGGCATGCCCGCCCTCGACTTGCCAGGCCGCGTCCAGGACGCCCGGCCACGCCCCCTCTCGCCTTTCCCGGGCAAACGCTCCGGGATAATGTGTATATATATTGCTGCCCGATAAACGGGTTTTTGAGAGTACCCGAGTTGTTTTGTTTCAATAAAGAAACTCGGACGAATTCCAGCTTTTTGTCGCGTCCATTCTTCCGATTACGTGGGAGCACAGCTCCTACAAGGTAATCTATTTTTTCATACACATGCCTTCAGGGGATTGATTCCTCATTTAATTTAAAATTGAGACAAGTCAGGAGACGACGATGGTTCACGAGCGAGCGGTATTCAATGACAAAGGACGGACTGTAACCGAAACAGGCCCGGACTGGCCAGGCTTGTAAATGTCAAAACGAAGGTTACTGACCTTGAAATGAGATAGAAAATAATGTATAATCAGTTATGAGGTTAGTTAGCTACACAATACCGAAAATTCGGTGAAAAATGAAATGGGAAAAATAAATAAATAAATAAATAAATGAAAAAAGAAAAAAAAGAAAAATCGAGCTCCGTGGGGCTAGACACATGACATTGGCCTAAGCGAATATCGAAACCCCTGTCAGATTCCACCAAACCCCTCGGGGAAGATGTAGCTTGATGTAGATGTAGCTTTGATTACCCCCTAAAAAGACATCTTTTTCGGGCGTGGCTCCGCCCACAATGGACGCAATACGCCCACTCCAGGCAGGACACAACTAGATCATGATATCAACCTCCCACCCAAGTTTCATCAAGATCGGATGATATCATCGGGTAGTTATGCTGCGGACAGACAGACACAGACAGACAGACAGACAGACAGACACACACATGACGAATATAGTGGTCACTTGTTAACTCGTGAACCAAAAAGGAAGGGAATAAGGGAGGATAGAAGACAAAGTGGAAGATATAGGAGTGTAAGACTAGTGGGGAGAGAAGGGATAGGAAGTTAGAAGGACATACGCCAAAGGGGGAACAAACTGAAGAGGCACATAAGGAGGTGGGGATGAAATATTCCACCATATTCGCTCTGCTTTAATAGAAAAATACTTAAATCTTCAAAAGTCACAACTACTACAACTACTACTTGAGCAAAATATTTCCATGAGCCTCTTCCATGAGCCTTAATTTTTAACTGACCAAAATATTTCCACCTTATTCTGGGGTCGACCTGAGAACATTTTTGGCCCAAGTCTTCAATGAACTGGCTGGCCAGGCCAGACATTCGACACGCTGATTTGAGCAGTAAGTTGTAATATGTTCAGGGTTCTTTAACGTCCAATTGTACTAATGCTGGCAGATGGGACACCCACGGGTTATCGTCTATCTGAGCAACGACGTTCCGTGTTGCAACGTCCGGCCTGTGAAGCACCAGTCGGGCTGGGTTTAGTCCGGGACGAAACTGATCCCAGCCTCTGCGCCATCCTATTGGACTAGCAGTCCATAATGAAGGCTGAAATGTTTGGCAGAGTCACTGCCTTGTTTGCTCTCTCCTCCGAGCTGGTGCCCCTGCCTCACACCTTACTTAGCTTGACCCCGTGGAGACCAAGGCCTTTAATTGGAATCTCCCGCGTTGAAGCTGAGTATATGGGCCTATCACTTTCCCATTGCAGACAGGTCGGTGGTCTCTCTGTCTTCTACCACATCCTTTCTGGTCTTGCACCCTCTGCTCTTTCCGTGCTACCACAATCCCCCTCCCCAGGTTTCTGCAGGATGCACTCTGTCCACCATCAACCCCCTTCTGGTGAAACTCTCAAAATCCAGAACCATTGCTCCCCTCCACTCATTCATTACTCTTTTTTTTTCCTGACTTATGGAATCAACTTCCACATTCTCTTCAATCTCATTCTTCCCTCCAGGTTTTCAAAATAACTGGTCACCACCATCTCAGGTCATGACCTTGCATCTTTCTCTTCCATGAGCCTTGACCTTGTACACAAAAAAAAACCCAAAATGACGTTTTCTCATTCGATATGCAGATTTGTTGCATTTGGCATTTCCAATATTAGTGTTATTTATTCACATTATTACTGACATAAAATGAAGTGTTTTACTCTTATTCTTGCCAATGCAGAAGTATGTTAATGTTTAATAATGTCATATATTGGAATTCAATCCATGAGCACTTAATATAAATCTTGTTTCTTCCAAAAAATGCTAAACCACCTTATAGATACAGGTATTCGATCCATAAAGATCGTGTTCTCACATTTCTCACATTAACAGTTTTCTCACATTGCTGATTTGGTTTGTTGAACTTGAACCCAACAGCATTCTGTTTGCACTTTGCAGCGCCGTTGTTGAGAAATATCTTCTTGAGAAGTCTCGCCTTGTGTCTCAAGAAAAACGTGAAAGGTACATTTCTAATTTAGAAAGGGCGTTTTGGGATTACCGATTTATAAAAGGCCGGTTTAATACAGACTTTTGGCAGATTGGAAAGCTAACAGGTAAGTCTTCAACTTTTGATTGATTCTTACTTTTGATGGATGTATTTGTAGTACAGGTTGACACGTCTATAACCCTAACTGAACGGGGTGATTTTGAGCTTTCCCGGGACTGATCTCGACCATCAGTCGTCGGATGAACTTAAAAATTTGCACACGCATTGATCATCACATAATGAACGTGATGGTAAAACATAGTTTTCCTCATACAATCATGTGAAAAAGTAAGTACACCCCATGTAAAGTTTTGACTTTTTCAAGATATTTCAACATACAGTTATTTGATCTTCATTTCAACAATATTGATAGATAAAGGTGATATAATATAACAAATATCATGAAACATTTACATTTTGTAGTCCATTGTATAATTTAAATAAACATAAATGCAAATTTCGCATGTGGAAAAAGTAAGTACACCCTTGGCTCCAATAGGTGGTATTGCCCCCTTTGGCAGAAACAACCTCAAGTAGGTGTTTCTTATAACTGTCTACCAGCCTCTCACATCGACTGGGAGAAATTTTTGCCCACTCCTCCATGCAGAATTCTTTCAGCTGTGCGATATTTGAGGGGTTTCTTGCATGCACAGCTCATTTCAAATCCCCCCACAACATCTCGATGGGATTTAGATCCGGGCTTTGACTTGGCCATTCCAGAACCCTCCATTTCTTTCTTTTCAGCCATTCCTTGGTGGATTTACTGGTATGTTTAGGGTCATTGTCATGTTGCAAGGTCCACCTTCGGTTGAGCTTCAACTTTCTGACAGATGGCCTCACATTATCCTCAAGCACCCTCTGGTACAATGAAGAATTCATAGTGGATTCTATGATGGTGAGCTGCCCAAGCCCTGATGCAGCAAAGCTGCCCCAAACCATAATATTTCCACCACCATGCTTTATAGTTGGTATCAGGTTATTGTGGTCAAATGCTGTCTTTGGTTTTCGCCAAACATGTCTTCTGGTACTGTGGCCAAATAGCTCTACCTTTGACTCATCTGTCCAGAGCACATTGCTCCAGAAGTGCTGGTCTTTGCCTCAGTGTTCATTGGCAAACTTTAGTCTTGCCCTGATGTTCTTTCTGGACAGCAAAGGTTCCCTCTTGGCACACCTCCCATGTAGATCAAATTTGTGCAGCCTCTTTCTAATGGTGGACTCGTGCACTTTGACATCAACAGTGGCAAGAGCTACCTGTAGGTCCCGTGATGACATTCTGGGGTTCTTAGAGACTTCTTTCAGCATCTTGCGGTCTGCTCTCGGGCTGAACTTGCTGTGGGGCGGCCTGGCCTGAACAAGTTGGCAGTTGTTTGGAATCTTCTCCATTTGTAGATGATCTTCCAGACAGTCGAATGATTGATTTCAAATTGTTTGGATATCTTTTTAAATCCCTTCCCAGACTCATAGGCATCTATAACCTTCTTTCTGAAGGCCTCAGAGAGCTCTTTTGATCTAGGCATGGTGACGCCGCACACTTCAACAACAAAGAGCAAACTAAACTAAATGTCTGAGGTTTAAATAAGACAGGTTCCTCCAGGATCCTCTCTAACGATGTTCTAATCATTTGCACCTGAGCCGGTGCACCTGATTCTAATTTTAGGTATTTGTAGTGATAAATGTAGGGGTGTACTTACTTTTTCCACATGCGAAATTTGCATTTATGTTTATTTAAATTATACAATGGACTACAAAATGTAAATGTTTCATGATATTTGTTATATTATATCACCTTCATCTATCAATATTGTTGAAATTAAGATCAAATAACTGTATGCTGAAATATGTTGAAAAAGTCAAAACTTTACATGGGGTGTACTTACTTTTTCACGTGACTATGTTAATTTGTCGAATTATTGCCTAATTATATTGTTCTATAATTATTCAGTACGCCTTAGACAGTATGCTGAAGCACTCGGAAGAAATTACAGGCCAATTAATTTACACCATCAGTGTCCTAATGCATGTACCCCTTATTCTCAGCAATACATAAACGTGTGCAACTAGTACGGCACTCGGTAGAGTGCATACTTCCACCAGGCTGAACAGGTTACGTTTTGTATCCATTTTAGGCCGGATCTGGTTTCGGACCTGAACCAAAATCGAATCTGCTTGTGCTTGTCACCTAATCAACTCATCCACCAAGTTTAGTCAAAATTTATCCACAACATTTTTAAATATCATGTTATATATCGCTTTTCGCCCAATCTCTCAATGGTGAAGAATCACTTTAAAAAATTTAATAATTCTCGTATCCGAACCCATATTCAGATCTTCACCAAAATCTAATTGATTCGGTCTTGTTACACACCCAACTTGTCCACTAAGTGTCGTCCAAATCCGTCCATAACTTTTTGAGATATCGTGCTTTATATCGGTTTTAGCCCTATCACTCAATGGTGAAGAATCACTTAAAAAGTCTACTAGCCAGATCTTCACCAAAATCTAATCATTTAGTCCTTGTCACATACGCTACGTCTTCACCAAATTTCGTCCGAATCCATCCACAACTTTGTGAGATATATTGTTCACAGACAGACAAACAGACAGGGGTGAAAACATAACCTCCATCCACCTTTGGTGGTGGAGGTAAAAATTGCAGTTTTTAAGGACATGTGACACCTGAACGTTATGTCCGATTTGTACGTATGTATCAAAATGTGCGCAGGACCAAAGAGAAAAATGTCGAGAGGAGAATTTGAAATCCCCAGCAGTTGCGAAAAATGTCGATGGGGAGGTGGGGGGCTACATGGTAAAGGGGCACCCAGCCGATGAGGGGCACCCAGCCCATAAGGGGCACCCAGCCCTTAAGGGGCACCCAGCCGATGAGGGGCACACAGCCAATGAGGGGCACCCAGCCCATAAGGGGCACCCAGCCGATGAGGGGCACCGAGCCAGAGAAAATTGTTAACATTGACACGAGCCTTTCAACATTCTGCCCAAGAATAATCAAAGAAGAACATAATGTCAGCTCCTTAGCTACACCACTGCATTGTAGTCTATTTTCT
Source organism: Myxine glutinosa (assembly GCF_964187855.1). Classification (NCBI taxonomy): domain Eukaryota; kingdom Metazoa; phylum Chordata; class Myxini; order Myxiniformes; family Myxinidae; genus Myxine; species Myxine glutinosa. Next base: position 110,113,573 of record NC_136267.1, read on the forward strand.
GCATACTTGGGAGGCCTTCGAAAAGACTCGGCCATTGTATGCCAGTCACATAGCTAAATTGTAGATTTCTTCGTTAAGTTATTCTGGGAAAGGCAATGGCAAACTGCCCCATGCATATTCCATGTCTAGGAAACTACTTTGCCGGCGTCCGCTCTCTTATCGCAGAATGTAACTCGGGTTTTTCATCTACCTGGCAGAAATTACCACGTGTTCTACTACCTACTGGCGGGGATGAGTGAGGAGGAAAAAGCTGCACTGCATCTCTCCCACCCGAGCGCTTACACCTACCTCACTCATGTAAGGCTACTTCATGCTCCTCGCTGCAGTACCCCCTGCTGGCTCATACGTGATAGTTGTAACGACACTCATCTTTGTAAAGACAAGTTTTGTGTGTCCGTTTGATTTTTTTTGTGTGATAAATGTTAGCTCTTTCACGAGCCTCGATCCTGCATACAAAAAAAAAGAAAAAAGAAAAAAGAGAGAGTCACTGTGAGAAAAAGGAAAGAGAATGATAATTGACACCTTGATCAACTTTTCTAAAACAAGCGAACACAGGCCCCGTGTCATGTTTCAGCTATGTGGAGGCCATCATTGGGGACTTGTTATTGTGTTGGAAAAGTCAACTCGACACCAATCTTGAACATCTGCTGGATGAGTCGAATGGCAACGTTTGGCCTTCTGCATCTTCGAAGATGACCATAGAAAAGTTACGAATGCATTGTGTCAGCAAAAGGAAGAAATGTATATAGTTGAGTTATGACGATGAGGTACACAAAAATCAAATTGAATACGAAACTGTATCAGAGTATAAGTACTCCAAACCTGTAATTGGTCATGCTGCTTTAGTTGAAGACTGTGCAAGGGGCTGTAATGCTGTGAGTAAACTTTGTACCGATGTATGGTATGATGTCATCGATGCATCTTTTTTTTTCACTCTTCCTCATGTAGTTGAACCTTCTCTTACTGTGAATGACACAAGCTCGATGTTATTCGACAGCCCATACCATTTCCTTTTGTCCTTCGCACACTCTCGCCAGTCTTCCAATCCTTCTGCTCATCCCACCCACACCCCACCCCTCCTCTTTTGATGCAATCTTTCCAATGCATTCTTGGCCTTCTCCTTTGCGTTCCATCCACCACCCATCTCTCCGCTCGCTTTGCCAGCCTCACTTCGGCCTTCTTTACCATGTAGTCTGCAAAAATAATTTACTTCCACCGATTTCCTCATTAGATAGTTCTCAATTCAGGTCTCCTTTCTCATTATTTCATTCAACCCACTTCTATCCACTCTTTTTCCCACCACATATCTTTGGTGATATTTCTGTGTCGTGCATCCATCCCTAAACTGTGCGAACACACTGCTATCACACATGGTTCCAAGATTCTTCCTTTAACTTTATTGGGAATCTTCCTGTCTGGCACAGCTCCCCCTCCGTTCCTCCATGTCATTGCCTGAGTTTGGATTCTCCATTTTTTTCCCCTCAATCTCCACTCTTCCATTCTGGGTCTCTCACACCCCAACTTCACAAAGCTTGATATGCTTTTGTTTGTTTTTTGTATACAAGATCGAGGCTCGTGTAAGAGCCAACATTAATCACAAAAAAAAAAAACCGGACACACAAAACATACAATAAAGGGAGCGGGAGACAAGATGGGAAGAGAGAGAGAGAAGCACACAAGTACAACAGTAGAGAACAGGGACATCGGGAGATCTGTGATCTGTGGGAGGGAGAGGGCTTGGGGGGGGGGGGTGAGGAGGCATGGGAAGGCAGGGGGGGGGGGGAGTGAGGGGGGATTTGCTTCATCCCTTTCCGATCAACCCACATATCTGGGTTATTGGTAACTCGGCCATTGTGCATCCCCTCCGCCTTCCCCAAGTTCATCCTCACTGTGCTACATTATTTCGATGGGGTATCCATTTAACATCAGTTTGCCTTACAAACGGAAACAAATGGCTCACTTCTCATGGCCAGTCCTTGAGGGTTTCGCCAAAACATTTGGTTTGAAACTTGCCCTTGTGGTGTTTAGGTCGAAATCAGTATTAAAAGAAGGGATTTTCTTCCTTGGTATTTAACGCATGCAATTCTCACACGTAAGAATAACATTGGTTTATTTTTATTTGTCGTGAATGCTGCATACATTCTTTTAACATAATTTTAAAACTGCTTTCAGTGTGTACTACAACGACTTCTTTGACGGCCCTAATTATTCCCATCGTCATGTAAGGTTGGCTGGGGAACATTTTTGGCCCAAGGCTTTCATGAACCTGCTGGCTAGTCTTCATGATCGATTCGAGGCAATTTGGGCAGGAATTTGTAATTTGGTCAGAGTGCCGGAAATAAGTTGCCTACTCTTTGCGAAAGACACCGTGGGATCTTTTAACGTCCACCAACTAACGCTGGCAGACAGCACGGGCACCAGTTTTAACGTCCATCCGAGGGACGGTGCAGTTTGTGATGCAACGCCCTGCCCGTGAAGCACCAGTCCGATAGTTTCGAGTCAGGTTGGGACTCGGACTCATACCAGACAACTTGAAGGTAAGTGTGCTATCTCCGCACCTTCCCATCCGAGTAAAACGTGTGCTGTGCACAATTAACGGTTTCTCGGCCTCAATTTTTATTGTATAAACGTGCATTGCTTTGCTCCTTTTTATTGTTTATTGCTACTTTATGCACTCAATATGGGGGGAAGGGGGAGGGTGGGAAGAGAGAGAGAAGCACACAAGTACAACAGCAGAGAACAGCGACATCGGGAGATCTGTGGGAGTGAGAGGGCTTGGGGGGGGGGGTGATAGGGACTTGGGCAAGGGCAAGGCTTGGGGGACTGTGTTCTAGTGCCTGAAGTCTGGTGCCCAATCTTCTCGCATTTCCTTGAAGTTAAATGTCTCACGGCACTTTTTGTGAAGAGTAGTCTACTGTGCATGCAAATGTTTGAATTACATATTCCTTGTGCTCTGTGCCCAGGAGAGCTACCCGATAGTGATGTGGTTCACATTTTAGCAATCCTGCAGGGGCGCAATGTATGGTCTTGATGTAGCTGCAAAATAATAAAATGGAAAACAAAATCCTTTTCCAATTGCTGTTGTAAAAGTGATGGCAAGCCATACAGCATTCCCAAGAAACTACTGTGAGGCGACTTATCACTGCAGGTGATTGGAAATGCTGAAAGAGAATCAATAACATCATGATGTGTTAACAAGGGGTCGAGTTTTACCCTTTCATTCTTGTCCCTACTGGGACCCTTTTCCTCCCATCTTCTCGTCTAAACCTCTTTTCTTTTTCTCTCTTCATCGCTTCTTTTCCCAGCCATCATTTTCTTAATAATGGAACCCCACACATCCCTTATGAGATTATTGCACCATATATATATATATATATATATATATATATATATATATATATATATATATATATATATATATATATTATATATATATATACGGCATCGGTATCAAACAATTCAATCCCGTGAAGGAATCGTGTAAACGCATCTTGCATCCGCGTGTAAAGTGAAGGATCATCTCCGCATGCTTGTGGAAAATGAACATGTGCAACCGAGCAGCATTGTGTGATTGTTTTCCTCATTCCACTCAAACAGAAGGAAAGACATGGCCAACCCAACATTAATGGACAAGATGCTGCAGAGATGGTGAGGTGACACAGAAATGGAGGTGGTGGGGTGTGGGTTGGGTACGGTGCTTGTAGGTTTATTACATCAATGTTGTATGGAGTGGAGGTGATAATAAAGCTGACAGTGGAAATGTTTTATTGGGATACATGTACGCACATAGACAATTTACATCTGTATCATATTTCCCTCATGTGTCTTTGATGTGATGTTGCCGAACGCTTTGGCCACAAATCCATCCGTCTTATAGTTACCCTTGCCAGAGGAGAGGGTATTGCATTTGAGTGAGTTTATTACTTGCGGGAATAGATTCCGGCAAGTGTGTTGGTTGGTTGGTTTGTTACTTGCCGGAATAGATTCCATGCATTGCTTTGCTCCTTGTATTAAAAGATTCCAGCAAGTATGTTGGTTGGTTGGTTTGTCTGTCTCTGTCTGTCTGTCTGTTTGTCTGTCTGTTTGTGCGCAGTACGACGTCTACATCGTTGCACATAGAATCGCCATAATTTACACACGTATTTGCCTTGCCCTGGAAAAGACTGTGCCCAATTTTTAACTCTAGGCCCAAGGTCAAGTTCAAGGTCACCCAAAACGTGAAAATCGTTTTTTGCTAACTAGCAACGGTACCCGCCCTATGGGTGGGGCTTCAATTGGGAGGCCCAAATGAAAAGGCAAAATATCAGAAATTGAATGCTTTTAAAATTTATTTTAAACGATATATATAAACATCCGTTAAATCATATCACACGCAAATCATCAAAATCTAAACAGTATCTTTAGAATTTCAATAATAATCTTACAGCCGCCATGTTGGTGCTCGCCGTCACTGCGGTGCGAAGCGAAATACGCCTCAGAGCTGTCACATTCACAATCGTTATGTCATATGTACTCCCGATATGTGTTTCCTTCATTGTAAAAACTACCAAGTCAACAGTTAAAAGGATTTTGAGCCGATAGGTGTTACGGCCTTAGCAAGATCGATGGAGACAGCGATCTGTTAGCTTATACACCGCCCAAATAGCTATGTGGAATTCTCATGTAGAGATTAAACCCACGTTGTTTGAACTTTGGCCGAGGTCAGTCATTATTTACTTTTAATGATCCAAAATGGCCGATAAAAAAGTATATTCCGACAAGTCCACGGTCTCTGACCGATTTTTCATCTGTCTGTTTGTCTGTTTGTTACTTGCCGGAAAAATTCCGGCAAGTATGTTGGTTGGTTGGTTGGTTTTTCTGTTTGTTTGTCTGTCTGTTTGTCTGTCTGTCTATTTGTGCGCAGTACTACGTCAACATCGTTGCACATAGAATCACCATACTTTACACACATATGTGTCTTGCCCTTGAATAGAATGTGCCCAATTTTTAACTCTCTTGGCCCAAGGCCTCCATTATGACATCATAATAATTCGATAAATCGACAAGTTCAAAACTTAATCCAATCAAGATGCAATTTCTTGAGCGCCATGTCGGCATAAACTGGTGGAGAAAAAAAAAATGATGACGTCATCGGTCACGTGGTTCAGCCGCCAACTTGGAAAAACCGAAAAACTTTGCACCTCTATATCTCCGAAAGTGCTGAACAGAAAAAATTGAGACATGGCTCATTGTAAAGAACTCTCCATGGGGAATAAAATATGTTAATGATGATGTCATAGGTGCCTCCATTATGATGTCATAAATCGACAAGTACAAAACTTCATCCGATCAAGATGAAATTTCTTGAGCATAATCTAGTTGCCCTGGAACAGACTGTGCCCAATTTTTAACTCTCTGGGCACAAGGCCTCCATTATGACGTCATAATTCGACAAGTACAAAACTTCATCCAGTCAAGATGCAATTTCCTGAGCGCCATGTCGGCATAAACTGGTGGAGAAAAAAAATAATGATGACGTCATCGGTCACATGGTTTGGGCGCCATCTTAGAAAAACTTTGCACTTCTATATCTCCAAAAGCGCTGCATGGAAAAAATTGAGGCATGGCTCATTGTAAATAACTCTCCATGCAGAATAACATATATTAATGATGATGTCATAGGTGCCTCCATTATGACATCATAATTCGACAAGTACCAAACTTCATCCGATCAAGATGAAATTTGTTGAGCGTCATCTAGGGATAAATTGGTGGAGAATTTTTTTTGAATGATGATGTCATCGGTCACGTCGTTTGGCCGCCATATTTGTTTTCAACACAATAGCCTTAAAATCCACCAAAACACGTCCTGGCTAGGGTCTGCAATCTCCGATTGCTCTTTCTTGTTGTATTTGCAATTATTGACAGAAATTATTTACAAATATGAATTTTATGTTAGAGTTGTCGCTGATTTTAAATTTGGATCTGCAATGTACCATTGTATTCGACCATTCGGCAGAAAAACCACCATTAATACTGTAATTGCTGAGCTGTTGGTTCTGCAAAAGCCCTGACAAAAGATTCGGATGAGATTCTGATCAGATTTCTGTCGGATCTCTTGAGAAATGAAAGGAGGTTTTTGTGATGTAAATTCTCATTTGTCAGACACTGTTGTCTAAGAGAATTCATCACCTTGGTAATTGTCAGATAACTTGATTACCTTGGTATTTGTTTAATAAACTCTTGATGAAATCACTTATTAAAGTTACCGTTCAGGACTGGGGGACTGGAGACAGTGAGGAACTGAAGCATGACTATGAGCGTCTCAAATTGGCGATGGAGATGGTTGGTTTTCTGCCAGAGACGTGCAAACAGTGAGTGTTTCTAGAATCCTGTCTTATTATCTTCCCTTCATCCTCATCTCCCCTGTTATTACCTTCCCCTTTATCCCCATCTCCCCTCTTATTATCCCCCACTCATTGCCATCTTCCCTCTGCCATGCATGACCCCTTGTGCTCTCCAGGGTCATCTAATATGTCACAATTATTTATTAAAGGTGTAAGTGAAATATTGTACCTCGTCCCCAACATGTCCACGTTTATTTCACGTCGGACTGTGTGCTCCGCCTCTGAGCTGTCTCGCCTGGGTCGGAATCTGAGCCCAGCTAGAAAAGGTCATCCCCGGTGTTTCGCAGACAGGGTTGAGGCATCAGTGTGTGCCGTCCCTCGGATCGACATTAAACTGGGCATCCCGTCTGCCAGCATTAGCCTGTTGATGTTAGATCCCACGGTGCCTTGCGCGGAGAAAAGTTGAGTTATTGCCGGCACTCTGAAAATGGCAGGAATTTGTGATTTGTTCAGTCGTGTAACAGGTGACAGTGTTGATCTGTCCAGGATTAGTTCTAGTCTTGAAGCATATCTCGACTCGTCATGAACTCTGTGTCCAGAGCACAAGCCTCAATCATCTTCACTGTGACCCATGTAACAGACCTCACCTCCTCCTAATTCCTATCTTCCTCTGTCTTTCCCTCTTCCTCTCCAAGTCTCCCAACATCCTCTTTCTTCCTTATTTAAATCAAGGTTTTCTCAAAACCCACTCTCCCTGCTTATTTTTATTTTATTTTTTGTTCCTGTCAAACAAATTGTAGTGATTTCTATTTCCCCCAATATGTAGAGATGTTTATACCTCATGGGTTCTCTTCCCTCAGAATATTCACAGTAATATCAGCCATTCTTTCCTTGGGAAACATCTCGTTTCGCCTGAAATCTGTTCGCGAAGAAGCTGTAGAGGTGGATGGACCAGAGGCCATCACCATTGTGTCGAAGCTCCTTAAGGTTGGTCAATGTAGAAACCACCATCACATGCATATGTAAGCTATCATTCATTATCTGTTTGCCAAGTTTGAACAACATCGGCAAATGCATGTCCGAGAAGGGTTGAGGACGTGTTTAACGTCGGGTTTTTTTTTTACAACTAAAATGGCCGCCAGTCAGCCATCTTTAATCGCTTCGCAAAACACAATGATGTGCATATGTACACAATCATATGGTGTCGTTGTGCCAAGTATGAACAAAATCGGTCCATACATCTCCGAGATATGGTTGCAGACGCACGCATGGACGGACGGACGAGACCCAGTCCATAAGGCCCCGTTTCAGACTTAGTCCATGCAACAGGGGCTAATAAAGCATAAATATGGTCACATGGATTGATATCAGTGAAACCACCATTTAACTTTTGCCACAACGTTTGTGACTCCAATCCATCTTGAGCTTTCATATTCTGAAGTAATTCCATGCTTCTTATTTGAAAAATAATGGAAAATTTTTTTCCCCTTAATTTAAAACCTCAAATGCATAATTACAATTGGATGCAAAACCAGATATGTATGATCAAGGGTTTTATGGAGATTTGTTTGAAAAGAAACAAGGTTTCTGCAATTACTCTTCACAAGAAAGCAATTACTGGCAGAAAGGAGATCTCGGAAATCTGAGCACCGAGTTATGCCACACGCGCTGTGGTCCTGGATTAAAACGTTGCATGAATGATCTACCACGTTTACATAACCTGCAATATTCAACCTTTGACCCGATTGTTCATTTTACTTTATGACAGGTCGAGGAATCTATGCTATACGAGGCTTTGACCAGCAGGAAGGCCGTGGCGGTTGACGAAAGATTGATACTACCCTTGCGATTATCAGAGGTACGGTGATACAGTTTCCTGAATTGAGAAAATTGAATCATATATTTCAGAACATTGAGGGTGCCTATCCCACCTTGTGTTCTCATCTCATGGCACTTGATCTGCCACCGACACCTGCTTTACATTGTTGTGATTTGTAAGTGGACCAATCCGATGCTCTATGACGTGTACATTCATGTCGTACTGCTCTGATGACTTTGTGCTCATTTTCTTTTTCATATTCATATTGGAACGATTGTCAGTTCCAAATTGAGCCCCCTGGTATGCACTATTCTCCATGGGCCATGATTGTGCCATTGATGCAATCCTCCCTGTAGCTTAGGGCAGGAGTTTAGAATCTGGCTAAGGTGCCAGTGACTATGGCCAGGTATCCAACAAGATGGTGCAGAGGAAAGTTACCATTGCACTATCTCATTTGGATTCAATTCTCGACCCGGATATAAACTGTTAGATTGATGGATGCTTGCCTGGCAGGGTGTTGCAACACAAAGCACAAAGTCCCTTGAATGGATGTTAACTTGGTTGTATCATTTGCAAGCTGTAGTTGGTGGACGTTAAAGATCCCATGGTGTCTCATTCATTAATGTGTATTTACTACTCTAAAATTATTCATGATGTATATAAGGTCAACATGGTGTCCGTTTCTCTTACATAGCATGCACCAGAGTGGGTTTGATACTGTTATGAGTTTTGGGGGTAGTGTGATATATAGATCAGGTAGATCTGTGGAGGTATCATTCTCCGACTGTCGTGAAGAACAAGAACCATTTCGATGTACTTAAGTAGAGGACCTGTTTAGCCCAGAGGTCGGTTTAAGCTGGTATATTTGTGGTCATATGAGGATGGCCTTGTGTTAACTGGAGTAGGAGACCACCTTTAGAGGCCATTTTTCCCCACAGAGCAGGGGTTGGCCTTTTTTGGGCACCATGGGCCCCTTTTTGAAGCAATGTTTTATGCCCGGATGCCCTTCCTGCCGCCAACCCTGTTAGTCGCCTCTTGCAACACACAGGGAATTACCAGTGAACTGGTACTCAATTTGCCGACCTGGGAAGGATGACAGGCTGAGTCAACCCCCCTGACGTTAATTCAGTGATCGACCAGGATTCTAACCCAGGATCCTAGGATCCCAAGCCAGCACCCTAACCGCTAAGCCAACACCAGGCTTGTTAACTAGAGTAGGGATTCCTTGTGATTCCCCTGTGTGTGTAGGGATTCCCCTGTGTGTGAGACCTTGTGATTTATCCATTGTCCCTTATGGCACGACGCACATAGACACTAGGCAGGCCCAAAAGCACCACACACACTAATTAATTCCCCCCCACAATAAAACTCACCCGAAGTGCAGGCAGGAAGCGCCCACACATTGCGCCAACATGGCGATAAAACATTGCTCAGGCAGGCTGAGGCCATGCCCACCTCACGACGGATTGGTTGAGGGGGTTTGATGGGGAGATCACACCAATGAAAGGCCAGAGTAAGGAAGGACTTTTGATTGGCCAGGGGCAGAGCAAAGAGCGACCCACTGATTTCCAGAAAGAAGCGACGCACTGATTGGCCACCGACCGATGGCATGAGAGAGAAGTGACGCGGCCATTGGTGGAGAACTGAGCCTGTGGTGTTGGCCGGCAGGGATTGGTGGAGAGAGGCGGATGATGTCACGAGGGATTGATATAAAGTGGAGGGAGACCGACATTTTCCCTCTTGCGCTTGGACTTCTGCTTGCCTTGGACTCTCTTGCCTTATCTCTCGCTTGCCCTTTACGCCTTTCTCTGCCATCGACTCTCTCCTCTTGGTTCCGGACATTGGCGAGCGACGGTGTGCGGGACGTGCCCTGTGGTCGGTACGAGGGGAGCTGCGGATCGTTTGCTCACTCACGCGACCTACCTGGAGGGCGCGCGGACGTGCCGCAAGCACAGGAGAGAACGGAGGCCTAGCAGCATGGGAATGAGCGGTTCCCGCCAACGACCGGGCAGTTCTCGCCAATGCACCGGACGAGTCGACGAGCCCCGACGAGACCCCGAATGGTTGAGCTAAGCACACACACACACACACACACACACACACACACACACACACACACACACACACACGACGCTTTTATTTTCATTTAAATTCTTCCTGTGTCTGTATTATATGTCTGGTGTGTGAGCGCTCCAAATAGGAACCCTAGTTGGTAACCGGCACGTTTTCTTGTTATGGGCATCCATGGTAATAAACCTGTTTATTTTTGTAAACTTCACAATCCGTTTTCATGTGAGTTAATTTGCAGGGTGAAGACGCCTGCGCCGGCCGTCCAGGTAAATCGGTATTCTTCTTCCTCCTCGCGTATCATCCGCCATCGATTTGAGTTGAACGCCTCCATAACGCTCGTTTCCATCCGTGGCTCACTCTCGGTCTTAACTGAGAACAGTCACAAGACAATACTTTTATATCCAAACTTTACTTAAGTACCTTAGCATAGTGTATAATACAGGCCATGCAGCACTGAAAGGATTCATAATAGTATTGGGCCTAATCGTACCACTACAATATGCACCACAATGGGTGATTGAAAACAATGGAGTTTTCATTCCATTTTGTAGTTTGGAAATGTAATGATTTGCTTATATAATACTCAACACAGATCCAAACATGACCAATTATATAGTCATTCATTTTGTATGCAGCTTGTGGGTTCTCGTTGTGTCAATGCTGGGAGCGCAACTGTGCTGCTGATGCAGTGCCCCATGTTTGTAAAGCAGGAATTTGGAATTTGGCTCGGGTGTTGGTGATAACTCGCCTACTCTTTGTGAAGGACACTGCAGGATTCTTAACGTCCACCAACTAATTCTGGCAGTCAGGACACCTATTTTACCATCCATTCAAAGGACTGGGCACACATTGATGCCCTGCATGCGAGACACCAGGATGATGTTTTATAGCTGGGCCGTAATTCAAACCCAGGCTAGATGGCTCGAGGCGAGTGTGCATACCTCTTGGATATTCTGCAAACCCCTTTACACAACATTATTAGATGGCAAACCCCATATTTAATACATAATTTTCACACCTCTGACATCCTAATAAGCTTATCTACCCTCTCAACCACTGTAACCGTTTTTTACGTTCTTTGTACAGGACAGGAGTCAGAGTATTAGTCATTCAGAATCACCTCCTGTAACAATAGAATGGAATATGAGTCATCCACAATGAATGGACTAGTGTCACATGTACACCAGACCAGGTAGGACAGGGAGATTATCCCACTCTGCCGTTAATAAGCCAGCTGGGTTTTGACTACAATCTGTGTGTCTGTTCTGAAACTAACTCGACTTCCAGCAAGTTAGAATCCAAATCCCTAATGCTGCTCCCTTTGGCTGGATTTGAACCCATAACCTCTGAGATGCCAGTCCGGTGTCCTCAACAACAAGCCACCATTGCACCCACAGTATGTACAGACCATAAAAATTGCCACCTATAGGACGTGCTCGGCAAATGAATCAAAAACATCCGCACCCTGCAGCAGCAGCAGCAGTAGGGTGTGGTACTTCAAGAAGGCTGGAAATGAGAACTCCCTGATTCCCACCCTCTCCACCCACCCTCTTTTGGAGGCACCGGTGACTCGATTGGAAAACATTGCAGTATTAGAGCTTTAATGGACGTTTGAGGACAATGCTGTCAAATAACTAAAGCTGAAATAAAGTTGTCAGATCCTTCATTTGTTATTGTTAGCCCAGTTAACTAACTCCCTGATGTAATTTGTTTTTTTAAATATCTGACCTTATTTATTTTTTGCACTAATTTCTTGAGTAGTTACAGCACTATGGCCTACCATAGATCTTTGATAGTCGTACAGTCATGACGGTATTTAATGAATCAGCCAAACATGCCATCTTCAAGTCAATGTAGGCCGTAATGATTAACCACTCAAGGATGAAACTCGTAGATCGGCCAGTTGTTTAGTCCACAACCGTTCATTGTTTCTTCGGTGTTTCCTTGAATGATCTGTGCATGGCTCTTGAAGCATTTCCTGATGGGACGCAGCGTTGTGACCTCGCTCAGTTCACATAACCAGCGAGACAGCGTAAAAGTAAATAAATCAAAGGCTCAGATCGAAACTGATGGGTAAAATGTTTCAGTGTTTGAAATACCGTTCACTTCTAAAATGACCTGATATTATGAAGTTATTTATGAAGTAAGCTGGTAATAATTTTTGAAATTCCTACCCTGATCCTCACATTATGAAAGCGGTAAGAAATGAGTGGCTGAAGGTCAAATTGAGAATATTTTGCACGCCAGAAGGAAAACGACTTACGAGAACGAATTAAAAAATGCTGTTTTGTGATGACATAATTCTTTTGTCAGAAAAAGTAACTTGGAAAAGACCTCCCCTGATATTGGAATGCAAGGCCTCGCAAAGGCTTGCCAATAAATTCCTTTTCCAAACTCTCAGTACGGCCAAAGTCGGATTATGTACTTGAGATTGTCAATGTGAGAAGAATCGGCGATGCACTGCTTTAAGGCCGTTAAACTTTACGGAAGTCTCCCACCACTTTAAGCCTGCATACTGTGATGGCAGTTGTACAGCAGGAAGGTGTTGTCGAAACCTCTGGGGTGTTTGATTTGCACACAAAGCAAGAATGTCTTGAGCTGAGCTCGTAATAACTGCAGGAGGTCACATTGAACATGGTATCAAGTTCGAAACTTTTGGCTTCTTGTTTTATTGCCTCCGAGTACACAATGGGTTCCTTTTTTGAACCAGTCATTTGGGGGGGTTTCCGGGCAGTAGAACGGGGTCAAAAGCACCATGCAGGCATTCTGACTTTCCCTATTAAAATGTGGTTATTCATTCAGAGCATCAACAATTTTGCTCTTGTACTTGCTCAACAGGGGTACGTATACAAAGAAAGCACCGATAACTACACTTGCCACGACGTCCTGGAGATAAGAGAATGTTCATTGCTTTGATGACATCATGGTCTCACAAACCACAGCATCCTGGAAACTTGTACTTTGGTATATCTTTGTTAATCACAAACAAATATGTGCTATATTCGAGGGATCATCCTTATAATAATTTAAACAAGGCCGATAGTCCAACAACGGCATAGCTGGGCTTGTTTGATACTTTAGGTGAAATCACTATGACCTGGGTGGGGAATTAGCAGTTAGCAAATTATGTAAGTATTCAATTTTTTTGACTTCAGGCATGGACAGCCGGTTCATGAATGACTTGGGTAAAAAAAAACAGCGAATGGCAAATGATGAATGATGCAAATGATCAAAAAATATAATGTTAAATCACGATTATATCGAGTTACTATCAAACCAGCGAACTGTCATCATCTGTTCACTTTGGCAGCAGATGATGTGGATGTCGATCGGATTTGGGAGTAAAGTCCATGTTGGTCGCTTTTCAAAATCATCATAGTATTGAGGAATTGCTGAAACCTCATACCTACCTTACGACACCTGCTGGTACCCCCAACACGTTCTATGGAACGATATTATATTTCCATTAAGTAAAATATGCAACTGTAATGGTTACGAAACGCTATCTCCCTGTCATGTGACCAGATTCTCAGCTGTTATTGGTGTACGTTTGTGGGGACAAACGGACAGACAAACGCTGTTCTAGACGGCATCGCTCTACGGGCTACGCCGTAAAAAGTGAAGTGCTGGAGAGGTGGTGTCATTTGAGAAAAATAAATTTGAGAAAGGAAAGACAAGGTGGTGATTGGGGAGTCGAAGAGGAAGAAAATGGAAAGGATGTTGTAGGGAGTGGGAGGTGGGGAGTCTCAGTGAGAAGAGTAATGGAGGAAGCATGGGATTTGGGGTGGGGGATGTTGGTTAAACTTTTGCCATTTTACATAAGTACGAGTAATATGCAGATATCTCTTTACATTGAGGTTCACAGTTGTACATTCTCTGGTTTTTTTTTTTTATTGATCGGCAGGCGATCACAGCTCGGAATTCAATGGCAAAGTCCCTGTACAGTGCTTTGTTCGACTGGATTGTTCTTCGGATCAACCTTGCGCTGCTCAATAAGAAAGATCTGGGGGAAAGAGTCGAGGTGAGCACCTAAGCAATTTTAATTGAATAAAAGTAACGTTTTTGAACCTGATCCAACAGAAAATAAAACGATTCATCACGGAAACCTTTGCATGCACAGTGTTTGTCTATCGGAGTCCTTGACATCTTTGGATTTGAAGACGTTTGTAATGGGAACAGCTTCGAGCAGTTCTGCATCAACTTCGCCAATGAACGCCTGCAGTATTACTTCAACCAGCACATCTTCAAGATGGAGCAGGTACTGCCCTAACTCGAGGCAATTTACTTTCCACTCCATCATGGCGTGCTTTATCCTGACCATTATTTTGAGCTTTTTTATATTCAGTTATCTACCCTGTTGTAATGAATAAGTCTTACAAATATTTTCCTTCAATGGATGTGAGATTTTTTTTAACACTTTGTTTTATAAATTTCAGTTCTAAGCTGCAAATACCTTGAGTCAGTTGGATTTTGTGCTTTTGAAATGGCAATTTGTTTTCAAGGAAGTGGCATGCTTGTAGGTCAAAGTTCCAACGTTGAGAGTCGAAATATAATGCCCCGCACCAAAATTTCCACAAGAGAACCGATTTGGGGCCTGTTGAGAGACGTCGCTTGTATGCCTACAGGAAGTCGGAACCATGCTGGATTTTCTGATGCTTTTCCCCTCGACAATGAAACACTGACCGACTGAAATGGATCTATTTTCCAGCTCTGATGCGTCATACCGAGATGTCAGGAAAGATAAAGGGAACAATATAGGGTAACAGCTGGTACCTGCAGGATTTGTATTCCACTGGGAGAGCTAACTTCCCCTGATGGCCACTTCAATAATTCCAGAGCCAGAATATAACGGCGTACAATCCACGAGGGCTTTCCTGACACTTCCACTTGGATGGCTTATTGTGAAAAGAGGTGAGGTTTGGAGCAACGCATTTGGGCTTTCTCAATGAATGGCATCTGTTATTCATCTGAGCCATGACGGACGCAGAAAGTACCATCTGGTGAGCCTTTTAGCCATTTATTGGATTGCCTTTTGCCAAACGGAACGTGCTCCCGAGTTGATGCTTATGGGAGCTTGCCATTGCCAGCAAACTGCAAACGTACAAGCAATAATAAGAAATGGCTTTCTCAATTCTAATCTGATTCGTGTCATCATATGGATTTCTCTGTTGAACATCTAGAATATATTCCTTAGAGCTAGTTGAAGTGGTAAATGTTGAAGCTAATTATTGAGGTTAGTTGAGGTCAAAAGTCAAAGGCCAGCAGGCCTTAGAGGTGTATGCGCACTCCGCCGTTGAGATGTCAAGCCTTAATTCAAATGTCGGCTCCGCTATAAATTGCCACCCTGGTGTTTTGCAGGCAGGACGGAGCATCCATTTGTGTGCCATTCGTCGGAAGGGCGTTATGCCGGTCTGCCAGCACCGGTCGTTGGTGGATGTTAAAGATCCCCTGGCGTATTTTGCAGAGTAGGCGAGTTACCGTAACACCCTCAACAAATTTCAAATTCCGACTGAAAACCCCTTCAGTCGAACAACAAGCCTGGCCAACCAGGTTGCGAAATATTTGGGCAAAAGATTTCCCCGGCCAGTCCACATGAAGGTGGGAATATTTGGGGCCATTAATAGAAGTAGTATTAATAGCAGTAGTATTTTCATGATCTTTCACCTGAGGTCCAAATTCCATTTTCAAAAACACAACTATCTGGTTATTGTATAATTTTTATATCCTGAGATGAAAAATGCATCATGAGGCAGGAAATGTAGCTTCATTGAATTTCCCATTTAATTTGTGTGTGAGCTGTGTCTTGTTCAAGGTGGGCCACAAAACAAACAAGTGACATGACATGTTTATACCAATCATGAATGGTTGCCTCTACAGTGAATGATACTATAGATCTTTTCTAAAATATACACACACAATCTGATTGATATACTATAGATCGATGAGATCTTTTCTAAAATTTCATTTCCTGCCTAATGATGCATTAATTTTTCACAATTGTTTTTTTTTTTTGTATACAAGATTGAGGCTCGTGTAAGAGCTAACATTAATCACAAAAAAAAAATGGACACACAAAACATACAACAAGTACAGATACATTCAAAGTACACCGCCCCCATGCCAAATAATTAAATATCCTACAGCGCGGCATTGCCGGGGCACCCGGCAATACTGCAGTGCAGCTCATATAGACTGCATAGGGAGGGAGAGGTGTACAATAATTGATTGATTAATTGTATAATTAAAATCAATAAAAGATTAACACAAAAATTTTTCTTAATCAATTGGCTAATAGCATAACTAAACCACGAGTGCTTCATCCGAAGATGTATCTTTTAGAAATTTAATTAAATAAGTCATTAAAATTTTTTAAAATAATTAATGGATTAATCAATAAATAATTAATCGATTAAATGATTAATCAATAAATCAAAAATATCCTTGATAGCCACATCACTTGGTCACTGTCATGTCCAAATATTAGCTTCCCAGCTCAAAAGGTGCCTGAGATATTGGCCAAATGAGAAAGAAAATAAATAAATGATTAATAATGAAAATAAATAAATAATAATCATTAAAAAATTAAATTATTAATCAATTTGGTCACAGAACACATACACCACCACCATTTCATCAGAATCTGTAACTTAAAAAAAAAAAGAATTTTTAGTCATTAATCGAATAATTCAATAATTAATCAATTAATTGATTAAATGATTAATTAATAAATCAAAAATATCCTTTGCAGCCAAATCATCTGGTCATTGGCATGTCCAAATATCAGCTTCCTAAATCAAAAGGTGCCTGAGTTGATGGTCAGAAGAGAAAGGAAATTTGATTAATTAAATAAGTACTTCAATAATCGCTAATAATTAAATAACTCCTCAATTAATTGATTAATCAAAAAACAAAAAGGATTCTTTTTGAGAAAGGACTTGCTCACTATTGTGCCAAAATTTCAGCTTCCTAGCTCAAAGGATGGCTGAGATATCGCCTGCACAAACAAACAAGAAAACAAGAAACCAGAGTGAAAACTGAGTACTCCCTTTCAGCGTGCGTCATTGCCGAGCCCCCTTTGGTGCCCAGCAATGACGATATGCAGCACTTGGAGATGGCATAGGAAAGGTGCAACAACAACAACATGCATTTTAAAGGCCATTTTCCCTGCTAGAGTAGCCTTGTGGTCCCCATGACAATCTTCTCCATCTTGCCCTATTTTCTGCATCTCCCCTTGTTAACCCCCTTGCCTGCATTTCTTCTTCCACCATCTTTAGCCAAGTCTTTCTTGGTCTTCCCCGTCCTCTACTTCCTTCTACATTCATTTCCATCACTCTTCTCAACCAGTCACTTTCATCCTTCCTCAACACATGACCAAACCATCTCAACCTTTTCCTCTTCACAGCATCAATCACAGGCTCTATTCCCATCATCTTTCGCAATTCATCATTTGTCTTCCTCTCTCTCAACGATACTCCGCACATCCATCGAACCATTCGCATTTCCACCCTTTCCAACCTTCGTTGCTGCTCTACGTTCATTACCCATGTCTCGCTCCCATAAATCATAACACTTCTCACACATGCAGCATACCATACACCTTTCCCTAGGAAAGGAAAAAGGAGAGGTGCGGTGTACAATAAAGGGAGCGGGAGACAAGATTGGGAGAGAGAGGGAAGCACACAAGTACAACAGCAGAGAACGGGGACATCGGGAGATCTGTGGGAGTGAGAGGGGTTGGGGGGAGGATGGGTGGGAAAGGGGAGGGTGGGGGGTGTGGGAGAGGTATAGAACACATGGACACTGCTCGGACTTCCAGGAAAGAAGTTGATATTTCAAAAAAGTGGATCTGGGGTGAATTAACGGGGGCAGAAAAGATCAAGGTTTTGGATGGGGGAAGATGAGAGATGGTGGTGAACAGCTGTTTTGAAGACCTGGAGGGAGGAGTGGGATTGAAGAGAGTGAGGGAGTTTGTTCCAGAGGTGGGAGAAAAGAGGAATGAAAGAGTGAAGGTGAGCAGAGAGTCTTGATTTTGGCAATTTCACCAGAAGAGGGTTGCTGGCAGATCTTGTGCAACCTACAGGAATATTTGTGGGACAGAGCACAGATAGAGCTGGGCCGAGGCCGGATAGGAGTCTGTCGAAGACAGAAAGACCACCTACCTGCCTGCGGGAGTGAGTGAAAGGCCCTCACAATCAGCTTCATCATGGGAGATTCCAATGATTCTGAAAGCTTTGGTTTCAACAGCGTGAAGCTGAGCTCGGTGTGAGGCAGGAGCACCAGCCCAGAGGGGAGAGAAGTATTCCATTGAGCTGGGGATGAAAGCCTTGTGTGCTCAGGAGCTCAGGTGTGCCAAGGAAGGACTTCGCACGACGGAGGATGCCCAGTCGGCGACTGGCTTTGGAGGCCAGATATGAAATGTGGTTTTCCCAGGAAAGATCATGGCAGACAGTGAGACCCAAAAGCTTGAGTGACAGAACTTATTGGAGAGGATGGTTGAGAAAGTAGAAGGGAGGGTTGTGCCGTCGGTCTTTTCAGAGAGGCAAAGTAAGAGTGTGGGATTTGTCAGGATTGAAAGACATGTTCCACTTGTTTGACCAGTCTGTGATTTTGTCCAGGTCTGCAGAGAGTGAGGAGGCTGCAGACTGCCGATCTGAGGGATGAGGAATGGAGCGGCAGAGAGTGGAGTCATCAGCAAAGAGATAGAGAGGATTTTCGAGAGAGTCGGAGAAATTATTGATGAAGACCAGAAAAAGCACAGGACCCAGAACACTGCCTTGGGGAACACCAGCCTGAACAGGAAGGGGAGATTAGAGAAATCAATTCAGGGCCACACATTGACTACGACCAGAGAGGAAGTCCACAAGCCATGTAGATTGATTTTAAACAGATTTCATTTAATAAATTGATTGATTTAAAACAGACAGATAAACAGATTTCCATGGATACCATAGGAGGAGAGTTTGGTGAACAGAGCGGGGTGCCAGACCGTATCGAAGGCACGTGATATGTCAATGGAGACAGCTCTGATTTCCTGTTTGGCATTGAGGACCTCCATCCATTATTGAGACAACAGAAGCAGCATGTCCAGAGGAGAGTGACCTGGTCTGAAACCAAATTGATGATCAGAGATCAAGCCATTGGAGAAGAGGAAGGATTTGATATCCGAAGAAATGATGAATTCCATGACTTTGCTGATAATTGGGAGCAGGCTGATTGGTCTGTTGTTGCAAGGATCCGTTTTTGCACATTTTTTGTGTAAAGCAGTGATGTTGGCTGATTTCAAAGCAGATGGCAGATGACCTTGAGTAAAAGAGAGGGTGAAGAGAACAGACAGAGGGTGAGATAGAACGGCAGAGCAGGATTTTAGGACCTGTGGGCTGATGCCGTCTGGTCCAGTTGCAGAATTAGAGTCGAGGTTTGACAGAAACTTCTCCACCTTGTCCGGAGAGAAGGACACAGATTCCAAGAGCAGCTGGGTTCGACTGGGTAAGGTGGGCACAGAGAGAGATGGGTTTGGGACACAGGATTTTGAGGCAAACACAGAGTTGAGGCATTCGGCTTTGTCACGTGCAGTGTCAACTGTTTAGCCATTTGAGGTAAGGGAGGGGATGGAGGGGGAACAAACACCAGAAACAGATTTGACTAGATGCCACCAGGATTTGGAGGAAGGAGACAGGTTTGAGAGTTCATAAAGACATAAAGATTTAAGGTTAAAATTGTAATACTACAGTTAAAATTTTTTTGTGTGTTCAGGCTGTATTCTCAGATTTGAATATTGACTTTTATTTTTCATCACAAGGTGATAGAATTTTGTGAGATTGTTAATTAAACGTTTAGGTGTGTGTGTGTGTGTGTGTGTGTGTGTGTGTGTGTGTGTGTGTGTGTGTGTGTGTGTGTGTGTGTGTGTGTGTGGTGCGCATGCATATGCGTGTACATGAGGTCCAGATTAAAGCAATAGCAAATAAAAAACGTACCAATTTATGTTTAGTCGTCGCCTTCAAAGTAATCTCTCTGGTAGTCTATACATGCATACTAACATCGCTGCCATGCTTCAAGGCACCATCAGAAGTCATTGTCTGACAGGCAATTGAGCTCATTAGTCACGGCTCTCTGAATCTCTTATATTGATGCAAAATGAGTTCCTTTTATTGGAGTTTTTCGTCGGACGGATCGGACCACCATTCTCATCCTTTCAACCTTTTTGTCCATTTTGGCAATTGATGGGCGTCCCACCATTCGCTTGCTTACTTCGACCAGTCTTAAGCTGTGGTTGAAGCTGTTGTCCTGTGAGCTGCCTATCAAGCAAGCTGTTGACTCTCAGAAACTTGTCTTCTGATTCTGTTGTGGCTTTGGGTCTGCCAGACCCCTTCCTGTCAGAGTTTCCTCCAGTTTCCAAGTGCCTTTTGATGGTGTAGGAAACTGTACTCATTGACACCTTGGCTTCCTTTGCAATTTCTCTAAAGTAAAGACCTACACTTTTAAGGGTTATAATGGTCCGTCTGTCTTCCTTTGTTAATTGCCTTTTTCTCGCCATGATGATAGCAATATACTACTTCCTGTAGTGCAATATTGTTCAAGTAATGCTTCAGAGGGTGTAATAACAGTTTGTTCCAATACTGCTTTTATACAGACAGGGGGTTTGTAATCAAGTAATCAGCAGAGGTTTGGCCACCTGTAGGAATTGTTTGCATCAACTTTCAAGGCTTAATTTACTTGCATTGCTACAAAACAGCTGTAAGTTGTTAACCCATTACTTGTTTCCTGAAGAAGGCCTTTTTTTTTTTACAATATAACTGTGCAATTTACATTATTTTCCCGTTTTTGCGAACCTAAACTTTTTTTTTAACCTCGAGCAGTTTATTGCTTACCTTTGAACCATTTCAGGTTATTCACTGGACTCAAATTGGTTAAATTTCAATAACAACTGGAAAAATTGAGGTGTTCAAAAACTTTTGACCGGTAGTATATATATATACAGTCACATGAAAAAGTAAGTACACCCCATGTAAAGTTTGGACTTTTTCAACATATTTCAACATACAGCTATTTGATCTTCATTTCAACAATATTGATAGATAAAGGTGATATAATATAACAAATATCATGAAACATTTACATTTTGTAGTCCATTGTATAATTTAAATATACATAAATGCAAATTTCACACGTGGAAAAAGTAAGTACACCCCTACATTTATCACTACTTTAAATACCTAGAATTAGAATCAGGTGCACCAGCTCAGGTGCAAATGATTACAACATCGTTGGAGAGGATCTTGGAGGAACCTGCCTTATTTATACCTCAGACATTTAGTTTGGTTTGCTCTTTGTTGTTGAAGTGTGCGGCGTCACCATGCCTCGATCAAAAGAGCTCTCTGAGGCCTTCAGAAAGAAGGTTATAGATGCCTACGAGTCTGGGAAGGGGTTTAAAAAGAACTCCAAACAATTTGAAATCAATCATTCGACTGTCCGGAAGATCATCTCCAAGTAGAGAAGATTCAAAACAAATGCCAACTTGTTCAGGCCAGGCCGCTCCAGCAAGTTCAGCCCGAGAGCAGACCGCAAGATGCTGAAAGAAGTCTCTAAGAACCCCAGAATGTCATCACGGGACCTACAGGTAGCTCTTGCCACTGTTGATGTCAAAGTGCACGAGTCTACCATTAGAAAGAGGCTGCACAAATTTGATCTACATGGGAGGTGTGCTAGGAGGAAACTTTTGCTGTCCAGAAAGAACATCAGGGCAACACTAAAGTTTGCCAATGAACACCGAGGCAAAGACCAGCACTTCTGGAACAATGTGCTCTGGACAGATGAGTCAAAGGTAAAGCTATTTGGCCACAGTACCAAAAGACATGTTTGGTGAAAACCAAAGACAGCATTTGACCACAAGAACCTGATACCAACTGTAAAGCATGGTGGTGGAAATATTATGGTTTGGGGCAGCTTTGCTGCACCAGGGCCTGGGCAGCTCACGATCATAGAATCCACAATGAATTATTGATTGTACCAGAGGGTGCCTGAGGATAATGTGAGGCCATCTGTCAGAAAGTTGAAGCTCAACCGAAGGTGGACCTTGCAACTTGACAATGACCCTAAACATACCAGTAAATCCACCAAGGAATGGCTGAAAAGAAAGAAATGGAGGGTTCTGGAATGGCCAAGTCAAAGCCCGGATCTAAATCCCATCGACATGTTGTGGGGGGATTTGAAACGAGCTGTGCATGCAAGAAACCCCTCAAACATCGCACAGCTGAAAGAATTCTGCATGGAGGAGTGGGCAAAAATTTCTCCCCGTCGATGTCAGAGACTGGCAGACAGTTATAAGAAACACCTACTTGAGGTTGTTTCTGCCAAAGGGGGGCAATACCACCTATTAGAGCCAAGGGTGTACTTACTTTTTCCACATGCGAAATTTGTATTTATGTTTATTTAAATTATACAATTGTTACGTGGTCCCCTCGGTGAATACCTGGTCTCGGTGACCCCCGGACCGCGAGAGGAACTCCGCCAGCAAGCTGTATTATATATGCGCTTTCGCCACGCAATCCATATGAATTTCACCCAGGAGACAACTGATGTTCAAGGATATATTTCCAATGGTAATGATACCATACAATTTCAATGACACAACCACAGAGATTTTCCCCGAGCAATCAACAATACACAACCATCACCAATTCCCAATTCACAATCAATTCCCTATGATTAAGATGGCCATCTTATACATGTGTGTCCCGGTGAGTACTCACGACACCCTTTTGGTCTCGGTCCCGCACAATGTCTCTGGGCCCCTCCTGACCAAGATGATGGTCGCCGTCGCCGCACTCGGGCGGTTGAACGAACCCCGGGTGGACGTGTTTCCACCGGGCAGGTATCGTACCAGGCACCGCGGCTGCAGCCCCTCGTGGCCACGCGAAGCGGATACGGTAGAGCAAGCCAAACCCCACGCCGCTTGCAAGGCGCGTTAGGCCCCAACGTGCGACCCGCACGCGTCTGTTTGGACGGTGCCGCGAACGATGCCAGACGCGGGGTCGATGCACGGCCCCACGTCAACTTGACGTCTCCACCGGGCAGGTACACGTCCCGGTAATTCCTCTCGCCAGACCGGCTTCGGAACGCCGCTTTTCCACGCAGCGCAAGGTCGATCCCACCTTTTGTCGGAGCGGTGCGAGGAAGAAGAATACTCGTCCCTTTTCCTCGTGTCTTTTCCTCTTCCGTTTCCGGTCACTTCCGTTTCCGGCCACTTGTTCAGAAGGGCTCCTGACCCTCCAATCACAACAACCCTTAATATACTACACACGGATAAGCAAAGACCTGAATGGTAATCCACATACATTCACATAAATATGTAACACTCCCCCCCTTCAAGAAAGAAAGTTTGAACCCAGCGAAAACTTTCTTTGCCGGCCAATTTGGAGAAACAAACCAGATAACTCAACCCCCCCCCACATTATCAGTTGCCCCCGGGCACAGTTATCACTTAAAAATAAAGCAACCAAAATTTCACCACAACCCCTCCAGATTACTCACTCTGGACTAAGCACCAGCAACGACATTGTCCCTGCCAAATCAAACTCCATCTCATGACCCTCTGACTTTGACCGCCAGTTTCTTGTGAATGAAGGTTAAGGGGTTGATCAAAGACCCAAAGTTAAGCCACTCGATAGCACTTTTCTGGGAGGCCAAGTCGAGTATTCACTACATGGATGCCTTTAGGAACGCGGAGTTCACGGTTAGTCCGTGCAGGAAAGTTCTCTACATGGGCGCCTTGAGGAACGTGGAGTTCACGGTTAGTCCGTGCATGAAAGTTCACTACATGGACGCCTTTAGGAACGGCGTTCACGGTTAATTCGTGTAGGAATCTTGGCTCGGCGGCTCCGCCGCCTTCAGTGCTTCAACTTCTCAGAACTTCCCTAATAATTAGGGTGGGACCACTGGTCCCTGTAGTCCCATGAATAGCGGTCTCCTTCTCGGCCACTACTTTGCCAATCCTTCCTTCGGGAGCGGCCGTAACTCAGGGAGCCTCCATAATAATATTGATTGTGGCCACCACCAAAACTACCGCCCAGTTGTCCTCTCCTGTAGACCTCTCGACGCCTACGAAATGCCTTCCCTACTGTTATGGTCCGACCCTCCAAATCTTTGCCATTCCAATTCTTCTCTGCCTCTCTGGCGTCTTTTGTGCTGGCAAACGTGACAAAGCCGAACCCTCTTGACTGTTGCGTTTCCCAGTCTCTTACCAACCGCACTTCCACCAGCGGCCCATATCTGTTGAAGACAGAGGTCAGAACTTCTTCCTCTGTTTTGAAGTTCAGTCCCCCTACAAATAACTTGGCACTTTTGTCGCCATCCCGAGCTGGTGTGGTGTTATTTTCCCTGCTGGGCTCTTTACCAACCCTCAGGTTACCATAAACTTGACCCCCGGCCAAATCATTCCCGATAACCACAGATACACCCTCTACAGGAAGCGTGGCTTGTAAACCGACGGTGACCGGTCCTGACACCAAATCGGACTCCAAATGGATGACATGAAGGGGAGCACTAACACCGCCCCCGATCCCCTGTAAACGAACACTATCCCCCGTTGCCGTCTCCTCGGACCATGGCAAAATGCCTTCAAGCATTAAAGATTGATGGGCCCCTGTGTCCCTCAATATCCTAACCGGTCTCCGGTTAGTCGAGGCTCCATCCAGTGACACAAACCCCTCTGAAATAAATGGTTGGTAACCCTTTTGATGGCGATTTCTTACGCCAGCCATCGCATTCGGAGTTGTAATAGTCGGACTCCGCTCTGGGTTGTCCCTTTTCATGAGGTAACAACTGGACATCAAGTGTCCAGGTTTCTTGCAAAACGCGCAAGTAGGCCCGGAGGAAAAACTCGGGGTCTGCCTCGGGCCCCCCGAACTATAAGTTTGTCTTGGGCCCGCATCCCTCTGATTTCGAACCGGTGGGGTATCATAGTTGTCCCCATAATCATCTCGAGGCCGCCGCCATGTATGGTCGTTCTCCGCACCTGCTGTTCCCCACCTCCCCTGCGGAGATCTAGGCGAGGAGTTAGGTTCGTGGACCCCTATTCGGTGGGTTAAGGCATAATCATCTGCCATGGTGGCTGCGTCCCACAACTTTGGTACCTTCTTTTCCTGCAGGTACACTTTGATGTCCTCGTGGACACACTGCTGGAATTCCTCCACCAGGATCAAGTCCCGCAATGTCTCGAAGTCTTTCCCGACTCCTTTTGACTCACACCACCGATCAAACATGTTTTCTTTCACTCTGGCAAACTCCACATGGGTCTCACTCTCCCTCTTCCTGGCATTCCTGAATTTTTGCCTGTAAGCTTCCGGAACCAACTCATACGCTTTGAGGATGTGCGTCTTCAGTACCTCATAATCTGCACATTGGTCCATTGGTAGCGCCGAATAAATTTCCTGAGCTTTCCCCACCAGCACACTTTGCACGAGTATGGTCCAGGCCTCCTCCGGCCAGTTTAATTGTCGAGCCACTTTCTCAAAGTGTGGAAAAAATTTCGCGACTTCTTTTTCACTGAACGGTGGAACCAGCCTCACATGTCTGCCCACATCCCAGGTTTTCTGGTAAGGTGTCGACCCCGTCAGCAAGAGTGGTGCCTCTCCCCGTTCTCTCATTAACTCCAGCTCCTTGAATTTAATTTCTTGTTGAAGCTCCATGTCACGTTCCTTTAATTCCCTTTCCGCTTTTCTCTCCTCTGCTTCGAGTTCCCTTGTTTTCATCCTTTCTTCTGCTTGTTTCTCTTCTCTCCTCTCCTCTGCTTTCCTTTCTTCTTCTGCTCTTTCTTTTTCTGCTTTCCTTTCTTCTTCTGCTCTTTCCTTTTCTGCTTTCCTTTCTTCTTCTGCTAACCTTTCCTGGAGTTCTCGTTCCACTCTCCTTTCTTGTGCTTGTTTCTCTTCTCTTCTCTCTTCTGCTTTCCTTTCTTCTTCTGCTCTTTCCTTTTCTGCTTTCCTTTCTTCTTCTGCTCTTTCTTTTTCTGCTTTCCTTTCTTCTTCTGCTCTTTCCTTTTCTGCTTTCCTTTCTTCTTCTGCTCTTTCCTTTTCTGCTTTCCTTTCTTCTTCTTTTATCCGTTCCTTGCTCCGTAATTGCAACTCCAGTTTCCGGAGCTCAACGTCTTCTGGTTCTTCGGGTAGCCACTCCCAGGCTAACTCGTCCCATGTTCCTAATCCCACCATAGATTGTATCACCGTGGCCTGCAACTCTGCCTTCCTCAAATTAGTTCGGACCTCCAAGTTAAAATGTTTGGCCAATTTCAAGAGGTCCGACTTTAGCAACGCTCGGAACTGCGCCTCACTCGGGGTTACCCCAAAGTTCTGTGCCACAAACGCCATGGTGCCTATCGTTAACACCTGTTAACCTTCCCCCAAGACTTTACCCCAATTTCTCAAAAAAATTTCCCAATTAATAATTAATTAATAAATTTTAATTAATAAAAAAATATTATTTTATTATTTTATACAATTTTAAATCCCGGACGTAGACCCAATTGCGAAACCGCAAATCGTAATTTGGACGAGCCCCCAATTCTGTTACGTGGTCCCCTCGGTGAATACCTGGTCTCGGTGACCCCCGGACCGCGAGAGGAACTCCGCCAGCAAGCTGTATTATATATGCGCTTTCGCCACGCAATCCATATGAATTTCACCCAGGAGACAACTGATGTTCAAGGATATATTTCCAATGGTAATGATACCATACAATTTCAATGACACAACCACAGAGATTTTCCCCGAGCAATCAACAATGCACAACCATCACCAATTCCCAATTCACAATCAATTCCCTATGATTAAGATGGCCATCTTATACATGTGTGTCCCGGTGAGTACTCACGACACCCTTTTGGTCTCGGTCCCGCACAATGTCTCTGGGCCCCTCCTGACCAAGATGATGGTCGCCGTCGCCGCACTCGGGCGGTTGAACGAACCCCGGGTGGACGTGTTTCCACCGGGCAGGTATCGTACCAGGCACCGCGGCTGCAGCCCCTCGTGGCCACGCGAAGCGGATACGGTAGAGCAAGCCAAACCCCACGCCGCTTGCAAGGCGCGTTAGGCCCCAACGTGCGACCCGCACGCGTCTGTTTGGACGGTGCCGCGAACGATGCCAGACGCGGGGTCGATGCACGGCCCCACGTCAACTTGACGTCTCCACCGGGCAGGTACACGTCCCGGTAATTCCTCTCGCCAGACCGGCTTCGGAACGCCGCTTTTCCACGCAGCGCAAGGTCGATCCCACCTTTTGTCGGAGCGGGGCGAGGAAGAAGAATACTCGTCCCTTTTCCTCGTGTCTTTTCCTCTTCCGTTTCCGGTCACTTCCGTTTCCGGCCACTTGTTCAGAAGGGCTCCTGACCCTCCAATCACAACAACCCTTAATATACTACACACGGATAAGCAAAGACCTGAATGGTAATCCACATACATTCACATAAATATGTAACACAATGGACTACAAAATGTAAATGTTTCATGATATTTGTTATATTATATCACCTTTATCTATCAATATTGTTGAAATGAAGATCAAATAGCTGTATGTTGAAATATGTTGAAAAAGTCAAAACTTTACATGGGGTGTACTTACTTTTTCACGTGACTGTATATATATTGTATACATAGTTAAGGCTCATGGAAGACCTAATACTCGTGCACTGCAGAATGGATCAGGATGCAACAAGACAAAAGGAACAATAAAGAGTGGGGAGAAATACCAACAGCAGAGCCAAAGGCCAAAACAGAGGGAGATGGACAAACAATGAGTGTGGAGAGGAATGGGGGAGGGTGGGGGGCAGGAGAGGATGCATGGCGTGGGCAACATACAGAAGGGAACTCAAATTAGGGAAAACTGGAAATTTGGAAGGAGGAGGAATTATGATGGAGTGGTGGCGGGGGAGAGGGAACTGGAGGGAAGAAAGAGGTGGAAGAGGATGTGTAAGTTGGTTCTGCAGGTGGGAATAAAGGACCGAATGAGTGGAACTGAGCAGTGATTGTGGATTTAGGTAGCTTCACCAGAAGGGGGTTAATGGTGGACCATGTGCACCCTGCACAAAACTGGGAGGATGGGGGAGGGGGAGGGTGGCCAAGCACTGAAAGAGCAGAGGGTGCAAGACCAGAAAGGATGCGGTGGAACGCAGAGAGAACACTAAACTGTCTTAATCAGTCTTTCACGCAAGCTTTATTCTTTCGTGGAGATTGCACTTCCTTCATCACACATGCTATAATTATAGTCGATAATATACATTTTCGAAGTCCTTGGGCATGAGGAGCCGCCACACCACAATCTCGCAAAATACCAAGGCAAAACCCAAAAATATAGCTGAAACACTTTTGACCTCATGGCACTTATCACTTGTAACTGACATCCATATAGTTTGTCAATTTTCAATGATTGTGTGGACGAGTCTTTAGACTTGGAGAGAGTAACAACAAAAGGGTTACAGGATGAGGTTATGCAAATGGTGGGGCTTGAGATTGTTCTGCAAACATAAATGGCAAGTGGGCATGATTGGATGAAAGGAAATGGAGAACCACCAATCCACTACCCTATCCATATTTAGACAAGAGAAGGGCTGGCACCTCATGAGACTGAGAACTTTATTTGGCAGTACTACGGTTTTAGAAAACCATTTTTATTTTAACATGTTAAACTGGCTGTCCTGTCTGTAATTCCTCCTCTTACCTACAGGAGGAGTACGTGAATGAGGGCATCGCATGGCACCCGATTGATTTTGTCGACAATCTTGGCTGCATTATGCTAATCGCCAAAAAGCCGACAGGCCTATTCCACTTGCTTGATGAAGAATGCAAGTAAGTTTGCCTTGCTCGGATGATAAAGCCCAACTACCTGTGTCATGATAAATGTGTTGAATCGGATTTGCAAATTGGGCAGCATGCTTCCCGGTGTTTTAGCTTCCCCCAGGCAAATAATGAGACGTTACTGGCGAAGTTCCGCAAGCAGCATGAGGGGAACAGGTACCTAAAGCTACCTGCTGTGATGGAGCCGGCATTCACGATCCGCCATTTTGCTGGGAAAGTGAAATATAACATAAAGGTGTGTTTCACATACTAGTACACGAGTTTTTGTCGTCACCCAGTGTCTGTCATCCGTCGTCTGTCTGTCTGTCGTCTGTAAACAATTTTACGTCTACGCTCTAAAAGTCACAAATATTGATTAGATTTGATGAAACTTGTTATGCAGAATCTTTAAGACATAAACTAGTTTGGGATTGCATTTGGGCGTTGCATGCCCAAAAATGGGCGCGGCAGGGCAGCCATATTGAAAAATCAATTTTTGTCATATATTTTTAGCACATATAAACTATATAGTTTGTGGTTCTATTATGCATATTCTAACCATATTGATATAGACCAGTTGAGTTCAGGTTCCCTGGAACCTCTCGACTTTATTATTGCCAATTATTATTACTTTTCCAATATGTTAGGTCAGGTCATTGAAAGGATCAGAACATGCATGATATTATAACATGTTATATCAGGTTTGCCAGTGTGTACCCCGGTTTAGAATAGGTACAGTACACCGTATCCCTGCGTGTCGTAAGAGGCGACTAAACGGGTTGGCGTCAGGAAGGGCATCCGGCCATTAAAAAAAAACATTGCCTCAAAAAGGGAACCATGACAATTACAATTACATATGGGCAGGGTACAGCCCGAAGTACCCCGTGGGGGACCTCACTCCCTCTCGTCAAAACTCAAGGTGGGGAACCCGATCGAAGCAAGGGTGGAAATCACTCCATTTATGCCGACGAAACGTCTGATGCCCTACGTGGAGATCGGTTTCTGAGGTTTGGGACATGGAATGTAGGAACAATGACAGGGATATCAGGAGAAGTTGTGGAAGTATTGGTCAGAAGAAGAGTGGACATATGTTGTGTGCAGGAGACGAGATGGAAGGGAAGTGGTGTGAGAATGGTGAAGGACATGTGAAAGGTGTGAAATGGCAGGGACAGAAATACAAGTTTGTGTGGCAAGGGTGCCCAGGAGGCGTGAATGATGTTGGTGTCCTGTTTTCTGAGGAGTTTGTAGACAGTGTGATGAGTGTGACTAGAGCGAGTGAAAGGTTGATGACGGTGAAAATGATGATTGGAAAGTTCTTGGTGAACGTCATCTCGGGATATGCTCCGCAGGTTGGTCGGAGCGATGAAGAGAAGGTCAAGTTCTGGCGTGCGATAGAGAAGCTGATGAAAAACGTGAAAGATAAGGAAGTTGTTGTGGGAGGAGGAGACCGAAATGGACATGTGGGAAGGAGTATGGATGGTTTTGAAGGAGCTCAAAGGTGACCCTGGGGGAGGAGGCTGTTTCACAGCACCACTTGGTTGTCTGCGACATAAGGGTGAAAGTGCGAGGAGAGTTCGGCGGGTGAAGTACCAACCGAGAATGAAGGTGCGGAGGTAGAAAGAGGTGACAGTGAGGGAGGCATTAAAAGAGAGCTGAGTATGGCAGAGCATGATGTAGTTGAGCTTGAAAGTGATTGGATGTCAATGAAAGATAGTTTGTTGGGAGCCGTTGGTGAGGTATGTGGATGAACAAAAGGACCACCGAGGCACTCAGAAACATGGTGGTAGGATGAGGAAGTTGGAAAGAGGATTGACGAGAAGAGGAGGAAGTTCAAGGAGTGGCAGAAGGCGAAGGGAACGGGGGCAGAAAAGGCAGAGCATTAAAGTTATAAGGCAGCCAAGAAGGCTGCAAAGAAAGAGGTTGCAAAGGCACAGGAGGCATGCAGGAAAATGTTCGGAGAACGCTTGGATTCAGAAGAGGGTCAGAGAGTGGTCTTCAGGATTGCAAAGCAGATTGCAAAAGAGAGGTGCGATGTGATGGGTGGGGGTGAGTTGCTTGAAGGATGAAGTGGGACAAATCGTTGTGGACCCAGATGGAATTAAAGGAAGATGGAAGAGATATATGGAAATGCTGTTGAATGCAGAGAATGAATGGGACGGAAACATCGAGAGTAACCCAGTTTTAGGACCGGCAGAGAAGATAACTGAGAAGGAAATTGAGGAAGCGATAAAAGCAATGAAGAGTAGAAAAGTGGGAGGGCCGACGGGAGTTGTGGTAGATATGTTGAAGGCAGCGGGAAGTTGGGGTGTGAAGAGAATGACAGAGATCTTTAATCTGGTGGTGAAAGAACGCCGCATTCCAGTGGATTGGGAACTGAGTACCCTCGTCCCTCTATACAAGGGGAAAGGTGACCCTCTGGACTGTGGCTCGTATCGAGAGATAAAGTTATTGGAGCATGGAATGAAGGTATTGTAAAGGGTGTTGGAGAGGAGGATAAGGAAGAAAATGAAAATCGACGAAATGCAGTTTGGATTTATACCAGGAAGAGGAACGACAGACGCACTTTTTGCTGTAAGGCCGTTGCAGGAGAAGTACATGGAGAAGAGGAAGAAATAGTTTCTTGGGTTTGTTGATCTGGAGAAAGCATTTGATAGGGTTCCACGCGAAGCAGTGACATGGGCATTGAGGAAGTTAGTAGTGGAGGAATGGTTGATCAGAGTAGTGATGGAAATGTACGAGAGAGCGCACACAGCTGTAAGGACGAAGGATGGGAACAGTGGTGAGTTTGAGGTGAAGGTGGGAGAGCATCAGGGGTCGGTACTAAGTCCACTACTATTTGTAGCTGTGATGGAGGTACTGGCTCGGAACGTAATGGAGGGTTTACCGTGGGAGTTGTTGTGTGCAGATGATCTGGTGTTGATTGTGGAAAGTATGGATGGACTGAAGGAGAAGATGAACAAGTGGAAGGAATGTATGGAGACAAAAGGTCTGAAGGTGAATATCGGAAAAACGAAGGTGATGGCAAGTGGTAAAGCATGTGGTGAGGTGGAAAGAACTGGGAAGTGGCCATGTGCTGTGTGCAGGAAGGGTGTCGGAGTGAACTCCATTCAATGTACAATGTGCGCTGAGTGGGTTCATCAAAAATGTAGCGGTCTGAGAGGGTCATTAATCAGTGTGGCAGCTACATTCAAGTGTTAGGTGTGCACAGAAGGAACTGCAGATGGAGGAAATGTTGAGTTGGATCTTGAAGACGGCATGAAGCTGGAAGGTGTGAAAACATTTTGCTACCGAGGAGACATGCTGAATGGAGAAGGTGGGTCAGACTTTGCAACGGTTGTTTGAGTGAGATGTGCATGGAAGAAGTTTCGGGAACTGAGTGGAGTGCTGACGAGAGGGGAGTGTCGTTGAAGTTGAAGGGAAAGGTGTATGCTGCATGTGTGAGAAGTGTTATAATTTATGGGAGCGAGACATGGGTAATGAATGTAGAGCAGAAACGAAGGCTGGAAAGGGTGGAAATGCGAATGGTTCGGTGGATGTGCGGAGCATCTTTGAGAGAGAGAGGAAGACAAATGATGAATTGCGAAAGATGATGGGAATAGAGCCTGTGATGGATGCTGTGAAGAGAAACAGGTTGAGATGGTTTGGTCCACCAATCCACTATCCACTTCTGCATCTCCCCTTGTTAAGGGGAGATGCAGAAAATAGGGCAAAATAGAGAAGATTGTCATGGGGCCCGCAAGGCTAACCCCCACTCTGGCAGGAAAAATGGCCTTAAAATGCCTGTTGTGTTGTTGTTGTATATCAGGTTATTGAATGGATCAGAACCTGCATGATATTATAACATGTTAGATCAGGTTATTGAAAGGACAATACTATGCATGACCTTATAACATGTTTGATCAGGTCGTTGAAAGGATCAGAACATGCGTATTATAACATGTTCGATCAGGTCATTGAAAGGATCAGAACATGCATGATATTACAACATGTTATATCAGGTCAGGTTATTGAAAGGATAACACCGTGCATGACCTTATTACCATGTTAGATCAGGTAATTTAAAGGAGCAGAACATGCATGACATTATAACATGTTAGATCAGGTTATGTAAAAGATCAGAACATGCATGACATAACATGTTAGATCAGGTCATTGAAAGGATAAAAATATGCATGACATAACATGTTAGATCAGGTCATTGAAATGATCAGACCATGCATGACATTATAACATGTTTTTGTTGGAGCAGGTCATTGAAATGATCAGTCTGTACCTCACACTTCTAAATTCCCGAAAGTAATATTTACTTCCGTGAACTCCATGGCAACAGCAGGACGAGTCGTGTTATTTACCCTTGGGGATTATATCGATAGCAGTAGATCTACGATCAGGAGCGATCGTCGACGTGATATGCATGGACTAATGTCCAGATTTCTCCAAATTTATTTCAGTTATTTGTCAAACAGCATTATCGACCATTTAAAAAGGTAATCAAACGTGTTTGTGGTTTACAATATTTTTACTTCTTGTAGAAGCCGTTGCTCCCTCGGAAACACCATCATAACTTTAAGCTATTTATGCATGTTATCACTGCAGGAAAAATGCCTTGGGGAAGTCGGACATTATTAGTATTAATATTGTTTTGTAACAACATTATTAATATGCGATTTTCATTCATTTTGTTATTAAAAGTGTCTTTGGAAAAATGCCACGATAAATCTTCTCCTTTGGAAAAACGCCACGATAAAGCTAATTTAAATTGATTGACACCTCAACATGAAACCTCATTGACATCTCGAGGGAGAAAACCCCCTTGGGGAGGGGGGCAAATGAATGCGCTACAACCTTCATTGTGTAACCCTTAGTCATCCTGTCAAGTTTGGTTGAGATTGGATGTAAGTAACGATGGAATGTATCGCAGTCAAAAAATCATCAGACAGACACCAAATGGCTTATTTTAGTATGATTTTTATCTGCGACATGTCTATCACAGGTCTACAAAAGTTTGTGTTGTTGGTGGTCGTGTTGTTGTTGTTGTTTGTGGTGGTGTTGGGGTTTTTGTTGGGTTGCGTTTCGCCAATTTCTAAAACCATTGGCTTTGTTTGGTTTGAGTATTATTCATGATGAGGGGCCCGGAAAAATCTAATCATACGTCAAATAATAGTAAGGTTTAATCAAGCCCATCAGAATGCATGGTAATCAAGCTTTACATTATGTTACGTAATCAAGTGTTACGCTAAGCAAATTACTAAAAAAAATAGCATTACGTAATTTCTGAACAACCCCATTTTGGGGTTCAGCAATCCGTGACCATGTGACGAATCGGCTCGTTCTTATGTAACCACGGGGAGGCTGACATAGATAAGACGTGTTGAGTTAATTATGTAATAGTGCATTAAATGTGTGTTTCCCAATCACGCTGTGTTACGCTAAGAAAATTACTAAAAAAAATAGCATTACGTAATTTCTGAACGACCCCATTTTGGGTTTCAGCAATCCGTGACCGTGCTACAGGTCAGCTCGTTCTTATGTAACCACAGGGAGGCTGACATAGATAAGACGTGTTGAGTTAATTATTTAACAGTGCATTAAATGTGTTTCCCAATCACACGGTTCATCTTTTAAGAGTGTTTTCAATGCACTTTTTCCATTCGGCCCATTATTGGATTTTGTCGTGGGTTGTGACCTTGCTTTTTTTTTTTTGTTGTGTTTTGCATTTTTTTAATGTATTTTTTTTGTTACCTCAGCATTAATTTCTACCCTGGGTCAACAGCCCCTCCTGCACATGACGATAATACTAATTTTTAAACTTTCAAAGAAATGGCAGCCAAACTATGATGAATTTTCGAAATTTGCTCGAATGAGAAATTCCACAAGGTATAATTGCAAATTTAAATTATTACCTTGTGACATACTGTAAAGTACAGGGTGTCTCAAAATACATGGAACCCATGTCACTGCTAATAATTCTGCCAATATTAATGTTCTTGTTCTTTTTTTTCAAATTTGAAGAGAGGAGACCATAACAACTAATAATTTATCAATCAAAATGCCTTAGACAAAGGAGGAAAAAATATTTTCGAGTGTGTCTAAGGCGCAAAGGCGGTCATTTGGAACATGTGCTCTAATAAATGTAACCTTTGAGCTAGAGACCTCAAATCTTCAGTTTTTTTATTGTTATCATATCAGATTCCAGGAAATGTAATCTTTTTTGGAGTTTCTTGTCTGAGTAATAAATTATTATCATGTTAATGGGTTCCATCTATTTTGAGACACCCTGTACTTGTCTTTCACGTGGATCTAACCTTCGCCCTTTTTGTGGTCAATAATTTTGGCGAAAGTTAAGTCCAGTCGATAAATATTCCTAATTAGTGAATCGAAGTTAGACATGTTCGTCGTTAGATGTGCAAAAGTTACACACCACAAAACAACTTTAAAAGAAAATCCACTCAATACAATTCGCATAAACAATAGGTACTTTACAGTATTGTCACTGCCTGTGTTAGTCTTGTGCAAGAAGTGGCCATTTTTTCCGAATTGCACCATTCTGTATAAACTTCACAAACCCATATCCGTGGGAGTGAAAAGTTTTGTTTCACTTGCTGTGTTTACTGCATTTGATCTTAGAAATAACTTCCAGGTGTTCCCAGGTCATGAAAACCAACCTGTATTGCAGACACTTTCTCTTGCAAACCCATCAGGAGGAAGACTTGTGTAATGACATGTAACCAGATGTCCTGGTTAAATAAGTGTCCATTATATGGATGATAACCTCAGTTTGCAATGTTACAAAGTAGATCGTGATTGCTTATTTTATGTGCTGGAGTAAAACTTACTGCAAAGTACCCTTTTTGCCTTTTGCAGGACTTCCGTGAGAAGAACATGGACCACATGCGTCCAGATGTGATCGCCCTGCTTAGAAGCAGTCGTAACTGGTTTGTACGAGGCCTTATCAGTATCGATCCGGTGGCCCTTTTCCGCTGGGCAACGATCCGAGCCTTTTTTCAGGCAGTCAGTAGATTCCGAGCAGCTGGGAGGCACCAGAAGGAGAGACGTGCCGGTAAGGATTGTCAGACATAAATGTCATGTAAATAAAGAAAGTTGCAAAAAAAAAAAGACTTCCAGAATAAGATCATTATAGTTGTTTTTATATTACGTTTCTTCTGTTTCTTCTGGCATCTAGCCTGATGCTAGCACTAGATGGTTAATATTCAGATGCTAGTTGTGCAATGCAACATCACTCAATTGCATGAGGCAGATGTAATACCCATGTGATTGGTTGAAATGTGAGGTGGATGCAATATACATCAATGGGAATAACAGGGTTTGGTTCCATATAATTCATAACATATATCAATTGGAATTACATGGTTCAGTTCCATATACTTCCACACGGTTCTGCAAAAAGCTGATGTCACATTTTACATTATGTGGAATTTGTCCGAGTACATGCTAGTCAATGATGTTATTCCACCAATAAACAGCAATAAAAGCAGGAAGTAGTGGAACAAAATGTGATTAAGCATTCGCTGGAGAAAAATAAGAAGACGAAGATGTCAGTTTCCCATTGACTGGCATGAAACTCCAATGTGAAGTGAATATCCTACACAGTAGCCCAAACATTTTATTTGCACGCAATGTACAGTGCATAAAGAAAGTATTCAGACCCCTTCACTTTTTTCACATTTTGTTATGTTGCAGCCTTATGTTGAAATCGTTTAAATTCATTTTTCCCCTCATCATTCTACACTCAATACCCCATAATGACAAAGAGAAAACAGGATTTTAGAACGTTTTGAAATTTATTAAAAAGAAAAAACTGAAATATCACATTGACATAAGTATTCAGACCCTTTGCTATGACACTTGAAATTTAGCTCAGGTGCCTCCCATTTATCTTGATCATCTTTGAGATGTTTCTACACCTTGATTAGAGTCCACCTGTGGTAAATTCAATTGATTGGACATGATTTGGAAAGGCACGCACCTGTCTATATAAGGTCTCACAGCTGACAATGCATATCAGAGCAAAAACCAAGCCATGAGGTCGAAGGAACTGCCTGCAGAGCTCAGAGACAGGATTGTGTCGAGGCACAGATCTGGGGAAACCTTCAAAAAAAAAAAAATCTGCTGCATTGAAGGTTCCCAAGAGCACAGTGGCCTCCATAATTCTTAAATGGAAGAAGTTTGGAACAACCAGGACTCTTCCTAGAGCTGGTCGTCCGGCCAAACTGAGCAATCGGGGGAGAAGGGCCTTGGGAAGAGAGGTGAACAAGAACCCGATGGTCACTCTGGCTGAGCTCCAGAGATCCTGTGTGGAGATGGGAGAAACTTCCAGAAGGACAATCATCACTGCAACCAACACTCCACCGATCTGGGCTTTATCTCAGAGTGGCCAGATTTAGACACAATCCTGTCTCTGAGCTCTGTAGGCAGTTCCTTCGACCTCATGGCTTGGTTTTTGCTCTGATATGCATTGTCAGCTGTGAGACCTTATGTAGACAGGTGTGTGCCTTTCCAAATCATGTCCAATCAATTGAATTTACCACAGGTGGACTCCAATCAAGGTGTAGAAACATCTCAAAGATGATCAAGATAAATGGGAGGTACTCGAGCTAAATTTCAAGTGTCATAGCAAAGGGTCTGAATACTTATGTAAATGTGATATTTCAGTTTTTTCTTTTTAATAAATTTCAAAACGTTCTAAAATCCTGTTTTCTCTTTGTCATTATGGGGTACTGTGTGTAGAATGATGAGGGAAAAAATGAATTTAAACGATTTCAGCAAAAGGCTGCAACATAACAAAATGTGAAAAAAGTGAAGGGGTCTGAATACTTTCTGAATGCACTGTATTTAAATACAATATGAGGAGACGAAGTCAAGTACTGTTCCGCTGTATAGTCGAAAGCTATAAGGTGGCACATTGTATAAAAAGCACATGATTGATTTCCGTGTTTGGTAGCTTGATGTTCAAGATTCCTATGTTGCCAATGCAAACAAGTTGTTCACAGTTTATTGTTCTTCTGCAGACATGTGTTACTCATTTGTTTCTGCAGCAGAGCCCATGAAACGCAACGCCGGACCTACACAGACCCAAGTAGCAACCAAAGGCTTCAGCTTCCTCATGCATCCCGTGCACCAGAGGAGTTTGCAAGTCCTGCAGCGTTACCGCGAGAGCCACAGCAGTGAGAAGATTGCTCTAATTGAATTTTGTGTTGTGCCTGCTCTCTGCAGTATTATGCTTCAAAGTTTTCCAACACAAGTGTTAGTAATATTTACTTCCTTCTTATCGACGCTTCTTGTGGTTTATTTTTAAATTTTAAATTTAAATTCACTGCAAGGTCTTGCTTTGCATTAAATTCAGTAATCTTCTTTATCTCTTTGTAATTAACGGGTGCGTCATGCACTCATCTTTACTATCGAGC
Organism: Myxine glutinosa; assembly: GCF_964187855.1. Lineage (NCBI taxonomy): Eukaryota > Metazoa > Chordata > Myxini > Myxiniformes > Myxinidae > Myxine > Myxine glutinosa. The sequence goes on from NC_136267.1 coordinate 110,152,031, forward strand.
AAAAGAGATACATAACACAGGGGTCCCAGCCCTCCTATTTTTCCTATTTATTCCTACTTTTTAATAGGATCCTATAAATCTCCTATTTTTTGGTGGAAATTCCTATTTTTCCTATTTTTTAACCCTCAATGTTCCAAAATTTAAATTGATATATTAATTAGTAGAATTTCTGTAAGCGTCAGAACAGACATTCCTATACCAATCGTCAGCCATGGAATTGCTTTCTGGGTCCATAATCGCAAGACAAATTTCCAAAACGACTTTAAGCTCAAATCCCCGAAGAACATATGTCTCTTTGTCTTTTTCTCGAAAACCGTTTGTTCGATCGATTTCACAAGTGGTGAGTGCATTTTTGAGGACTCAACAAAGTGCAGTGTTGAGGAAAAATTGAGTATGCAGTGATGACGTCACAAATAAATACTGTACGAAGTGGAGGCATGTCGTTTACACCATGGTGTAAAGTACGTGTTGTTATTGATCTCGACTGGAAATGATATGTATATCTTATGTATATTATGTTATTGTTATTTTTGACTTTGTCCTAATATTAAGTATATCCTTCCAAACAATTGTTTTACCTTTATGATTCGTGCTTCATGCTATTCAGTAACAGAATTATAAAAGATAAAATGAGATGAAAATAATATAACTATGTTTATCACGCATTTCTCTTGGATTATCTCATATACTTTGTGAAGAATGACTGAATGATACCTTGACCATTATCATTGTCCTTTGTCTTATTTCAAAAGTTCAGCTGAGCTCAATTTTTAAGGTTTGTACTTTACTTAGAGTAACAAAACCAACTGTGAACTTTGCGGTTATTCAGTTATTACTAACAACCTTTCCCTAAAGATTCTACCTGAAATTGAACTTTTCTACTAATTTGCTGAACATTGACATTTGATACTACATGTTTAACTCAATCTTTCGCTTATTACAATGAGATTGTATTTTGCCTAAAACTAATAGTATTTGGCAAAGAACTAATTCAATCGACAATTCACACATTTCATCATTTAATTGCAGATAATAAAGAAGGACCACGACACAAAATAGGGATTACAACTTAATTCTGTATACTTTCGTGTGGTAGTTGCATATTCAGCTTTTAACAAAATTACAGTAGAATTAAAATTTACATACGCAATGCTGCACAATAGGTAATGCAAGCAATGTAGGACAATAAAAAAACAAACAAACAAAAAACAATAAAGACTGTTAAAGTCTTGTTGTTTCATAATCTTCTGAAGATAGTACAACAACAATACCAAAGATACATAATTGAATTGTCATCGCTTAGCTTGAACTCAGATTAGTGTTCAAGCTATTCAGCAGTGGAGAAAATGCAATTATCGGGTGGTAAACATGTTAGGACATGTTATTTATCATCTTTCTTGTTTCAGGTATAATCTGCAGACCGGTAAGAAATTTGTTGATTTGCCTTTAAATTACTTTGTTTGTTCTCATTATTTTACTAACTTATGTTTCAGTTTTGAAAAAAAAAACTGTTTGGTTCACAGTTCTTTCCACTTCATGCGTTAACAGGTTAGGATTTTCTATGCTAATTCATTTAATCTTATCTCATATTTGTTTTCTTTTTGACAGGTATACTCCCAGCAGTATAATGCCTGGTGGGAGAACTAAATTTAACCCAGAGTGGTTGAAAAGTGGACATGGATGTAGGCTTTCTGACTGGTGTCAGCCTAGCAAGTCCTCAGTGTTCTCAGCTTACTGCTCGTTGTGCCATTCGGAAGTGAGGTGTGACAATCAGGGTGTGAAACAACTGACACAACATGCCCAAAACAAAGGGCACCTGAAGCGTGCGAAGGAACTGCTGGGTGGGTCACAGACGTTGCTGACATTCGTTCAACCATCAACTTCATCTGCTTCAGCATCAGGGTCAGCTTCTACAGATGAGCCAAGTCGTGCAGCTTTAGTCTGTATGTCCAAAAAAGACGCTATTACAAAAGCAGAACTTCTATGGACATTGAAAGTTGTTCGTTCGAATCTGAGCTACTCTTCCTGTGACGGTTTGAAGGATCTTCTGCAGGCAATGTTTCCTGGTGTTATCCCGGATGGTTTCTCAATGAGCTCATCGAAAGTTTCATATCTCATTAGCGAAGCCACAGGTCCTTATTTTCAGGACATGATAGTCACTGATGTTAAGAATTCAGCTTCTGGCTTCAGCCTCATGTATGATGAAACCACCAATAAACAGAACTTGAAGCAACTAGAAATCCGTGTACGGTATTGGTCTGATGCCGAGGAACAGATATTAGTATTTCACCTCAAAACTTACCTCATGGGTCATGCAACTGGAGAAGATTTGTCCAGGAAAATAATCTCTGCCTTGGATGAATCGAAACTGCAGCTTCAGGATATTATCATGCTCGGCAGTGATGGGCCTAATGTGAGCACCACTGTGTGGAGACAGATTGACAAAGCCATTCTCGACAACAGGGGCCCTGGTCTCCTTGATGTAGGGACATGTACTCTCCATACAGTACACAATGCTTTTGCCAAAGGACTTGCAGAGTACTGTGGAAACCTAACTGAGCTTGCAGTGGACATTTTCTACTGGTTCAAAGGCTCTGCTGCTAGATCTGTTGATTTTCAAGACATTCAGCATAAATTGGGTGCTGTTCCAAAAAAGCCTTTGAAGCATGTCGAGTGCAGGTGGTTGACACTGGGACCTGCAGTGGAGCGGCTGATAGAGATCTGGGAATCTCTCAAAGAGTATTTCTTGGTATTTCTTCCAAAGCAGCAGCCAAAGGACATGTTTAAACCCAGGTACAAAAGAATCAAAACAGAACTACAGCGACCGGAAATAAAAGCTCAACTGCATTTCCTGAAGTTCTTGGCAGCAACATTTGCAGAGTTCCTCACCTTCTTCCAGTCAGAGCAACCACTTGTGCACATTCTATATGACAAACTCCATGACCTGCTCAAAAAACTGATCAGAAGAATTATGAAGACTCCTTCAGTTGATGCTGTGAAAGACATCTCAAACCTTGATGTTTCCATTGTTGCAAACCAGCTGGAGAATGAATCCATGGGTGTGGGAGAGGATACCCGACGGTGTATCGCTAAGTTGAAAGTCTCTGAGAGGGAAAGGATGTATCTTGGGATGAGGAAGTGCTACCAGGCAGCCATAGTACACCTACAAAAGAAGCTTCCATTGACAAACAAAATCCTGAAGAATGCCAGATGTCTGCAGCCACAAAACAGGACTGCTGCATGGTCTCTTGAATCAGCCAAGAGCCTGTCCAGACAGCTGAAGAGGAATATTGACAGTGACAGCATTGCAGATGAATGGAAGGTGTACCAAGAGGAAGCCATTCCTACTGACTGGTCCCAGGAAACACAGGAGAATGAAGAAGAAGTCTGCATGAAGAGAGTGGACAGTTACTGGGGAAAAGTGTTGGCTTTAAAAGGCTGTACGGGAAACTGTAAATTCCCCCAAGTGAGACAAATGATAAGGATTGTCCTTGCACTGTCTCACGGAAACAGTGACGTGGAACGCGCGTTCTCAATCAGTGGGAAAAGTGTCACCAAGGAGAGAGTTAGTCTGAGCGAGGCATCAATCAATGGTCTCCGTGCAACAATGGATGGCATGAGATTGTATGGTGACCGGCCCGAAATGGTCCCAGTCACAAAGGGACTCCTCTCGTTAGGACGTTCTGCTCACATGCACTATATGCAGAGACTTGAAGAAGAACGAAAAGCCAAGGAAGATGAACAGAAAGCCAGGGAGAAAACCAGGCAAGAGAAAGAAGAAAGAGAGAGAACAGCTAAGATTGCTGTAGAGAAGGCAGCGGAGCTGTCTCGTAAGAGCGAGGACTTGAAGAAAACAGAGAAATCTCTGGCAGCAAAAGAGTCATCTCAGCAGATGTCACTGACTGTTAGCAACAGTCTGCTTGATCAAGCAAATAAAAAGCTTAAGGTGGCGCTTAAGAAAGGTGACATGACTGAAATTGCAGTAGCTCAGGCCATGCTTGAGTCTGCTCAGAAAAAGATTCAAGAGACACAGACTCGTATGGTGGAAACCAGGGAGGCGCAGAGAAAAGTGGAGAAGAAAAAGCAGACTTTGATAGAGTCCATGGTGGCTGCCAAAAAGAAGAAGTCATAGTTTTTGTTGTCGATGTTAAGACGGGTGGGCCCAAGTTCATTGGGGGTGTGTCCATGCCCATACATGTACATGTATTTGCATAAATCTTGCAGCAATAAAGCTACCGATGTTGTTCCAATGCTGAAATCTGTGCTATTACTTCCTAGTTTTTTCCTATTAAACTCCTATTTTTTGTGATCAGAATTCCTATTTTTCCTATTATTTTGTCAATCAAAGTGGCTGGGACCCCTGATAACAGGTCCGTTAAGCATTATCGAATTATAATTAACTTGTTTCTGGTCATTTAAAACAGGTGTCCCATAAGCTAATAAAGGTATAATACATGTCCAGCCACAAGGTAAATCCTGTTGTTTTGGTCACCTCTTCTGCTAATTAAAGGTGGCTACATTAGACAGATTGCTGCATAATCAGGGTGATTTGCACAGATTATTACCCTCACCAGAGGAGAGGGTATCGCATTTGGGTCCGTTTGTTAGTTGGCAAAAAAACATTTTTTGGACAATTATGTAGATCACTCCTGTGTGTGTGTGTGTGTGTGTGTGTGTGTGTGTGTGTGTGTGTGTGTGTGTGTGTGTGTGTGTGTGTGTGTGTGTGTGTGTGTGTGTGTGTGTCCGCTCACTTATACTTGCCTACAGGTCACAATTTTAAACCGATCTTCATGAAACTTCACCAAATGGTAGAGTTTGTGGTCCAACAGAATCGTATTTATTTTTTAGGTCAAAAGGTCAACATAGGCCAGAGGTCAACCACTTTTCTTCAAATTTCTAAAATCCTCAATATTCATCCAATTGACCTGAAATTTGAATAGGATTTACATATCAGCTAACTGAATTCAACCATCAACTGTTTTTGAGATCAACCTAGGCCAAAAGGTCAACATGGGCCAAAAGGTTGAACAACCTTTACAAATTGCTAAAATCCTCAGTTTTCATTTGATTGACTTGAAATGTAAATAGGATTTTCACATCAGCTAACTGAATTCAACAACCAACTATTTTTGAGGTCAACATAGGCCAAAGGTCAAACTCGGCCAAAGGTCAACGACTGTTTTCAAACTTCTAAAATCCTCAGTTTTCATCCGATTGACTTGGAATTTGATTACGATTTTCACAGCAGCTAACTGAATTCAACCACCAACTATTTTTGAGATCAGCATAGGCCAAAAGGTCAACATGGGCCAAAGGTCAACAACCATTTCAAATTTCTAAAATCCTCAATTTTCTTCCGATTGACTTGAAATTTGAATAAGCTTTTCATATCAGCTTACTGAATTCAACCACAAACTATTTTTGAGGTCGACATAGGCCAAAAGGTCAACTTAGGCCGAATTTCTAAAATTGTCAATTTTCATCCGAATAACTTAAAATTTGAAGGCGATTTGCATATCAGGTCACTGAATTCAACCACTAATTTATTTGTGAGGTCAAAAGGATGCTCTACTGAGTACCATTTTACTTTCTTCTCTTTTGCCAAGTCTCACTCTACGAGTGATATTTTATTATCTTGCCAAAACGAAGTTTTTGCAAGATGTATTAGTCAGCTTGTATGTTTGTTTGTTATCTTGCCAAAACGAAGTTTTTGCAAGATGTATTAGTCAGCTTGTATGTTTGTTTGTTTGTTTTTTTGTTTTTTTGTTTTTTTGTTTGTGGTTAATCATTTTTTTTCACGTTTAGATCACTCTGTAGACCACAGTTATTATTGGAAACTCCTGTAACTTCGCATATCAGAGTCCTATAGAGATACCCTTCAGCACACAAAATTTTGAAGGTCAAGGTCAAAGGTCAAGGTCACTTTGTGGTCAATCATGGAGGTCGACGAAACACTAATTTTTTGAGTAACTTTGATCGGATCGTCTCCAAACTTCATGGGAATCTAGTATATGGTCCGGCGCTCAGCTGATTAGTTTTTGGTGGCGATCGGCCTTGACCTTCATGGTTAGCGCTGGAGGTCGAAAATTATTGACCCCAAGGTCAAATTTTGAAATCGTAGGTACCATATCGAGTAATACCTCATATGAATGCCCTTGATGAGTGCTTCCCAGATCTGTAAACAGTTTGACGCTATGACGTCATTTGATGACGTCATGACGAAAAAACGGAATTTTCATGAAAAAATTATTTCCTCAGTTCTCATCAAAATCTTTCAATATTTCATGTGCGTTGGTCATGAAGACATACTATTCACCATACGAAATTATTAAGGTCAAGGTCAAAGGTCAAGGTCACTTTGCGGTCAATCATGGAGGTCAACGAAACCCTTATTTTTTGAGTAACTTTGATCTTATGATCTCCAAACTTGGTGGGTATATAGGGTGTGGTATGGCGCTCAGCTGATTAGTTTTTGGTGTCGATCGGCCTTGACCTTCAAGGTCATTTTGAAGGTCATTCAATTTTGACCAAAAGGTAAAATTTTCAAGTTTCAGTTACCATATCGAGTAGTACCTCAAATTGAAGCCCTTGTTGAGTGCTTTCCAAACATATTTAGACATTATATAAATGACGTCATTTGGTGACGTTATAAGGCAAACACGTATTTTTCAAGGTCACTCTCTAGAACGATTATTTATCATCGGAATATCTCGTGGGCAGACATTCCTCAAAGAGTCGCTTCTAGTGGATAGCAGTTCTGTTCACCTCAGTGTGACCTGAAGCAAGTCACTCATGTTCACATTTTGGCAAGATACGGTTCACCCTGTGGGTGACATATGTTTATTTTATTTGTTTGTTTGTCTGTCTGTCTGTTTGTCCACACAGAATGAATATGCTTTTCTCTGAAACCTTTTCTTTTCTTTGAGAATTTTCACCATAGAAGCGCCTCCTCCTATATAATTTTTAATGATAATTTTGACGTCATATGTCACATGGTATAGGTGCCATCTTGGAAAAACCGAAAAACTTTGTACCTCTATATCTCCACTTCATGGAAAAAAATTGAAACATGTCTCATTGTCAAGTACTCCCCATGGGGAACAACATATATTCATGATGATGAAGCGCGGTGCTGCGCGCTCTAAGGCTTACGAAAGGAGCAAGCGGACAACGCGGTTCATACAAAAGAGTCTTTATTCAAAGCACTCAAACTGCAGCACTGCGCTGCTCGGGGCTGCGCGCCCCGTGTATATCCTGAGGCCACGCCTCTCTCCCCGGCGTGGCCCACCCCCACTTGGTGTGTGGGGTGATGTCACCGCGTCAGTGCTTTCGTGTCCGCCACACGCGCCCCCCCAGAATCCCCGCGCACCTGAAGGGTCAGTTTGCGGGGCAAACGGATGACCCGGCCGAAGCGCCCCCTGGCGACTGGCGGCGTCCGGGATGCCATCTGGGATGCCTCCGGCTGCCCCTGGGATGGGTGCAGGACCGGGGGGCGGCGGGGCTGGGCGGTGCCGGGGGGCGGCCCCGACGCGGGGGTCGGGCCACTGGCGGTGGATGGTCCACGTCGAGGTGGGCCGGCTTGAGGCGGTCCACAGAAACGCGGTCAGGAGTACCGCCGATGTCCAGGGTTAAGTGCTTCACCCTGGTCTCCAGCACGCGGAAAGGCCCGTCATACGGGGGCCGCAGTGGTGTCCGGTGGGCATCGTGGCGGACGAAGACGTACTCCGCCGTGCGAAGCTCCGGGGCGACGTGCGTCGGTGGGTGCCCGTGGCGTGCCGTTGGCACCGGGGCGAACCTCTGGGCGGTCTCCTGCAGAGCGGACCGCTGCTGTGCCGCGGACCATGGTGCCGTGGAGTCGGGGAGGAACTCGCCCGGCACCCGCAGCGGTTGCCCGAAGACCAACTCCGCCGCGGATGCGCGCAGGTCATCCTTGGGCGCCGTCCGGAGGCCCAGCAGGACCCAGGGGAGCCTGTCGACCCAGCCGCCATCGCGGAGGGTGGCCCTGAGCGCGGCCTTCAATGAGCGGTGGAATCGCTCGCACAGGCCGTTAGCCTGGGGGTGGTAGGCCGTGGTTCGGTGCAGCCGGACCCCGAGCCCCCGCACGACCGACCCCCAGAGCTCCGAGGTGAACTGGGGGCCGCGGTCGGACGAGATGTCTGAGGGGGCACCGAACCGGGCGACCCAGGTGGCGATGAACGCCTGCGCGACGTCCGCCGCCGTCGTCGACGCCAAGGGCATGGCCTCCGGCCACCGGGTGGTGCGGTCCACCATGGTGAGGACGTGGGTGAAACCCCGTGAGGGGGGCAGAGGTCCCACCAGGTCCACGTGGATGTGGTCAAACCGGCGTTCCGGCACCGTAAACGGGGCCAATGGGGCCTGGGTGTGCCGGTGCACTTTGGCGCGCTGGCACGCGAGGCACGTCCTGGCCCAGCCACGGACGGCCTTCCGGAGGCCATGCCAGACGAATTTGTCGGCGATCAACCTCTGGGAGGCCCTCGTGCCCGGGTGGGACAGGCCGTGGACGGCGTCAAACACCTGGCGCTGCCAGCCCGCGGGCACGATGGGGCGAGGCCGCCCGAGGGAGACGTCGCACAAGAGGGCCGCGCCCGCGCCGTCGAACGGCACCTCGGTGATGCGGAGGCCCGTGACGGCGGTCCGCAAGGCCTGGACGTCGGGGTCAGCGGCCTGGTCCGCTGCCATCCGGGCATAGTCAATGCCGAGGTGGACTGCGTGGGCGACGGCCCGGGAAAGGCAATCCGCCACCGGGTTGTCCTTCCCTGTGACGTGCCGGATGTCCGTCGTGTACTCGGACACGGCCGAGAGGTGACGCTGCTGCCGGGCCGACCATGGCTCGGTGACCTTGCCCATCGCGAAGACCAGCGGCTTGTGGTCGACGAAGGCCGTGAACGCACGGCCCTCAAGCAGATGGCGGAAGTGCCTGACCGCCAAGTGAAGCCCAAGCAACTCGCGGTCGAAGGTACTGTAACGGTGTTCGAGCGGGCGAAGCTGCCGGCTAAAGAACGCCAGCGGTTGCCAAGCTCCACGCACCCATTGCTCGTGCACTGCGCCCACCGCGTAGTCCGAGGCGTCGGTGAGGGCGATCGGTGCATCGGGCGCCGGGTGCGCGAGCATGGTGGCGTTAGCCATGGCGAGCTTCGCGCACGTGAACGCCGCGTCCATCTGCTCTGTCCAGGTAACGTCACCTTTGACCGGCTTACCTCGGAGAGCTTCGTGCAGGGGGCGCAGGAGCTGGGCGATACGGGGCAGGAACCGATGGTAAAAGTTCACCATGCCCAGGAACTCCTGCAGCCCCCTGATCGTGCGGGGGCGCGGAAACCCCTTCACCGCCTCCACCTTGGCCGGCAGGGGGACGGCTCCGTGCCTGGTGACGCGGTGCCCCAAAAAATCGATTTCGGCGATGCTGAACCGGCACTTTGCGGGGTTCACAATCAGGTCATGCTGGCCCAGGCGTTCGAAGAGCGTGCGGAGGTGGTGTAGGTGCTCTTCGCGGGACGCGCTGGCGACGAGGATATCGTCCAGGTAGACGTATACAAAATCCAAGTCACGCAGGACGCTGTCCATCAGCCGCTGGAACGCCTGAGCCGCATTCTTCAAACCGAAGGGCATCCGCAGTAATTCGAAGAGTCCGAATGGCATGATGACCGCCGTCTTCGGGATGTCCTCCGGCCTGACGGGGACCTGATGGTAGCCGCGTATGAGGTCCACCTTCGAGAAGAAGGACATGCCCGCCAAACGGGCGGAAAAGTCCTGAATGTGGGGGACGGGGTAGCGGTCGGGGGTAGTGGCGTCATTGAGACGGCGATAGTCCCCGCACGGTCGCCATCCCCCGCCGGGCTTCGGCACGATGTGCAGCGGCGATGCCCAAGCACTCTCCGAGCGCCGAACGATGCCGAGTCGCTCCAGGGTAGCGAACGCCGCTTTTGCTACCGCTACCTTCGTCGGCTCGAGGCGGCGTGCCCGGGCGTAGACCGGTGGCCCGATGGTGGGGATGTGATGGGCCACCCCGTGCTTGACGGCCCCCGCCGAGAAGGTGGGCCGCGTGAGGGCCAGGAAGCTGGCGAGGAGGCGGGTGAATTTGTCCGCTGCCGGAAGCGTACAGATCAACGTGGCCGGAACCGAACCGTTCGGCAAGCCGCTTGGCAAGCCGCTCGGTGAGCCGCTCAGTGAGCTGCTCGACGAGCTGGGCAGTGCACAAGCGAGCGAGCTGAACGTCTCGGCCTGGACAAGACGTCTGTGCTTTACGTCGACCAGGAGCCCATTTGCGCACAGGAAGTCCGCGCCAAGCAATGCCATGGGCACGTTGGCCGTGACGAATGACCATCGGAAAACCTGCCCTCCGAACCGCAGAGAGAGGCAGCGTTTTCCGTACGTACGGATGGGCGTCCCGTTCGCGGCAAGCAGCGCGGGGCCCCCGCCTGCGGTGTGCTTGTCTGACGTATCGGCAGGAACGACACTCACCTGCGCTCCCGTGTCGCACAGGTAACGGCGCCCGGATAAGGTGTCCGTTATGAACAGTAGGCTGTTCGAACGGCCGGCGCTCATTGCCACTATCGAGTGCCGGCCCGGGCGTTTCCCGACCTGTCGAAGGAGCACGGCGGATGACACTGTCGAGCCTCGTGGCCGAACCTGGCGTGGAACCGGCACCAGGTGGTGGAGCTGGAGGAGCGTGGCTGGCTCCTCCAGGCTGGTGGAGCCGGCGGTTTTCCCCGCGGTGGCGGTTTTCTCCGCGGTGATGGGCGGGGCGTGGCGGCGGCCACGAGGTGTGCATCGGCATCAGCCTCGGGATCCACGAGGTGTGCAGCAGCATCAGCCTCGAGAGCCGCGACGGCCGCACCGACTCTCGCCGTCCAAAGCCGCAAAGTACCTGTTTGCCTCGGCGGCCAGTGCTCGGGGTTCCGTTATCACGGTCCCGGCCAACGCGAGGCGGACCTGTGCTGGTAGTTGGCGACGGAAAAGCGCCCGGAATAGAGAACCAGGGGCTTCGTCGCCCAACAGCGACAGCATATGGTCCATTCGGACCGACGGGCGCGTGTCGCCGAGCTCGGGGAGATCCAGGAGGTGGTCGGCCCGTACGTCCTCCGTGAGGCCGAACGTGGCTAGGAGTAGCCGCTTGAGCACCTCGTACTTGTGGCCGTCCGGTGGGTGGCGAAGGACGGACACAACTCGAGCGGCCCTGCCGGGCCCGAGGGAGGCGACCACGTGGCAGTAGCGCGTGTCGTCGCTGGTGATGCGCCGAAGCTGAAACTGGGCTTCAGCTTGGACGAACCAAACTTCGGCCTGGGCCTCCCAAAATTCGGGAAGTTTGACCGACATCGCGTTGTTTGCCATTGCAATGGCGTCGTGTTCGGAAGGATCGGTACGGCAGATCCAACGTCGAGGTCACCAAATGAAGCGCGGTGCTGCGCACGGTAAGGCTTACGAAAGGAGCAAGCAGACAACTCGGTTCATACAAAAGAGTCTTTATTCAAAGCACTCAAACTGCAGCACTGCGCTGCTCGGGGCTGCGTGCCCCGTGTATATCCTGAGGCCACGCCTCTCTCCCCGGCGTGGCCCACCCCCACTTGGTGTGCGGGGTGATGTCACCACGTCAGTGCTTTCGTGTCCGCCACAATGATGTCATCAGTGCCTTCATTATGACATCCTGATTAGACAAGTATAACACTTGATCTGATCAGTTTGAAATTTCTTGAACATGATCTCCACAAAAATGATATGGGAGAATTAAATTGATGCCATCATTGGTCACATGTTTCGGCAGCCATATTGAATTGAACATAAATCTACATTGTCAATAAACCACACAAACACAGCAGCTAATAAACACCCCACAACATACACCACACAAACACGTCCTGGCGAGTGTCTGCAATATCTGATTGCTCTTTCTTGTTTCACCTTCATAAGAAACTGACTATTGAATTAAGTTTTTTCCCCCTTTGCTTGCATAAAATTTGCATGAAATAATTTCTTAATGTGTTTCTTTCATCTCTCCAAGTAGACCAGAAGAACTTTCAAAGGGCAATATCTGCTGGCTCCTCCATAGACTCAGGGACATCCTGCAGGTGAGGGCAAATTCGTAGTAAAAATCGTCTTTGTGTGTAATCATAATCTCCTTCCAAGCCTTACCCCAAGGCATTTGATATAGTTGGTGGTGTCTGAGCCAGATTGTTTATCATGCCAATTTTATCTTTCCAGCACAAGTGGTGAGTTTCAAAGATGTTTGAGCAGTGAGGAGCAGTCACCAACTGGTCAATTTTTAAGTCAAGGTTCCGAGGAAGACGTCTTCTTATTCCCTTCATCTAGTCGTCAACGAGATCGGACCACAAGCGTATTACTGTAAGACTCTTTAACAGTATTTATGTACTTCCTAGGAATGGAGTTAGATTTTTGATGAATCTAGCTTTGGAAAGTATGGTAAATGTTGTTGAAAATATAACATGTCACCAAATGATTGCATTGGTTGAAATAGTCTTACAAAACAAGTATTTATCATTTAATAAATAATTGCCTTCAAAATAGAATTGTACCGACTCCCACAGTACGCCTCAACCTCTCCTTTCAACTTGTGATTGCAGTACAAACAAGTCAGGAGACGACGATGGTTCACGAGCGAGCAGTATTCAATGACAAAGTACGGACTAGAACCGAAATAGGTCCGGACTGGGGGTCGGGGGCACACGTGGCAGGTGTCGGACCCCGACATGCGGTGTACATGCCTATTTACAAAGGGCCCCAATGCGCTGCGTGCACAGGCCTTTAAGAGCCAGCTGTATGTAATTGTGTGTGGTGCTGGCCTGGAAATGTCAAAACGAAGGTTACTGACCTTGAAATGAGATAGAAAATAATGTATAATCAGTTATGAGGTTAGTTAGCTACACAATACTGAAAATTCGGTTTGATTCAGACAACTTTGAAAATTTGACCTTTGTGACCTTCAAAGGTCAAAGGTCGAAGATTCTGAAATTTGTTGTAAAACTTGTATTTCATGATGTATGTGATAATATAAGATCATGTACGACATTTCACCCTATCAGGAAGCGAACAATGTAATAAAACCATCAAAAATCGACTTTTCTAAATTTCGTGACCTTGTGACCTTGACCTTGGGGCGAAAATGAAAAATCGAGCTCTGTGGGGCTGGACACATGACATTGGCCTAACCAAATATCGAAACCCCTGTCAGATTCCACCAACTCCCTCGAAGAAGATGTAGCTTGAACTCGATTACCCCCTAAAAAGACGTCTTTTTGGGCGTGGCTCCGCCCACAATGGGCGCAATACGCCCACTCTAGGTAGTTTGAAATTTCCCACTCTAGGCAGAGAGGGGACACAACTAGATCATGATATCAACCTCCCACCCAAGTTTCATCAAGAACGGATGATATCATCGGGTAGTTATGCTGCGGACAGACAGACACACAGACACACACCCATGACGAATATAGTGGTCACTCTGTTTGATAACTCGTGAACCAATAATGTAGTCCTGAGGAGCATGTAGTCGATTTCAATGATGCATTTTGTCCCAATTAAGAGCACGATGATGTAGGGCATTTAAATATTTTTTTTAGGCAGAGAATAGGCCTCTTGCTGACTGCTCCAAAGCCTTATTGGTTTCCAGGTCCCAGTGGTGAACCCGCGTTCCAGGTGACTACCCGGGCATGAAAGCCAACTTGCTATTCTTTGGAGATGCACTCCACCCGTTGATGGACCATTTTCTTTCAACCAAATTTCTTGGGACACTAGTTGAGATTTTTGACATCAGCAAATTTGAATGAATGATCTTATGAGCATTCTCATAGGAAATTGCACTATTTGCAGCCAACTTCCAGGAGCTTTCCACCAGTTGATTAATACTATCTTCCCGACTTTGGCAATTTTTCTCAGTGGTTGTTGGTATCGTGAAACAGATGGTTGCCCTCAGTATCTCAGTGGTTGCTGGTTGCTGGTTTCTGACAAGCTGTCTCGAAAATAACCCTGTGCCAACATCCATACCACTTTAACTCCATACTATATGTGGGAGCACTGTTTTTTTTTTGTTTTTTTTTGTATACAAGATCGAGGCTCGTTTAAGAGCTAGCACATCAAACACATATCAGCACATAAAACACAAAAAACATAAACGGACACGTAAAAGAATAAGGGGTGGGGGAGACAATATGGAGAGAGAGAGAGGGAAGCGCACAAGCACAACAATAGAGAACAGGGACATCGGGAGATCTGTTCGAAGGGAGCAGGCTGGGGGGGGGGGGGGAGGGAAGGGGTACATGGCATAAAACAAATTGACACTACAAGGAATTTCAGAAATGAAGTCGGGATTGAAAGATGTGGTTTTGGGGTGTATTAACGGGGGTAGAAAATATCAAGGTTTTGGATGGGGGAAGATAAGAGATGGTGGTAAACAGCTGTTTTAAATACCTGGAGGGAGGAGTGAGATTGAAGAGAGAGTGTGGGAGTTTGTTCCAGAGGTGGGAGAAAAGAGAAATGAAAGAGTGAAGGTGAGCAGAGAGTCTTGATTTTGGCAGTTTAACCAGAAGAGGGTTTCTGGCAGTTCTTTTGCATCCTGCAGGAATATTTGTGGGACACAGCACAGACAGAGCTGGGGGAGCTAGGCCAGAGAGGAGTCGGTAGAAGACAAAAAGACCATCAAACCTGCCTGTGGTGAGAGAGTGAACGACCCTCAGAATCAGCTTCATCGCGGGAGATACCAACGATCCTGAAAGCTTTGGTTTCTACAGCGTGAAGCCGAGCTAGGTGTTAGGCAGGAGCACCAGCTCAAGAGTGGAGAGCAGTATTCCATTGAGCTACGGATGAAAGCCTTGTATGTGGTGAGGAGCTCAGGTGTGCCAAGGAATGACTTCGCACGACGGAGGATGCTCAGTCGGCGACTGGCTTTGGAGGCCAGTTTGGAAATGTGGTTTTCCCAGGAAAGATCATGGCAGATAGTGAGACCCAGAGCAGTAGATAGAGGGTGTTCGGTCAACCCGGTTTCAACTGGTCTGCCTTATGATTGGTTAAGCGCTGTCATGTGATTCACATGCGCCATGTTGTTACCCAACCTCCATAACTAGCAGAACGTGCATCGCATTGCATGCATTCGCTTCGTTTTTCATCAGTCAAAAAAAAAAAGCCATGCTGTTCGGCATACGGTTGTTCTAATCGTTCAGACAGGGGAAAATCAATGCACCATTTTCCCCGCAACCCAGAACGAAGGAAAATTTGGGAGATAAAGGTTCTACGAGAAGGCTGGAAACCAAACGACAACTCTTTCTTGTGTGAAGTAAGTGTCCATGCTTCTCACAGACTCAGTCTTACGTAACACTAACTAACAAAGTAAATTGCAAGCCACATGCTTCGGTCAATACACCTGGATATGCTCTGGCCTACGCTATCAGAGTTGACCTCATTTGGGCAGACTGGGGGCTAGGCCTAGGGTCTAGTCCAAGATAGATTAGGCCTACCCAGGAAGCGGTAAGGCTAGCCTAGTCCAGTCGACAATTAGGAACATACATTAGGATCAACCCGTAAATGTGAGTTAAACAGGATTTTTAACCCAAATCTCGTGCCTGTATTTGGCTCAGCAATAGTGACACACAGTGCACACACCCTACTAAAAGATAGTCTCTGTCTTTCTTTTTCTTTGCAGGATCATTTCGACGAGACACAATATGAGTGTCACAGGGCCGATGACCTGAGGAAGCTCAAGCCAAATGCTATTCCAACTAAGTTCCAACTAAGACTTACCAGCCTGCCATGGGCTGAAGCGCAGTCTCTTAATGAAATTCTTCACTACGAGGTTACACTTTTATGCGAGGAAACAGGGGAAGATGCGTAAAGATAAACTAACTAAATCGAAGTTAAGTGGAGCACAAGGAAGCAAGAGTATGGCAATGCGAGAAGTTGTAAAAAAAATTGCGATAATTTAAGGGCATATAACATATAAACTACAAGGAGCCCTCAGCAAGTGGACATAGCATAGAAAATTAATACATGGAATTCAAATACATGTTTAAATGTGTGTACATGTACTTGCTTTGTGTGTACATTCATGAAGCAGTAATGATACTTTAGCAGTTCAACTAACTGTGTGCAATCGGATGTACCATTCATTCTTTCTTTTGTAGATCATCTCACCAACATTGTGCAACTAAAGTGTCAAGTTAATCTGAACATAAATTTGTAAGCTTCCTTGTAGCACAATCAATAATCAGTATGACTTCGAAGATGCAAGAGGAGAGGCAAGAGAGTGAGAAAGAGTGAATATGAAATTGTGAGAGAGGGGAAGGGAGGCACTGGAGGAGGAAAGGTGCCGACATAGGGAAGGGAGAATTGTATTAAAGACAGAAGAGTGTAAGGAAATAGGAAGAAAGGGATTTTGAGGAGTAAAAATGAGAGGAAAAGGGGAATGCATTTAAGGAAAAAGAGAGTAGGAAGAGAGCAAGTACATAGATGAGGTAGAGACCTAATCATGTATAAGTTGACTCGTGAATTGAACGAATCTTCATCACTTCAGATATACCAGCAGAAAGTACAGAGTGAACGCTACACATAGTCAGTCATTAAGCACGCAAAGGGATATCGATGAATTAACATTAAAAAATAATTAATTCCATCCAATATAGACATAATGGATGTAGCAAGGAGATTTTTATTCTTCAAACGAAAGAAGTGAAGCCCAGCAATTCAACGACCCTCGTTTGGGATGACTGAATGTGAAACAAACAAAAGCTTAATACACTGTAAATGAAAAATAATGGGTCAGTGAAATTCCAACAAATCTAATCAATACTTGTACGTACATTTGTGTAACAGGGACAGGATTCGCAACTGACTAAACAATGTATGAAACTCAGGAACATAAAAATAAACCCATCCCTAATAGCGGTAAGTTGCATGCACGCTTGCACTTGACCTTGGGTAACAACATGGCGCCTATTGTTTAGTTGGCCAAACTCTCTCTATCTACAGCTCTGGTGAGACCCAAAAGCTTGAATAAGCTGGTTCAATAGTCACAGCCTTGGCCATGAAAAGCCCAGAATGAAGCTGGACCAGTGTAAACACATCCACCTGAACTGATGATTTAGAGGCCTGAGACTGTCAGGATCACCTAAATCCAGGATCACTGCTCACCTCTATACATTCGTTCTTTATGTTTTTCCTGTCTGTGGAATCAACTTCCACATTCTCTTCAATGTCATTCTTCCCTCAGGGTCTTCATAGACAGCTGTTCACCACCATCTTAGATCCTCCCCAATCCAAAACAATGATCTTTTTGACCTTTGTTAACATCCCAACATCCACCTCAATCCCTCCTCCTTCCAAATTTTCAGTTTCCCCTCTTGAGAGTTAGCTTCTGTATCCATCTTGTCCAGGCCATACATCCTCTCCTGCCCCCATTCCACCCCACACCCATTGTTTGTCCAAGTCTCCCTCTATCTTGGTCTTCAACTCTGCTGTTGGTGTTCTGTCCCTTTTGTCCTGATGCGTCCTGATCCGCTCAGTGTACTAGTACTAGATCACACGAGCCCTCGACGATGTATTAAAAAAACAATGAAGCTTCATTGAGTTTTAATGGGTTTGACGAGCTTAATCAAGGTTCCGGTAGCTCCAATCAGGTTTCTCAACGCTCAGATTTTGAGGATTCTTTGAGAGGAGAGGTGATAACTCTTTGTTTTCTCGGCACTCTTTTGTGTTAGAGATCAGCAGCACTTTAATTATGATTTTAAAGTGCCCAGAATTAGTAGAAAATGTAATAGAAACGAAAATATCACTTGTGACTTGGGCCTAAATTTGACTTCACAACTCGATTAGCAATGGTGAATATATTCGTAGAAGCAATATTGCACATGCATGTTGAGAAATACTCGTATTTATCCACACGTTTCACTGAAGATCATATGTTCTCTCCTTTTCATTTCCAGGCGAAACCGAGGCCAGGCTAAGCTGCGAATTAATCTTCCAAAGGTTCGTGAAGCAGAAGGTGTGACGTTCCTTCTTTTTACTTACTTTCCTGGTCCCAGATGAATGTTGTTTGTGACATGGCCTCATGAAATAGTGAGGAATCTTGAATATTTTGTGTATTGCTTTGGTCAATGGAGTACGGACTGCCTTTCCACAAAGAAGAAAGACTCCATGGCCGCGTATTTGTCACACAATACACTGCTGCTCTACTAGCAAACCACCAGTTGACATCTTTCACTCACATCCCTATTAGGAGAAGAATAGCAACTGCCTTTTCTCTAATGAGATGTAAAATTGGATTTAACAAACTTAAAGATATTTTTTGTGGTGGACATGATGGCCTAGAGATATGTACACTCACCTCTGAGCCATCTAGCATGGCTTTGAATCTCTGCCCCTCTACAAACTGTCATCTTGTTGTCTCGCAGGCAGGACAAGGCCTCAGTTTGTGCAGTGTCCATCGGATAGACGTTAAACTGGTCGTCCCGTCTGCCAACATGAGCTAGCGGATGTTAAAGATCCCACATTGTCCATGGTGTAATTATGACGAAATGACCTGATTTCTTTTCCCTTACCCCCCTCAACCCTCCCAAACAGCACCTCCTTGATGTGCGCTCTCTGAAGCACATTGCGAACCAGACCTTACACGACCACACTACGAAGTCGCTGCTGCATTTGCACACCAAGAAAAGGCCTCCAAGCATCAGTGCTCAGTTTCAGGTGACTATTCCCCACACTTGCCATTAATTGATCAAATTGATCTGTTTGGATTTTTTTACATAGTCTTTCTTAAAATTTGGCTTTATTATTTTGAGTCTTGTAAATCTAATTATTTACATTATCTGAAATACACTATATAGGTTATCTGCCAAGAAGGCATAAATTGTGTTATCTACCCCATCTATATCAACTTTGATTTTCATTGCTGTAATGTATATTTTAATTAGCTAGATCGATTTTCATGTGCATGTGAAGCCATTTCCGTTTGCTTGATTATTGTCATGGCAATGAGCCTGTACACAATCTTAAATGGCAGCAAAGGAGCAAGGAGTGAGTACGCAAGTAAGCAATGGTACGTGTTCAACGATGATATCTGCAACTCCCAAAATTGTTCTTAAAATGCGAAGGTACTCAGCTTAGAACATGACATTACCACTTGCTGATGCCATTACCATCTGGTGCAGCTGAGTTGTACTCATGGATGTGGGTTTGTAATGAATTATTGGGTGGGGTTAATTGAATGAGTGTGTCAGGGCATATATTGGGTGAACCACGACTTATGGAAAGCAGAGGTTAGGGAAAAGGTCGGGAAAGGACAAAGGTCGGGAAAAGTGTCCCATGACATCCATGAGACATTTCTGCACAGGATATGTGTCTCCATGGTGTCAATAATATTGCATATATCTTAAATTACATTCTTTGTATGACTACCAGGTGCTGAATTATATCTATCATGTATATATGTGGAAATGGCAAAAGAAGATTTTTTTTTTTACTCCTCCCTTCTCCAATTTCAACTTCATATGTGCTTCATATTGTGTAATATGTTATGATTTAGTGAGTCTGATAATGATTGTACCAGTCAGCATCAGTTGTGCTGATGTCAACGATTTAATACGAATGCTGTGCGAATCCAGGAATGCACAGAGAATCTATGATGCTGTTCATGAATTCACTCAAAAGTGGAACCAAGATGCTAATTGTTGAATCATTTCCACCATGCGTAGGCCTCACTCAATAAGCTTTTGGAGATGCTGAGACATGCCAAACCTTACTTCATAAGGTGCCTCCGTTCCAACAGTAAGAAGGTGTGTCCCCACAGGGTTACTGAAGCTTCTTTATTTTGTCAGTATAAGGATGCTGTGTTAGTATGCGTTTGTGGGTGGGGTGGGGGTGGGTTGGAATGGACTTCTTTGGAGGAGCGCAAAGGGAGTGTTGTGAGGGGCCATATCATCAACATTCTTTCCATATGGTATTTACATGGAACTTGATTGAAAATGAAAAATATATTTTGAACATCTCGTGGAGATGGAGAACATTTTAAACATATAGTATTTATTGCTTGCAGGATGGCCTTGAGGTATGCACACTCGCCTCCAGGCCGTCTAGCTTGGGTTCGAATCCCGAACAAGCTATGAACTCTCATCCTGGTGTTTCACAGGCAGGGTGATTCATCAATGTGGGTGCTGTCCCTCAGATGGACATTAAAATGTGCATCCTGTTTGCCATCATTAGTGGGTGGACATTAAAGATCCCACGTTGTCCTTCATGAAGAGTAGGTGAGCTCTCACCGGCACCCTGAACAAATTCCGAATTCCTGTCTTGACTTCCTGAGTTGGCGTGGTGACCAGACCAGGATTGCAGCCTAGAAATTACTTCGGCAACAACAACGCTCTATATAGGGCATGATACAAGATGATGATTATGATAAGTGTATATAATTAGTAATAAAGTATTTTTCTCATTAATTGTATATACTTACATATAGAACTAGAATGGCGCTCTTCAACGTCATGCCGTCGACCGATATGCCTACGCCCACATTATTACATCATTATACATACTTGTACCAAGTTTGATTTAAATCCCTTCAGCCGTTCTCAAGTTATAAACATATTACATACTCTGACCTCTAACCTTTGACCATGTGACCCCAAAATCTAATCATTTCATCTATACCTGCACCAAGTTTGACTTGGATCCCTTCATGCCAAAAAGTTTGGGAACCACTGCTCTAAAGAAATAAAAATAATTTGATGGAACATGGCAGGATGACATAAATGAAGAATCCTGGATGAGCAAAAGAGGCAATAAAAAATGAATACACTTAACGACGGATAATAAGAGCCCAGCACACCATGAGCACCACTCTCATTCACACACACACAACAGACCAGTATTTGTGCGCATGCCGCCACGAGGTGGCAGTACAATTAAGCCACTGACATGCAGCCTGAGGTCTTCCTCTATGACAGGTAGGCAAGGGTGAGCAGGAATGGCACAACCATGCATTCCCTTGCAATTTCAGGCTGAAGGCACCAAAAAGGAGCAAAGCCAACAAGTGCCAACATGCACAGAATCCCCAGCACTCCTGGTTTTATACTTATCCCGCATCTTCCTTTGGGGCCATGCTCTGTGGCATCGTGAAATAATGGCGGCCCCACACCAATTGTAGCAAACAATCCAGCCCGTCATTGGCGTGTCCGCCGAGGGTGCCATTACACATGTGTGCCCATGGCCAGGGGAGTCAAAAGATGGGTTAGGGGAGTCGCTGCCTCGGGACCTGGGGTCCGGTGAGGGGCCCGAGCTTCTCCTGTAATTTTTTAAAACAGTACAGTGTAACCCTTCATCGGCTCATCCTCATTTCCTCATCATTACATTTCAACCCAGAAACTGATTTTGCTTTCCTTGGCTTTCTTGCTGGAAACAAAACAACATTTACCATTGTTAATGGTACAGTTTCCAACTTTACAGAACATGGTTATAAACCAGAAATGTGCATTACAAAGAAATGGGTTTGTGTCCTCTTTGTCCAAAAAAATTAATAAATTGTAAAACCTACACGAGCACACAGGCCAAAAACCTTTCTCCTGACTATTATCCCTCCCCCCCACCCCCATCCCCATACCCCATTCATGTAACAATATACTATACAACAACAACAACAACATGCATTTTAAGGCCATTTTCCCTGCTAGAGCGGGGGTTAGCCTTGCGGTCCCCATGACAATCTTCTCCATATTGCCCTATTTTCTGCATCTCTCCTTGTTAACCCCCTTGTCCGCATTTCTTCTTCCACCATCTTTAGCCATGTCTTTCTCGGTCTTCCCCGTCCTCTACTTCCTTCTTCATTCATTTCCATCACTCTTCTCAACCAGTCACTTTCATCCTTCCTCAACACATGACCAAACCATCTCAACCTGTTCCTCTTCACAGCATCAATCACAGGCTCTATTCCCATCATCTTTCGCAATTCATCATTTGTCTTCCTCTCTCTCAACGATACTCCGCACATCCACCGAACCATTCGCATTTCCATCCTTTCCAGCCTTCGTTGCTGCTCTACATTCATGACCCATGTCTCGCTCCCATAAATCATAACCATAACAATCATAACAATCCCATAAATCATAAATCATAATCAATCATAACCAATAACACTTCTCACACATGCAGCATACACCTTTCCCTTCAGCTTCAACGACACTCCCCTCCTCATCAGCACGCCACTCAGTTCCCGAAACTTCTTCCATGCACATCTCACTCTAGCAACCGTTGCCGAGTCTGATCCACCTTCTCCATTCAGCATGTCTCCGAGGTAGCAAAATGTTTTCACACCTTCCAGCTTCACGCCGTCTCCAAGATCCAACTCAACATTTCCTCCATCTGCAGCTCCCTCTGTGCACACCTTACATTTGAATGTAGCTGCCACACTGGTTAATGACCCTCTCAGACCACTACATTTTTGATGAACCCACTCAGCGCACATTGTACATTGAATGGAGTTCACTCCGACACCCTTCCTGCACACAGCACAGGGCCACTTCCCAGTTCTTTCCACCTCACCACATGCTTTACCACTTGCCATGTAACAATATACGATGTACAACAGATTTCCAACACCACGAGCTAAGTGCTCAGAAGTGAATGCCAAACAGGCCAATACTTGTGGATATATTTGTAGACTATTTGTTATTCCTTCCCTGCTGTATTCAAAAATGAATGCAACATAAGCACGTATATCTAACCAGTAGGTGAGGCTCAGGTCTGACATTTCAATCACCGAGTGATCTTCATCTTTGATTGGACAGGAATCATGCACCACGTGGTAAGTATCTTTGGTCCCTCATTCATTTGGCATCGTCACACAGCATTGGTGATTTATGTTTATCTCTTGTCCACAGGATCCGATGGGCTTTGATCATGATCTTGTGCTGCGTCAGCTTCGATATACAGACATGCTGGAGACTGTTCGCATCACACGTTCTGGGTACAGTACCAAGTACTCATTTCAAGTGAGTACCAAGCCTGGAAGCCTGTCATCACTGCTCGCAGTTCTTGTTTATTCTGTTGCAGTTTGTGAACTACATCCCTTATTTCTAATATTTTGCAGCATTGCTATTTTGCAGTGCAATTATTTGCATAGGCAACGAGCAACTCTTTAAACTATCTTTACAAAAGACGTGCTGCATTCCAAGCGTCCATATTTGAGAAGCTTCAGTAAGGCTTTCCGAGTGGTTGTATTATTGTCTCTTTCCTCATTTGCTTTGACTCTGCAGGCCTTTAAGGAGAAGTTTGGATTACTGTTACCCAGCGACGCAGAGGCAACCGGAGAGGAAATAGCCACCCTCCTGAAAAACTTGCATATTGATCCAGACAACCACCAGATCGGCAAAAGCAAGGTGTGCACAATTTTTATTTCTGTTTGTCGTGCTCCA
Organism: Myxine glutinosa; assembly: GCF_964187855.1. NCBI lineage: Eukaryota > Metazoa > Chordata > Myxini > Myxiniformes > Myxinidae > Myxine > Myxine glutinosa. The sequence goes on from NC_136267.1 coordinate 110,175,451, forward strand.
ACGACTTTGAGGTTATACAAGCTCAAGTTGGAGAAAAAGGTGGAAAGTTGACTCATTTGATGTGAGGAATAAAAAGGAAAAGGGGCTATTCATGTATGACTTACATACTCTCCCATCTACCCACTTCTCCATCATTATATGCACGAATCTGAACCACCCTACATCAGGTATTCCTGCGAGAGAAAGAGCGCTTGCAACTGTTTAATGTGCTCCACAATGAGGTTCTCCAGCGAATCTGCCTTATCCAGTCATGGTACCGAGCCACAGCAGCACGTCGCCTTTTTCTTCGTCAACGTCAAGCCATCCAATGCCTGCAGGTCTGATATTGCCCTCTTTGCAGATCATGTATTCTTATACATTTAAGGAGGAATCACTTGAGAATTAACCAGACTTATTTTAACCCTATGTAATTGATGCATGATCAGCAGCTACCATTTCTTGGAGTAGCATGACCAGTAAAAACATTTGTAAGTGACTGTTTTGTGCTGGCAATTAAGGATAATATGGTGGAAATAAGCAATATATATATATATATTGTTACGGACGCGGTTAAGATGTTATTTACCGAGCGGTGGTATTGCCGCGACCTAACAGTTCCCCCGATTCTTCCCCAACTCACCCGATTCCACCCAAACGTTGGCCAAATCGCGCTATGCTAAATCAATGATGGAAAGGACACAACGACTGGGATAGATGAAACGACGCAAGGGGTACAGTTCTCAAGACCTCCGGAGGAGGGTATAATTACAGTGGTGGAGAAAAGGGGGTAGATTACAAGGTAGTGAGGTAAAGACACAGAAGAGATAGGCACTTAATTACAGTCTTATCTTATCCCAGACAGACCACAGACAAACGGAACAAGGCTGACTTACACAGGGATTGATGGCAGGGAGGACAGGTAGGTTGATAGCACAAGGTGCACCTTGGCTCGGGGACAGGCTCAAGCACGGTCCAAGAGATGCAGGGAGGTGTCACAGCGCTCGGAAGGGACGTCTCTCTTGCTTCAAGCTCAGCGCGCATCTGACGTCACCTCCCTCTTCCTGCGCATGCTCAGCGGGGAGTGACACGCCCTCGGCTGGTTGGCTCCGCCCCCCTGGGGCCGGTCCGCCGCTTCCATTGGGTGCGGGGGTTACTGGGCTCCGCCCTTGACGAGGAGCTGACAGGGAGCCCCTATTTGGTAACCCCGTCGAGCACATGTTCAATGGCGGCTCGTTGGGAAGGCCTTGTGCCCTCCCAACACCCCCTACCAACCAAGCCGGAGTGAGGACGTGCACTCCCTGTGCACGCCGCTGCCGTTTCTGTTGTTGTTGTTGCTGAACCGTGAGGAAGAGCTGCGGGGAGGTATTGGGAGGTCCTAAACTTCCTAACGGTGCCATACAATCACATTCTGGTGCAACGAAGGGTCAGAATTAATGGAAACGAGTCCTTAACTGACATAGACTAAGAATAACTAGCAAGATGTCCTATAGTTGTCTTACATGAGATGCGGTGAACCTGGGCACGACATTTAATGGGGGAAATAGGGGGAGGTCGGGTCTACAGAGTGTTGTTTACAGCAAATGGGACTAGGGAATGGGGGATTGGGGAGAGTTGGGAAGTATTGAGGAAATAGGGGAATATTTACAAGCGGATATGGATGGATGCAAATCCCATATCCGCAACAATATATATATATATATATATATATATCTATATATATATATATATCTATATATATATATATATATATATATATATATATATATATATATATATATATATATATATATATATATATATATATATATATATATATATATATATATATATATATATATATATAAAAATATATATATAAATATATATATATATATACTGTATATATATATATACTGTATGTATATATATATATATATATATATATATATATATATATATATATATATATATATATATATATATATATATATATATATATATATACATATATATATGTATATGTATATATATGTATATGTATATATGTATATATGTATATATGTATATATATATATATATATATATATGTATATGTGTATATATATATATATATACATATATATATATATATATATATATATATATATATATATATATATATATATAATTTTATTTTTTTATTTATTTTTTTTTTTTTAAGAAAGAAAGACGCTTCCAAACAGAAAGGACAAACTAGATCTACTCTGCAAATTTGAGCAAACTAGTGCGTGCCCGTACGTGCGGGGAGGTAAGTACGTGGACATACGTACGTTGACGTACGTACCAAAAATATGGCCTCACTGTCCGGAAGTTCGCATATCGCAGTTACGATTAATCGCAAATTAGTTTTAATGGCCAATTCTTCAATTAGCGCCAATGTTTTTGCCATTTTGCAATTTCATCGCAAGGAAAAGCACAAAGAGAAGAGAACAACAAACACACGCGGTTCCTTCGCTGTAGCTTGACCATACGTGCAAAAAAAAAATTACAACTTTCATCGTTCCTTCGGTCTTCGCTCTCGTCCTTCGCCGTTCCTTCGCTCTCGTCCTTTGCTGTTCCTTCGTTCACGTACAAAATGTATGTGTTTGCTAAATAAATGGCCATAACTTGGTAACCACTTGTCCGATTAATAGCAAACCTTGAAAAGACACATCCTCAGGTCCCCAGCAATATACCTGGCAAGCTTCACTTCGATCGGACCAGTGGTTGTCGAGAAACAGCGGTCGCAGACATACACACAGACAGACACACAGACAGACACACAGACACACAGATATTGCTTGCATTATAGAGAGATAAACTATTTGAGCAAATAAACAAGAGCAGTCCCGGTCTCAGGCGACGTTTCACCCGCTTCGCAGCAGGCTTTCTCAGGCCAATAGACCACGAGCCCCAGCACGTACCAGGTTTTTATTCATTTTGTAATCCTGGTGTTGGCTTGACGGTTAAGGGTGCTGGCTTGGGATCCTATGATCCTGAGTTCAAATCCCGGCGGATCGTTGAATTAATGCCAGGGGGATTGACTCAGTCTGTCATCCTTCCGAGGTCGGCAAATTGAGTACCAGCTGACTGGTAGTTGGAGCACTGCATCAGCGGCACTAAAAATGCACTTCCAGAGAAATGATGCAACCAGCAGCCACAGGCTGCATACGAATCAACAACAACAACAACATTCACTTTGTGGCCGCTTCCGGTCATGTGCCGGTTCTTGAGATCAGATGGAGGAGTTTTTTTTTATTTTTGCAAACCTCAAGCAAATAAACGTGAAAGCACATCATAGATCGGCTGCTCTGCTCTTTTTTGTTATTACTTACACGTGATCTTGTATTGTTTGAGTGCAAGTGAGCATGTGTGTGTGCACTTGTTGTTGTTGTAGTTGTAATTGTGTTTCCGGGGCATGACCATGGGTGGTTTTGTGCCCAGGAATGATGTCATATTGGGACATGTTGCCTCACTCCAAATAGTCGACCCAAATATGAGTCTTTCCACAAATAGGTGCGCTCTGCTTTCCTCGTAGCTTGTCAGCTGGTTAGGAACTTTGACCACTAGCCATCATATTAGTACCAAATCATTTTTTATGTCAAAATATTGCACGCAAAACTTATTTCATTGGTGTATCTTTTTCTTCTACTGCACAAGTGGGATACATTGAGCATGTTTTTTCGACTGGATATAATTTTGATCTCTTTGCTGTGGCCCTTGCCTTTGAGGTTTTCAAGTGCCAGAGTTTAGACATTAGACTATGCTGTCTGGACCAGGCTGCAAATTGTTATATTCTGCACTCACTGGCCAAGCCTATCAAATGTTCTCGACTTTTAGAATAAATATCTTTTTTTCTTTTTTTGTGGGGAAGGCTTGTATAAAGGAGAGCATGTTAGACCGGGAAAGGGATTGTCGAAAAGGAAAACAATTAGAATGTCAGAATATTTAGAGGGTACAAATCGGAGGGGTTAATGGGGGTAGAAACGGTGAGGTGTGAAATTGGAAATTAAACAAAAGGTGGTGCTTGGCACTGACTTTTTTAAGTGCTGAAGGATGAAGGAGGCTGAAAATGGGTTTGGAGTAAAATGCTGCAAGTGAGAGAAGAGGAGAATGAAGAAAGAGATGGCTGGTGAGGCTGAGTTTGGGATGTAAATGGAAAAGATGTTGGAAGATGAACATGTATTTATAAAACTCATACCCCACACACTATGGGAGGGGCAGGAAGGGTCATTCCTCTTTGGGGTATATAGATTACCGTCGATCTATGGTCGTTCTCAAGAACATTGGGTGTGTGTTCATTTACCAAGTTTCTTGTGGAGAGATCGCCAAGTAGTTTATGCATTCGAGCAAGCACTCCATTCAAAACCATTAAGGGACGGCTGGCTTGACAAGCGCTAGCTAGCTGCTTGGTAAATGAGCACAAACCGGGCTTCCTCCATTTCAGTTTCGTGTTAAACATCAGAAGTGAGTTTCAAAAGTTTGCTACGAAAAACGCCATGTTAGCAGCAGGAAGGGTCATATGTTATTTACCCAACCCTTGTGGTATATAGAGTACAGTAGATCATCACTCAGTTCTGTAAGTAAAACTTACCTCACGGACGTCAGGATTCCTCCAAATTTCTTTGTTTAGTGTTATAAATAGCATTAGCAACTGTTAAAAAAAATCTAATCATGTGTGTTTGTGGTTTATAATATTTTTACCTCTGGTAGAGGTCGTTGGGCCATTGCTCCCGCGGAAACGCCATGATTCACTGTTCATAAACATTTGTTCAAGGAGGAAAATACCTTGGGGAGGTGGGATATTAATGGTACGAATATTATGCTATTATCTTTGTTTTGTTATTCAAAGCGGCCTTGGAAAAATGCCACGATAAAGCTAACTTAACATGGATATACACCTCAACATGCAACTCCATTGACTGCAATGGTGGGGAAAACCCGCTCAGGGAGAAAAGCCCCTTTGGAAGGGGGGGGTGGGGGGGGGTTATGGCTACAACCTTCATTGTGTAACCCTTTGTCATCCTATCAAGTTTGGTTGAGATTGGATAAGTAACGACGGAATGTACTGCGGTCAAAAATTCATCAGACAGATAAACACCAAATTATACATACCTGTACCAAGACAGACAGACACCAAATGGCATATTTTAGTATGATAAGAGAAAACAAGTCAGATAGAAATCCAAGAGAAAGGAGTGATCTCATTATTAAGGTAGAATAATATTCAAGTGCTGGCAATGGGCAAGGATGAGATCTATGTCCGTGACAGCATCTCTTCAGAATCCAAGGATCCTCATGAACTGGAATTCAATATTTTTCATCAGATGGAGAAAAACTGCTGGAATATCAGGCTGTAATCATGGGGCAGTTAAGAAAAACCTTGCAGAAATTGAGAAGATAAGGAGGGTTGGTGAAGTGTTCATATGGTTGAGAATGAGATGGTTGTGCCCATGATGTAGTTTAGTGCCCACAACATCAAATCAGTGGATAATTAATTTCATCAAAAGTCTCACTAGAGAAGGGACTTGGAAGATTTGGGAGACAGTCTTTGTGGGGAGAGAATGTGAGGGCAGAGCACTTTTGGGGATTGAAGGGAACATTCTGGATAATTAATGAGGAATTAGTTTGACGTGGACTGTGGCATTTCGAATAAGTTTGACGTTGACCGTGGCATTTTTTAAAGCCTGTGCAACTCACTTTGCATTATTTTAAGTTGTTGACTCCAAAGTCCTGAAAATTATTGGCATTTCACATTGTAAAGCACAGAATGAGGTTCTGCTGCTTCCACACTACAAACAAGTTGGGTGGGATAATGGTTTTACAGTGGCACTTATCTAGGTCTTGCTCCAGCACTTCTCAAAGACATTTATCCCTTGTGAACCGCATTGGGTCTCGTGATCCACTTACCAACCAAGTCCTTCTGTCACTTCCACTTTTTCATTCCCTCTTTCAGGACTAAAAAGAACGTGTTTCGAAAGTTATTTGCATGGCTATCACGACACTCGTTCATGATCCTGAATTGTGATCTTTTTTTTTGCAGCACTGTGTGCATTCCTGGCTGGAACGAAGGCGACTTGCCAAGCTCCTCACAGCAATGCATGCTGGAATAGATCTCTGGGCGAATGGCGCTACTCAGCTCCGGCTACATATTGCTACTGTCGTGAATGTAAGCTTAGTTCAACAATAAAGTTTTCCAGATTTAGCAGTTGGGTTGTGAAAAGAATAGGGAGATGAGTGTACAAAGCAATAATCATTTAACTCGCATATAATTTTGTGCACAGGTGCAAGAACTATAGTTGTAAATGTATTGGCTTCATCCATTCATCTCCATTCAGGCGTGTTTGCTCTCATTGGCTGATCAGAAGAGGACTGTTGTCACGGCAGACGTTGCTACCCAACTCAGAGCAGCAATCACGTTGCAAGCTGCCTGGCGGGCCCATCGGCAACGCAATGCCTATCTTGAGATGGTCCAAGCAGCGATTTGCTTGCAGACTGCCTGGCGGGAGAGAGGCCGGCAGTTAGAACTGAGACGTCGCAACAAGGCAGCTGTGATTGTTCAAGTCAGTCTTTTTTTGTTTGGTATTACATTTCTGCACATATGTTTGCATGCATGTGGACATGGATCTATTTAATTGTGTATGTGTCTGCTCTTTCACAATCCTAGAACTTGTAATCTACTCTTCCATAATACTAAAGAAAAAAAACGTATATCACCACTCAAAGTTGAATTTGTTTGACAGACACACCAGTGCGACCAACCTTCAATTCTAGGCAAACTGCTAAAAATTTTAACGCACCTGCAAAAATGTTGGGACACTAATTATAGGACATGTTCAGCTTAGTTCAATCAATCTGCCATGAGGAATATTTGATTTATTTACAACATAAATGTTTTGCTGTTGTTGTCCTTATTCAGCAGATTTGGAGAATCCGAGTACCGGTAATGTAGATTAGCAGCTGGTGGTTGAGGTTGGCTGCTCTCTACATCATCTACCTTCCTCAGTAGACCAATATATCGTACTAGTAGCCTTGGTAAGCCTAGTACCACAAACTGAGGTTGACGCTGACCATTGAATATCATCCTCTTCATGGATGACAACCAGTGATGCCCTGGTGATTGTAATCCACAGTAACACTGGCAGACTAAAAAGATAAACAACTAGAATGGCACTCCGACATCACGACGTCGACTGATATGCCCCCACCCACATTATTACATCATTATAATACTTGTATCAAGTTTGATTTAAATCCATTCAGCTGTGCCCAAGTTAGCACATTTTTACCTGACATGACCTCTGACCTTTGGCCCCAAAATCTAATCGCTTTCTCTTTACAAGATTATATATGCCTGTACCAAGTTTGAATTGGATCACTTCAGCCGTTCTCAAGCTATAGACCTATTACAGATTTCACCTTTGACCTTTGACCCCAAAATATAATCACTTAATATTTACAATATTATATATGCCTGTACCAAATTTGAATTATATCACTTCAGCCGTTCTCAAGCTATAGACCTATTACAGATTTGACCTTTAACCTTTGACCCCAAAATATAATCATTTAATCACTTAATCGTCCGACAGACGGACGGACGGACAGCTGGGCGGACAACCTGAAAACATAATGCCTCCGGCGACTTCGTCGGCAGAGGCATAAAAACGGTGCAGTGTGGCTGAGATTGGTAACAGCCAAAAAAATGTTGTGCAACATCGCCGCTAATCTTAAATATTGCATCAACCTTGGAGCAAAGAATTCCGTCAATTTCTTCTGAGACATTTACTTTTTTCACGCAGCCTCAGCGGTATAACACAGAGAGAACAGATGGCTGACAGAACACTGGCAAATGGCTATATTCCCGATGAGTGGAATCTTAAGTATTCATTGGTGCACTCACCATGCTTGCCAAGCGCATGTTGGCGAGAGAGTTTAGGCAGGAATTTAGAATTTAACCAGGTTTTTTAACAAGCGATACATTTGCAAAATATACCATGGGATCTTTAACCTCCACCTTCGACTCATGCTGGCAGATAGGTCATCTTGCTTAACATCCAAACGATATATATATATATATATATATATATATCTATCTATAATTCCAGCAATCTCTGTGTGTCTGTCTGTGTGTCTGTGACCGCTGTTTCTCGACAACCACGGGTCCGATATACTTGAAACTTGCCAGGTATATTGCTGGGGACCCGAGGATGTGCCTTTTCAAGGTTTGTAATTAATCGGACAAGTACCTACCGAGCTATGTCCAAAAAACGCTTCAACCAATCAGAGAGCAGCGAGCTATCACGTGTGCCGAACCGTTAATGCAATGCAAGCGTTAATGCGTTAATGCAAGGCTTTTCTTTTTTTCCCTCTTCTCTTTCTACTTTTCCTTGCGATTAAATTGCAAACAGCCAAAATACGTTGGCGCTAATTGAATAATTGGCCATTAACACTAAAATAATCGTAACTGCGATATGCCAACTTCCGGACAGTGCAGCCTTCCATGTTGTTGTTGTTTGCAGCAGCTGTTTGCAGCAAGGCAAGGCTTTTCAACTATGTTGCCGTTAAACTATGTTTTAAAACGAATTCAAACTGCGATTAAATTAAAACGATTCATCCTAACTGCGATTTGCGAACTTCCGGACAGTGACGACTTATCTTCCGGCAGCCAATCACAGAACGCTCTGTTGCGTAGGCGTGGCCGATGTGAGACGAGCGGAGCTGAGCGCGTTACGAGCTGACCGCCATTACGGTACGTAATTCGATTTCTTATGCGCATTATTTCTCCCAATTCAGTCAGAGCGAAGGGCGGAAGCGAAGAGCGTTGCTTTTTTTGTTTACGGGCGTACGGGCGGGGTAGAGCGTACGGGTAGCGTTTTTTTTTTTTTTTGGCCACGGAACGGGCACCCACGTACGGGCAATGCCCTAGTATCTATAATTCCAGTAATCTCTGTGTGTTTGTTTGTCTGTGACCGCTGTTTCTCGACAACCACGGGTCCGATATACTTTAAACTTGCCAGGTATATTGCTGGGGACCCGAGGATGTGCCTTTTCAAGGTTTCATATTAATCGGACAATTACTTACCGAGCTATGTCCAGAAAACGATTCAACCAATCAGAGAGCAGCGAGCTATCACGTGTGCCGAACGTGGCGAACACACTCTGCCTCGGATGGCACATTTGAGAGCGTATTCATTTATTTCACGTTTGCAAACTATGTTGGCGCTATGTTGGCGTTAAACTATGTTTTAAAACTAATATAAAACTAATAAAAACTAATTTGCGATTCATCGTAACTGCGATATACGACCTTCCGGAGCTCCAGTGAGAGCGTGCGCCATTACGGATAGTAATTCAATTAAAAACATAAAAACATTGTCCCAATTCAGTCAGAGCGAAGGGCGTTGTTTTAAGCGAAGAGCGTTTTATTTTTCCCCTTAAATTCAGTCGCCGGACGGTGAAAGCTTTTTTTTGGGGGCAGCTACTGGCAGCCACGTACGGCCAATCACAGGACACGTTGTTGTGTCGACGTGCCGTGTTGTTTTCCCTCGCGGTTTGGAATGTTTTTCCTTTTCATTTTTTTTCTCTTCCTTACGGAAGTACGGGCATTTCCTTAAATTTGCGATTCTTTCGCTTTCCTGCGCGTTTGGGCACGCTATGGCGATTTCTTTTCTTTACCAAACTCCGCAAGCCGTTCGCTTTGGACCAAACCATTTCATGTAAATAGAGGGGGGGGATTGTCACCGTACTCGCAAGCCGTTCGCTTTGGACCAAACCATTTCATGTAAATAGAGGGGGGGGATATAATTTTAGATATAGATATAGTACGGGCATGCCCTAGTATATATAACTGTAAGAAATAGTAGAAACTCCAAAGTAAACTCCAAAGTATATATATATTGTTACGGCCCGCGGATAAGGATGTTGGTTTGCCGAGCGGATGGCACCGCGGCCTAACAGTTACCCCGATTAACCCGATCCCCGAACGTTGGCCGGATCGCGCCACAGATATTCAATAGGGAAAAGACTAAGGCGACGCGGATGGGAAGAAGAAGAAGACAAAAAGGTTGGAAATACGAATATAATTTATTTCTATTTACACCCAAAAATAACCAAGGAGAAGGAAAGATAAGAAAATAATATACAGAAGATTTTAGAGACACAGTGCAACGCTAGCTTATACGAGCTTAGTTAACTACCCAGGGACAAAACAAACAGAACAAACTCACGTACACCAAAAGGATGGAAAGGCAGGAGGTGGATGGCTGGAGGGAAAGGAAGGTCCTATGGGTCCTGCAGCACGATCGGCGCGTTTAGCAGCCGCCGTTCCTTCGCGGCCCTGCTCAAAACCGCCGTCCAGGCCCCAAGCGGCTGTTGAGTGTTGTTGCTGCTGTGGCCGCCGCTGCTGCTGCTGCTGCTGTGGACGTCGCGTGCTTTGCCAGGACTACAACAGGCTTTGTGCTTCCCTGGATGATGATCTCCTTAATGTTCTCTATGTTCTTTTGCTCACATGCCAGCCTCGGACTCTGCTCGGAAAAGCACCAGCTCCGGAACAACCATCAGCCGTTGCTGTGTACAAAGCTTCCTTGGGTGATCTCAATGTACTCTCGCAGTTGGTTCTCCTGGATGATCTTTTTACACAACTCAGCAACTACTCCCCTCTACAACGTCCTTGCGCGCGCGCTTTTATAGCGCCTCCGGCGATCAAGCCGCCGGCCTTCAGGACACGCCCATCGGTGTGCTCACCTCGGCCCTGATTGGTCGACACGGCCCTCTAGCTCAGCCCTTGATGACGATGGGCGGGCACGCCTTTCTTCCCCGACCCGAACACATGTTCAATGGTGGTTTTGGAGGGGATTTAATTGGCAATCGAGGCTTGGCAATGACGAAAGGGGATGTGAAAGCAAGGGGATCTACTCTTATTTAATGCAGTGCAATGGAGTGTCATCTTAATGGGAGACAAGGCCTTACCCTAATACACATAATAAAGATATAACTATCAACCAGGGGGAAATCTATGATTGGCTAACGTGTATGCTTTATGGAATTAACTACGGGAACGCCCTTTGACCTTTATACAACACTGGAGGCAGGAGGGTCCAGACTTAAGCAATAATTCACAACAATTTACTACAATACAACACAATAAAAAAACAATCCTCATTTCCGCAACAATATATATATATATATATATATATATATATATATATATATATATATATATATATATATATATATATATATATATATATATATATATATCTCTATATATATATATATATATCTCTATATATATATATATATATCTCTATATATATATATATATATCTCTATATATATATATATATATCTCTATATATATATATATATATATATATCTCTATATATATATATATATATATATATCTCTATATATATATATATATATATATATATATATATATAGAGATATATATATATATATATATATATATATATATATATATATATATATATATAGAGATGTATATATATATATATATATATATATATATATGTATATATATATATATATATATATATATATATATATATATATATATATATATATATATATATCTCTATATATATATATCTCTATATATATATATCTCTATATATATATATATATCTCTATATATTGTTACAGACACGACTTTGATGTTACGGTGGGCCGAGCGGAATGGCCGTCGTGTCCGCACAAATTACCCGATTGTACTCGAACGTTGACGAAGCCGCGCCACGCTGGCTCAATAAGGAAAAAGAAGACACACGGCTGGATTATAATGACAGACACCAATGTTTCGATTCTCAAGTATATTCGTACGGAAAGGTTAGATTACAGGGGCTAGAGGTATATCACAGGAAGACAGGCACTTAGACACACTCTTATATTGACCCCGGACAGACGACAGATAAATGGGACAACGGCTGACTCACACGGGGGTTGATGGCAGGGAAAGGCAGGTATCGGTGGCTCCAGGTGCACCTGGGCTCGGGGCAGAATCAACACGGTTCGGTCCGGTCCAAAGATGCGGGGAGGTCACAGCGCTCGGAGGTAACGTTCTTTCTCAGGCGGGTTCGCTTCCTCTCAGCGATCGCAGGCAACGTTCTTTCTCAGGCGGGGCGCCTCTGACTCAGCGCGCGCAGGTACTTCTTTCTCCAGCTGGGGGCGCATCTCTCGTCACGTCCGCTAAGTCGCCACGTATATCCGGCGGGGAGTGACACGCCCTCGGCTCGCTAGCGCCGCCCCAGATGGAATCGGTCCGCCCTTCTGATTGGGTGCGGGGGGTTACCAGGCTCCGCCCTTGAGGAGGAGCTGACAGCCAGCCCCTCCGTGGTAACCCCGTGGAGCGCGTGGTCAATGGCGCTAATCGAGCCGGTGTGAGGACGCATCCTCCCCCGCGCCGCCGCCATCTCCTCTGTTGTTGTTGTAATTGTTGGGGAAGAAGATGGAAGGAGGTATGGGAAAGGTCCTAAACTCACTACTGATGCCATATAATCACATTCTGGTGCAACGAAGAGTCAGAATTAATGGAAACGAGTCCTTAACTGACATAGATTAAGAATAACTAGCAAGATGTCCGAAAGTTGTCTACGTGTGGTGCGGTGGACCTGGGCACGACATTTAATGGGGGAATAAGGGGAAGGTCGGCTCTACTGAGTGTTATTTACATGCAATGGGACTAGGGAATGGGGGATTGGGGAAAGTTGGGGAGTATTGGAGAAATAGGGGAATATTTACAAGCGGATATGGAGGCCAAATTCCATATTCGCAACAATATATATATATCTCTATATATACAGTCACGTGAAAAAGTAAGTACACCCCATGTAAAGTTTTGACTTTTTCAACATATTTCAACATACAGCTATTCGATCTTCATTTCAACAATATTGATAGATAAAGGTGATATAATATAACAAATATCATGAAACATTTAGATTTTGTAGTCCATTGTATAATTTAAATGAACATAAATGCAAATTTTGCATGTGGAAAAAGTAAGTACACCCCTACATTTATCATGACTTCAAATACCTAAAATTAGAATCAGGTGCACCAACTCAGGTGCAAATGATTAGAACATCGTGAGAGAGGATCTTGGAGGAACCTGTCTTATTTAAACCTCAGACATTTAGTTTGGGTTGCTCTTTGTTGTTGAAGTGTGCGGCGTCACCATGCCTAGATCAAAAAAGCTCTCTGAGGCCTTCAGAAAGAAGGTTATAGATGCCTATGAGTCTGGGAAGGGATTTAAAAAGATATCCAAACAATTTGAAATCAATCATTCGACTGTCCGGAAGATCATCTACAAGTGGAGAAGATTCCAAACAACTGCCACTTGTTCAGGCCAGGCCGCCCCAGCAAGTTCAGCCCGAGAGCAGACCACAAGATGCTGAAAGAAGTCTCTAAGAACCCCAGAATGTCATCATGGGACATACAGGTAGCTCTTGCCACTGTTGATGTCAAAGTGCACGAGTCTACCATTAGAAAGAGGCTGCACAAATTTGATCTACATGGGAGGTGTGCCAGGAGGAAACCTTTGCTGTCCAGTAAGAACATCAGGGCAAAGACCAGCACTTCTGGAACAATGTGCTCTGGACAGATGAGTCAAAGGTAGAGCTATTTGGCCACAGTACCAGAACACATGTTTGGCGAAAACCAAAGACAGCATTTGACCACAATAACCTGATACCAACTGTAAAGCATGGTGGTGGAAATATTATGGTTTGGGGCAGCTTTGCTGCATCGGGGCCTGGGCAGCTCATCATCATAGAATCCACTATGAATTCTTCATTGTACCAGAGGGTGCTTGAGGATAATGTGAGGCCATCTGTCGGAAAGTTGAAGCTCAACCAAAGGTGGACCTTGCAACGTGACAATGACCCTAAACCTACCAGTAAATCCACCAAGGAATGGCTGAAAAGAAAGAAATGGAGGGTTCTGGAATGGCCAAGTCAAAGCCTGGATCTAAATCGCATCGAGATGTTGTGGGGGGATTTGAAACGAGCTGTGCATGCAAGAAACCCCTCAACCATCGCACAGCTGAAAGAATTCTGCATGGAGGAGTGGGCAAAAATTTCTCCCAGTCGATGTCAGAGACTGGTAGACAGTTATAAGAAACGCCTACTTGAGGTTGTTTCTGCCAAAGTGGGCAATACCACCTATTAGAGCCAAGGGTGTACTTACTTTTTCCACATGCGAAATTTGCATTTATGTTTATTTAAATTATACAATGGACTACAAAATGTAAATGTTTCATGATATTTGTTATCTTATATCACCTTTATCAATCAATATTGTTGAAATGAACTTCAAATAGCTGTTTGTTGAAATATGTTGAAAAAGTCAAAACTTTACATGGGCTGTACTTACTTTTTCACGTGACTGTATATATACTAGCTTGGCTCGGCTTGCTACGCTTGCCTCACCACGCGTTGTTACACAGGAACGGGCTTGTTGTAGCTGAGGATAATGACTGTACCTGAGTTGCTGTTTTGTCCTGATTTACACCAATCATAATACAAACAATTATTTTGCACAAATTTATTTGTAGTGTTTGTGATATTACATTTTTATAAGCAATTTAGCTTGAAAAAATACAAAAAAACAAACAAAAACAAAAAACCTCAGCATATACATACAGGAGGGGTAGGTGCAGACTGGAAGTTTGGGACGATTACACCGCACCACCACGTAATTCAAAACACCTCACCACCACGTGATTCAAAACACCTCACCACCACGTAATTCAAAACACCTCACCACCACGTGATTCAAAACACCTCACCACCACGTGATTCAAAACACCTCACCACCACGTGATTCAGAACACCTCACCACCACGTGATTCAAAACACCTCACCACCACATGATTCAAAAACCTCACCACCACGTGATTCAAAACACCTCACCACCACGTGATTCAAAACACCTCACCACCATGTGATTCAAAACACCTCACCACCACGTGATTCAAAACACCTCACCACCATGTGATTCAAAACACCTCACCACCACATGATTCAAAACACCTCACCAACACGTGATTCAAAACACCTCACCACCACGTGATTCAAAACACCTCACCACCACGTAATTCAAAACACCTCACCACCACGTGATTCAAAACACCTCACCACCACGTAATTCAAAACACCTCACCACCACGTGATTCAAAACACCTCACCAACAGCGTTATTAAAAACACTTTACAACCACGCACACAAAAGTTTGAGGGAATAGTTCAGTGACAACACAGACACTGCCCACATATGTAGATATATAGATAGAGGACTGTACCTGAGTTGCTGTTTGTCATGGTTTACACCAATCATAATACAAACAATTATTTTGCCGAATGTATTTGTAATATACGTGATATTACATTTTCTAAACAATTGAATTTGAAGATTTAAGTTTAAAAAAAAAGAAAATTAAAAAAGAAAATCATAAAAAATGTTTTAAATTTTTTTCAAAACAAGTACCCTTAGGACATACCCACGAGAGAGATAGGTGCATACCAGAAGTTTGGTACGATTTTACACAAGTTTGAGGCAGTAGTTCAGTGACGAGACGAGACAAGACAAGACACCACAGACACTGCACATATGTATGTATATAGATATTACACTCATTAATGCCTTGCCCTGCATGTGAAACACTAGGATGACAGTTCATGGCTGGTTCAAGATTCGAACCCAGGCTAGACAGCTCATAGGAGTGTGCATACCTGGAGGCTATCTCACAAGCACTGTTTTACCTTATTTACACATAAATTTTTTTTCTTCCAATTTTATAATATACTAAGATCCTGCGATGGAGTAGCAACCCGTCCAGGATTGTGCTTAATAGCCAAGAAACTTCTTCGGCAGCCCTATGCAGCTGAAGATGCAAAAAGGAGTGGTCATCATTATCATAATACACTAACACATTTTTTCGTCTATTTTGCATTATTTGACATGATATATCATTGCTTGTTAAATTTACATAATTATGTGTAAATCACTGAAAATTTTCCTGTTAATTGGATGCTCAGGCATGGTGGAAGATGTGTTATGCCCGACGACATGTTCAGGCCATGTACACAGCTCTGTCTGCTGTCCAGAATTCCTTTCCATCACAAATCGTCCTCAACAGGTTTGTGCATGGAGGGATGGCTTTTTAGGCAGAGACAGTATTTCAAAGGACGCTTGGTGGTCTTGTTTGTGTGAATGTTATGCTATTGACAGTTTATATTTTCAATAAAAAATTAGTTGTTTAATAAAATAAATTTTTTTATAACTGCATTCCACATGAAATAAACATTGTAATTCTGTAATATATATGACCATACATAATGTCAGCAGTGACTGCTTTATTACCCCGTGCATGTGAAGTGAAAAGTGGGGTTAAGCAATTGGTTTACTTTGTCTGTCTGTCTATAAACATCAGTTTATGATCGAGGAACACGTTCATTTTCATTGAATGTTTGATGTTGAAAACGAATCGTAACATGAATTGGTAAACGAACATGTAGTTTAGCCATACTTTGGCTCTGAATTTGACCCGACCGCACATGCGCAGAGAGGAGTGAGACAATATTTTTACTCTGCCTGTCTGGCAGTGAAACAAAATTGAAAATCATTCCAAACAGGAAACTTAGTTTTTAAGAATGTCATAAAGGACACAAACAACAGGCCCAATGAACAAATGTAATGTGTTAATTAAGGTGGTGTAAAAGACGCTGCATCAACGGCAGTGAACTTCCAAAATAAAATTTATACAACCTTGAAAATATATATTTTAAAATCTAATTACATACTTGAACACTATGGAGCACAAATCATCTTTTTGGCTCCTTCAAAGAACATCATTTATCAGTACTTTCACAAAATATTACTGCATTTTACGTCATCACAAGCAGTCAAATTTGCCGCTCACAGACCCCACCCATGTCCTTGTTTCTGAAGACTGTGTGGGGTAAGGTGTTCTATAAACGCTCTTGTTAATAAAGAAACAACTATCTGCAAGTGATCTACACTGAATGGGAGAAGGTTGAATTTTTTTTGCCATGTTGCACATGTAATTTGTAGATTTACCAAAGTAACAAAATAAATGTTTGTTCAGCCTGTGAGCTTGCAAGGTTATCAGTACCATTGTCAGAATCCTGTGCAGAAACTTCTTTTAAAAAGGCAAAACACCATGATGGTCTCAGCTTTCTGTTTACCTGTTATTGGTTTCTAGTACCAATGATGTCACAAACAACATGCATTTCTGAAAGAGCTATATTAATTAACTGATGGTTCAGATGTATTTATTCCTAACTTTAGATTGGTTTTACTCTTAGAAGCAGGTAAAGTGTTTTTGAAAATTCACTCACGGTGTCTTTGTGTTGTTATCGAGCAAATATATATATCAAGCATTTTAAACCCAAAATAAATAATCTGCATCTTTGAACAATTTTTTTTTTTTTTCAGTAATTGAATACCCGAGTGCAAGAAGTACTTAAGTCACAAAATAACTATGCAAAATTATTAGACATAGATAGTTCCCATACTGTAGATGGAGTTCCTGGTTCTCACTCACTTTGCCCAAGAATGTGACTTAAGTACTGTTTCCCCTCAGGTCTTCAAATTATCCTATTTTTTTTTGAACAAATTTGTATTTTCCTTCTCTTTAACTGAAACTGCCTCAGTGAAACTGCCTCAAAAAAACCAAAAACAAAAAAAACCCCAAAAAAACCATTAACTTCCCTTCATTATAATTGTATCTTCCCGAGGTCGGCTAATTGAGTACCAGTTCACTGGTAATTCCCTGTTTGTCGTTGAAGGCGGCAAAAAGGGTTGGCGTCAGGAAGGGCATCCGGCCGTAAAACATTGCTTCAAAAAGGGGACCAAAAAACAACAACTACCACGGTCCCCGAAAAGGCCAACCCCCGCTTTGCGGGGAAAAATGGCCTCTAAACGGTGGTTTTTTTTTATAATTGTATCTGATTTAGAATTTTGTTCTCTCAGGCAACAAGAGCAGGACGTGTGCATGAAAGTAGACATCAAGGCCTCTGTGTTCAAACAAGCAAAAACTGATGCCCCTGAGGAAATACCGAATGATAGTAGAGCTGAACAGCAAATTGCAAAAAGCAATTTCTCTGCTGGTATTTTTGCAATATTGGTGAGTTTCAACATATGGCCTTCAATGGTTCAATGGTTAAAAACAATCATTCAACAGCTAAATTGTTTTTTTTAACCTTTGGTGTTTGTGTTTTTCCAGTTGAATAATCATGTATTGTTTTTGTTCAGGAAGGAGTTGAAGAAAACTCATCCAGTAAAGCAAATGTTGAAACCCAGAAGGAAGTTCAATGGGAAGATCGACCGGAAGAGACAATAAAGCAGCATCTTTTGATTGCCTCCAATAGTTCTATTGAAGGGAAATCTGTTGCTCCTTGCACTGAAGATGATGACATTGCCGTTGCTGAGCAGTCACAAGCCAAGCCAGTGTTGTTGAGCAATGATATAATTGAAAAACAAGCCACTGAATGTTTGTCTGAAATGGACAGAGAATTAGCCTTGGAGCTAAATGAAAGCCTGAGCTTGGATGAAAATGAAGATTATGAGCAGGCCAATTCAGACCATCTGAACAGGAAAGATGCAACAAATGCAAAATCATTTTTGCACCAGAGGGAAAACAGCCTTCTGGATTCTGGGGAACTTGTATTGGAATCAACAAATCAACTAGACAGTCTGGGTGTCTCTGATTTGTGAGTACACTGTCTTTCTTAAAGCTTTCTGAAGCAGGGATGCTAGGGATCCATTGGATTTTGGTAATTGATATTATAGCTTCACTTATCTCACCAACCTCAGACTTTTATGTGCTTTCTCAAAACGCTCAAGATTTTATGATCGATCCGATGTCCAACCTATGGCCAAGTGTACCGTAGTTCAAACTCTAATTTATTTAAAAGATAAACACAAAGCAACACGTTGGATTGCCATTGTATACAGTAATGTAAGATGGCTCAATATCGAGAGAGAACTAGAAACTGCCCATTACTGCAACAATGTTCCATATTCGGAAACAGCTAGAATTTCCCCAAGGACTCATCTTTCCACAAACTGTAAAATTTAACTTCAATATTAACACTTGTCGCCTTTTTACTCTACTCTCCATTTACAATTAACATATTGCCTCAAAATACATCCCAGTCACATATGAAAAAATATGAATTCCATATTGAATCACAGGTGTGTGTGTGTTAATATTGCACACAATACTACTTAATGGTCTCGTGTGTGTGTGTGTGTGTGTGTGTGTGTGTGTGTGTGTGTGTGTGTGTGTGTGTGTGTGTGTGTGTGTGTGTGTGTGTGTGCGCACATGCATGCACATGCAGCACACGTGCACAAGTTGCTGTTGTTGGGTTTCAGGAGATGGAACGGAGACCTACTAGTTCTCAAAGTATCCACCTCCATTAGCGTGTGCGTGTATATAAAATATATATGTACAGGGTGAGCCAGAAATATGGTTATTATTAACACTCATATAAAGGTAATAAAATGTTGCATTTCAAAACAATTTTTTACAAGAAAGTGAAGTACATAACTTGCCATTTATTTGTGGGAAAGAACATCGAGGAGATGCGCACCATTTCATCTGACACATTCCTCCAATCTTGGACGCCAATTATTCATGACGTTCTTCAACATGGCCACGTCAATATCATTGATTTCGTGTCTGATGTTTTCCTTAAGTTCATGAAGAGTTTGTGGACTGTTAACATACACTTTGTCCTTTAGATATGACCACAAGAAATAATCACATGCAGTCAAATCGGGTGACCTTGCTGGCCATGGAATATCGCCATTTCTGGAAATGACATGCTTTGGAAAGAGTGCCCTTACAGTAGTCATGGACACTCTGGTGGTGTGGGAGTTTGCACCATCTTACTGAAACCACGTCATTGGGCTCACTTTGGCAAATCTGTTTAATTCTCTGGAGAGGAAGTTAGAAACCATATCGGTATATCGAGCTGCACTAACAGTGACGACATTTCCATTATCGTTCTCAAAGAAGTAAGGCCCTATGATGCCGAACGACGAAAGTGCACACCACACCGTGACTTTGGGACTGTGTAACGGTTTCATGTGCATCTCTCTTGGGTTTTCGGCTGTCCAAAAACGAGTATTTTACTTGTTGACATCGACATGCAGATGCAAATGTGCTTTATCAGACATGAACAAATTGTTAGCAATGTTTTGGTTTTCATTTCTGTCCATAAATGAAAGCATTCCCTCACAAAAATTATTGCAGGCAATCTCATCATCTTGGCTTAATTCCTGGACAGTTTGAATTTTATAGGGATAAATGTTTAAATCCTTTTGCAATATGCGGCGTAGTGATGTGTGAGAAATTCCTAAGGCTGATGCATGCTTTCGGCTGGAGCGATGCGGACTTCTCAAAACTGACTCCCTCACACGCTCAATGTTTTGTGCCGTTCTTACTGATTTGGGTGCTCCCGGCGGTTTCTCTTTTAAAGTTGAACCGGTCCTCTCAAACTTCTGAACCCATAACTTGATAGCACGAACAGATGGCACATTTCCATGAGGTTGAACATTGAAATGGAGTTAAAATTGATGTTTTGAAAGGAATCATTATTCTTGTAAAAAGCTTTGATAGCGAAAGCGCGTTCTTCACCTGACCAGTTCCCACATGGCCACTCAAGTGTTCTGTCTTTAAAAAAAATAAAACAAAATCAGTAAAAAAAAAATGCATGTTATGTACTTCAATATCATGAATGAATTTATTTTGAAATACAATTTTTATTTCCTTCACACGAATTTCAGAAATGACCATATTTCTGGCTCACCCTATATATACACAAAGAATTAAGTTAAGCACCCCTACACAACGAATTAAGGTAAGCACCCCCTAATATATATTCTTTGTGTATATGTATACATTGGCATATATTCTAAGGTATGTGAGATCAAATAATGATTGGTATGACAATAACCTGCCACAGCAACGCATACGACGGCTTACAGGGTCTATGAGACGTAGGGTTGAGTCAGTGATCCGATCACGTGGGTCCTACACACGTTATTGACGCAAAGATCGCTAGAGGTCTTCTCAGAACAATGACTGTACGTTAGAAAACATAAACGTCATCCACACTGTCCGTGATGGACCTATAGCTCCATACTTAAATTGAGGTGAAAATATGCCTAAAATTCCCAAAAAATTTCACCTTAAATTATTCAGAATAAAATATTGAAAACGGCATGATTGTTATGTTTTTATGTGACCATAATATCACTTCTCCAGAAAATATAGCAATATCATGGGTATATTACACTGTTTTGACGACAACAAACTTGTAATGTGCGAGGTTGTAAAAAAACGGGGGGGGTGCTTAACTTAATTCTTTGTGTATAGATGCATATATATATATATATATATATATATATATTGTTACAGACGCGGCTTTTAGATGTTATATTGACCGAGCGGTGGTGTATTTAACCGCGTCCGAACAGTTACTCCCCGATTAAAACCCGATTCCACCCGACGTTGACCAGATCGCCCCACAGATATTCAATCGGGAAATCTCTAAAGCGACCGAAAGAGAAGGAAAAAGAAGAAGAAGAATACGGAGGAAGAACAGATTTATTATACACACACAGCGATGGATGGAAGAAGCAGTAACACAGCGAATGGTTAACTTACACTATTCATTTTTACTTAGCCCCAAGACAAACGAGCAGGACAGGACGTTCACACTTACACAGGGGATAATTGCAGGCAGGTAGGCTTGAGATGGATCGCTTGAGAGGCAGGCAAGGTCGGGAGGCCGCCGTTCGCAATTCCTCGCGGTTTTTGGCGGGAAACCTCCGTCGTTTCTCCACTGCGGTAGACGTTACGCGCTGGTTCGGCACACCTGCTCCTCTTCTGGGGTGGAGCCGTCTCCCTCCCTTCAGCGCGTCTCTCCAAAGCTGGTCTCCTTGCCGAGTACCTCTCCTCTTTGGCTTGGAGCGTTTCGCATCTCACCGCCTCTCTTTGGTGCAGCCTCTTTGCTCCTCTCCCAGGGTCATCTCCAGCTCATCTCCAGTCATCTGGTAAAGCAGTCCCTTGCAGTCGCTTTTATCACCTCGAGCGAAATCAAGCCGCCGACTCCGAGGGCACGCCTACCGGGTCACTCACCGCGGTGTTGATTGGCTGTTAGGGCTGGTTCACTCCTTTCCTCTTATGACGAGGTGGAGACACGCCTTTCTTCCCCAACCTTACCTCGTGGCCAATGGTGGTTTGAAGAAAACCAGCCAAAATGCGGAAGGCAATTGGAAGGGAGGTTTTGGGGAAATTGGAAGGGCCTACGCTTATTTTGTTTGATACAATGCAAAGTCAATCTAGTGGGAAAACACATACTTAGCCTACATGGAATAAGGAAATACACTATTTAAAAGATATATCGTGACCTGCGTGTATATTTCATGCAATTAACTAGGACGCTGACTGCGACCATTATTTACATTACAGGGTGGTACCGTACGTTTGTAACGTTCACATTGTAACGTTTTCACATTCGTTTCACTTCCTCCAAAATTGTTACACTTCTCAAAAACCGTTACACTTCTCAAAATCGTTACACACTTCTCAAAATCGTTACACTGCACCCCCCTTTCTTCAGGTCCGTCCTCGGGCCTATTAAACTTTAACTTAGTGTGACACGTAGGTGTAATTCCCTCTACAATTAACCTGACCCTGAGTGTGACAATTTTAAAACACAAATAAGTATGTCCCCCTATTGCATTGCATCCTGTCTAACAGACTCAAGCCCACAGCTAACCGAATTACGGAATTATTCTCAAACTATACATTTACGGTGGGGAGCATTATTTACAATGACGTGATTTCTTATTTACAACGCAACCCAGGACCTGTGTTTTTTTTTTTTTTTCCTTTTTAGGGAACAAGAGAAAGAAATTCCTGTTGGGAGGGAGGAGACAGCACGCATTGCATCGATGCACCAGTACCAATACCACCAAAGCACCCAAAAGCACCAAACACCACAAAGCACCACAAAGCACCCAAAAGCACCATCCAGTGCGCAGTCACCATGGCTCATAATAAACACAACAAAACAACTGGTGGTGGTCTTCTCTTTCTCTGCTGGGCCGATGTTCTTCCCGACGTCTTCTGGCTTCATGCGGCCTATTTGGACATAATAAAAAGCACAACTTGTGTCCATTTTTTATTTAGGGCTTCAGGGGCCAACTAAGGGTGGTCCACCTGTTTGGCATAGGTGCCACCTTACCGAGGTCCGCAAGCAAGATTCCCTGGCCACTATGGCCGGTTTCCAACAGAGGTGCCCTGCCCCAGAACCTGGGGTCCATCAAGTGGTACTTGGCCGCAGAACAGCGGTCCATAAAGTGGTACATCAACGCAATGCATGCTGGTTCTGGGAATCTCGGGCGCACAATGGCCACCTCACGCACGCTCCCATCGGCACCCAATGGCGCACAGGTCATGTGGGAGACAAAAGAAAGACAATTGAGCGAGGGGTAAGGTCACAAGGGTACACGTCAATAAGGCAATGCAAGGTGAAATGCGTACGGAGGCCGAAGTGAGAAAGCTCGTCCCTACCGTACGTCACCCCCCTGTCACCTACCCTACCCTTGTTCTCACCCCATATGTACAAAAATCTACACATTTACAAATTCGTCACTACTGTCACGTCTTCCCCATATTTCCCCTATACCAAATTCGTCTCCACAATCCCTTTACTTCAAAATTTGCCATCACCAATTCATCATCAATCCTCATAAGGAGGGAGAGATGGAATTACGCACAAGGTCACACCCACGTCATGATGCGTCTCACAATCCAAACATTTGCATCATAAAAAAATAATCAAAACATGGCATGGTGTGGAGTACCTGTCACCTCAGGTGAGTGGATGCAGATGGTGCGAGGAGATCCTTCATCCTAACTATCCTCTAAATGACTTTAACACACTTTACACTACCCGGGGTCTTTCCCTGCCAATCCATTGGCTAACTTACACTATGGGTTCTAATAACCAATTCCCATTGGCCAAACTGTGGTGCTCCTCAATTTGGGGTCTCACTCCCCCGATTCATCTCCCGGTGCTCTAGCACAATTTCTGGGCTGCGACGTGTACCTCTCCCAACAGGTCTACCCACCTGCACACCTCCACCACTGTAGTTGCCACCCGAGCTTACCTAGCTCCTCACCCTAACCTAACTAACTGGGGACAGCCCCTCTCCTGGCTCTGTCACCCCATGGTGCCCTCTGGCACTGGGCTACCCGGGTCCGTCCTCCGGATCCTCGGGCCCCATCCACAACAACTACTACCGGCTCCCAGAGCCCACCTGCGGCCTCACCTGGCCGACATCCTCACAGTGGTGGAGTGCCCCAAACCAACTACTCACACTAACAGGCTACACGCCCAGCCATTTCCACAACACCAACGCACCCATCCACATACCATTCTGTCACCCGCACCACAGATGCCAATATCCAACCACAATTTACCTGTACCCTCTACCTAACACTTACACTACCCGCCCCGGGTATCCGTGATGGGGGTCCACTTCCCCCATTCACACCTTCGCACCATCCACTCCACTCCACAATTTCCACCATTCTCACTCCACGACCATCCATTCCAATACTCCAGATATTCCACACTACCATTTATTCCACACAGCCACATACACCTGTTCTTCATTCACCTGTCGTTGCACACCTGTGCAATCATACCTGGTGCCACCTGCACCCTCCTTTCTTCCTGGACCATTTGGTCAACACAACACGCAATCACCGCTACTCCCTCATACACTGCTCCACACACCTGTTCAGTTGCACACCTGTGCAATCACACCTGTTCCATTCTCACCTGTTCAATCCTCACACACACGGCATCATCTCAGCTAACTACTCCCCTCTGAAACTTGCGCTTCCCAGTCGTCCCTTTAAACTATTGCGCTCCCACGTCATTATAATCCACACTAATCTACCTGCGTCCCCACTACAGGTATCAGTCACTAACTAACCTTAACGTCACCTAATGTCATCTTCGCTAGGGCCCTATCAATATAACCTAACCCACCCGGGCTAGTTTTCACTGCCATACACCCCATAAGCTATTGCTCCTTTGCCCCCACGTCTGTGAGGGATGGTGGATTTGCCATCCCACCACATCGGGGGTCTCTCACTATCAATTTTGCTCGTCCAAATTCCAACCAATTCAAAAATTTTCCATTTACTGCCAATTCTATTCACTTTTCTAAATTTCGTTTCAAATCACTACCATCATCATCCGTCTACTTATTACATCCTCTCGGTGCGCCAATTCACATCTACAGCCCGGCTTCGTACAGCCGAGCCATGAACGCGGATTCTTTTGTGCTGGCGGCTGGATGCGTCCCGCATTCGGGGCAGGGGCGGGGGCTTACCCGGGCCGAGATCCCACGCATCACCTCGGCGTGGAGCCATCCAATGTCCCGATCTCGACCTGCCGGCACGTCTCAACAAAACGTGGTCGCCATAGCGACCCTTCCTATCCAGCCGCCCGCTCCGCCTAGTGGAGCCCGGCCGCGGCCGTTCCACGCGAGGCCCAGCGTGGATCGCGCACGGCGGTCCTTTCGAACCCGCCGTGGCTCGGATCCCCGCTGGTTCTCGCGGCACGCGAAGCCCGGCACGCACCGAGGGCCCGATTCGGCTATAAGTCGCCCTAACCGCTAAACCGGTTACCGTCGACGCTTCACCTGGACGCTGACATGCATACGCTACCCCTTTCTTGCTCATACATGCAGCTGTTCCCATTCTCCTCGTACCTTTCCTTACACACCTCGGTACACTCATTCCGTTCGCCGACTTGGTCACACACCTGACCACCGAACACTTTGGCACACATTCGTTGGTCGCACACCTCACCAACACACCTCTTCGCGCCCCTTTCT
This sequence comes from Myxine glutinosa, assembly GCF_964187855.1. Lineage (NCBI taxonomy): Eukaryota > Metazoa > Chordata > Myxini > Myxiniformes > Myxinidae > Myxine > Myxine glutinosa. The sequence continues at coordinate 110,201,401 of NC_136267.1, forward strand.
CCGTCGCCTCCTCTGTGACAATCACAGGTGTGCTCTCATTCGCACACCCTACCACGTGCCTCACTACCAACTCAAATGTGCCTTCCCACACACGCTCTACCATTCCAGGTGTGCATCCTTCCATCCCAGGTGTACATCCTCGCTCACCTGTCACAACCAACTCACTCTCCTTGTCACTCTCACTACTCTCACCTCCACTCTTGACAGCGCACTCACCCTTACTCTCGACGGCACACTCTTTCCTCATGCACCCGTCCGTTACACACCTTTCTCGCGCACACCCTCCCGTGTTACATCCTCTGTAACACTCACCACAGACGTACCCTTTCTCGTTACATCCTCTGTAACACTCACCACAGGTGTACACTCTCTCGTTACTCCCTCCGTAACACTCACCACACCGCGCTTCCATGTACCCCCTCGCACACGCGCTTCGACCAACTCACTCTTGACGGCACACTCACTCCTCGGCGTGCACTTTTTCCTCACACACCCCATGGTCGGACATTCTCGCACACCTCTTTTTTCGCACACCTGACCTGTCACACACTTCACCAACGGCCTTTCACGAACACCCGGATCCAAACCAATCCCCAAGCCGACTGAAGCTTTCCCCACATCATATACATTGCCACTCACCTCCGTACTTCGTCTCCGCACCTCCTTTGCCACCTGCAAACTCTTTATTTGGTTAGTGAGCATCACATCATGATTTGAACACAGACCTTGTACATATTCCATGACTTCCTCCTTTATCTCCCTTTTAGTTTCCCTCCGTCTCTTCTTAATTTCACTCACCCCCTCTTCCACCTCCTCTAATTTTTCCTTTACCTCCTTCATCTCCCGGTGCGCCCCCTCTATTTCTTCCTCTAACGCCACCTTAACCGTTTCGATGTGCGTCCTCACCTCTCGGTCCTTCGTCTCCATCACTTCTGTCACCTCCTCCACCCTCATTGTCAGTTCCTCCCGTACCATCTGACATTGCCTCTGCGTCGCTATTAATTCGTTTTTAATTTCTTTTTGTGTCGCCTTTAACCCTCCTAGTACCGCAGTGTTCTTTTGAACCTGCTCCACTAACTTAGTTTGTCCCTCTGTCAGCTGTTCCACCTCCTCCGTCAGACCCTCTATGCCCCCTTGTAACTTAGCCGTATTATTTCTCACCTCTTTCTCCATACGCTTCTCCCCTCGCTTTACCTCCTCGCGCAGCCCCGAAACCTCCTCACTCACCCCTCGTCGTATTTCCTCCATCTCTTTTGTAGATGCCACCCTCATCTGTCCCAATTCATCCCTCTGAGCATCCAGTTTGGTTTCTACCCCGATTTTCACCTCCTCTATCTGCTCTCCCATTTGTTTGATTTCCCTGGCAGATTGTTCCCCTATTTCCCGCAATTTGTCCTCCATCCTATTTTCTAACCCCATTAACCCATTTTTCACCCCCTCTAACTGATTCTCCTGGGCAGCCATTCTGTTTTCCACCCCCGTTAACCCATTTCTCACCTCTTTTATCCCGTTGTCTAACCCCTCAAAATTATTGTCTAACTTCCCAAATTTCTTGTCTAACTCCTCAAAATTATTGTCTAACTTCCCAAATTTCTTGTCTAACTCCTCAAAATTATTGTCGAACTTCCCAAATTTCTTGTCTAACTCCTCACCGGTACCCCTCGCTTCGTCCCTCATTACCCTCATTTGCTCACCCTGAGCATCCATTTTTGCTTCTAGCCCCATATTTGCCATTAGTATGGTTGCATTAATCTGCGCCATGAGGTCCCGCACATCAATTCCCGCTATTTGCGCAGCGGGCGCGGCTACCCCGCGCTCGTGCGAGCCGCCACTTTGTGCGTCTGATACCACGTGCGCGAGAGCGCCATTTTGTGCACCTGATACCCCCTCAACCACATTGCCAATGTTCTCCTCCTCCCTTTCCTCCACATACATTTCCCCGAGGTCCTGGGTCGATTCCACCCTGTCTATCTCTCCCACCGACATCCGATCGCCTTGATTGTCCATGGCGCGATCTCAAAATTCGGGTTTTGCTTTATAAAACAAAATAAATTTCGGCAGCTTGTAATTTTGAGCGCGTTAAGCGCGCTTCGGGTCCGATTTCGGGTCCGATCTCCCTCCTCGACACCAATTGTTACTCTAATAGTACAATTGGTGTTCCAAAATTTGGGCCTAACAAATTTAGTCCCAGGTCCGAATCCAACTCCTGACAACCAAATGTTACAGACGCGGCTTTTAGATGTTATATTGACCGAGCGGTGGTGTATTTAACCGCGTCCGAACAGTTACTCCCCGATTAAAACCCGATTCCACCCGACGTTGACCAGATCGCCCCACAGATATTCAATCGGGAAATCTCTAAAGCGACCGAAAGAGAAGGAAAAAGAAGAAGAAGAATACGGAGGAAGAACAGATTTATTATACACACACAGCGATGGATGGAAGAAGCAGTAACACAGCGAATGGTTAACTTACACTATTCATTTTTACTTAGCCCCAAGACAAACGAGCAGGACAGGACGTTCACACTTACACAGGGGATAATTGCAGGCAGGTAGGCTTGAGATGGATCGCTTGAGAGGCAGGCAAGGTCGGGAGGCCGCCGTTCGCAATTCCTCGCGGTTTTTGGCGGGAAACCTCCGTCGTTTCTCCACTGCGGTAGACGTTACGCGCTGGTTCGGCACACCTGCTCCTCTTCTGGGGTGGAGCCGTCTCCCTCCCTTCAGCGCGTCTCTCCAAAGCTGGTCTCCTTGCCGAGTACCTCTCCTCTTTGGCTTGGAGCGTTTCGCATCTCACCGCCTCTCTTTGGTGCAGCCTCTTTGCTCCTCTCCCAGGGTCATCTCCAGCTCATCTCCAGACTCCAGTCATCTGGTAAAGCAGTCCCTTGCAGTCGCTTTTATCACCTCGAGCGAAATCAAGCCGCCGACTCCGAGGGCACGCCTACCGGGTCACTCACCGCGGTGTTGATTGGCTGTTAGGGCTGGTTCACTCCTTTCCTCTTATGACGAGGTGGAGACACGCCTTTCTTCCCCAACCTTACCTCGTGGCCAATGGTGGTTTGAAGAAAACCAGCCAAAATGCGGAAGGCAATTGGAAGGGAGGTTTTGGGGAAATTGGAAGGGCCTACGCTTATTTTGTTTGATACAATGCAAAGTCAATCTAGTGGGAAAACACATACTTAGCCTACATGGAATAAGGAAATACACTATTTAAAAGATATATCGTGACCTGCGTGTATATTTCATGCAATTAACTAGGACGCTGACTGCGACCATTATTTACATTACAGGGTGGTACCGTACGTTTGTAACGTTCACATTGTAACGTTTTCACATTCGTTTCACTTCCTCCAAAATTGTTACACTTCTCAAAAACCGTTACACTTCTCAAAATCGTTACACACTTCTCAAAATCGTTACAATATATATATATATATATATATATATATATATATATATATATATATATATATATATATTATATATATATATATATATATATATATATATATATATATATATATATATACTGTATATATACATTATGTGTAACACATATATGTGTATAATCATATCAATATGTGTGTATATAATATTTATAATATGTCACATATAATATGACAAATGAGGAAGCAAGAGCAGTGAGAAAGTATTGGGTTGTAACTGCTGCATGCATGTAATCGTTGTAAATGGTGTTCCTATTGTATTGACCCTGAGCTCAGCAATGCAATCACAAGCATTGTGTGCTGGATCTAGGCTCATGATGCTAAAAGGAACACTGCAAGTACATGACCATGCAAAGGTCAATACTCCTTTCACTAGCTACTGAGGGAGACTGAGTGAAGGATGATTATAAAGAAAGGACTGAGGGCACGATAGAGCAAAGCAGAGGGAGAAAAGGAGAAATAAGGTGTTAGAATGAAGAAAGAAATTTTTTTTTGGGTGATTTGGTTACAAAAAATAGCTCCGACGCATATCTCATGAGATTCTCATGAACTATCTTCATATCCCATGATAAATGCTTCACATATTTTTCTAAGGGTTATAATTAGTTGTTTAGAGGTTTAAGTTTTAGAAGACTCTACAACTAACAAGTCCTACTCATAATAATGTGCATATGATATTGCTTCCTCGTCATGTGCCCTTTGCTCTTCATGCAGGCCCCAGGTACAGCAGAAGTTGTCTGGTGATGAGGTTGAGGCATTGCTTCGAATGCTTACCATCAAGCAGGAGAACCTCGACTCTGAGTGGAAAGCCCATCATATCCCTGGCCTTCATCTTCAACACTTTAACCTTATGCTTCCTACTCGCCCTACCAGGTCTCGGGATGGCAGGTGAGGACCTCGCTCCATTTTATACTGTGACAGTCCCGTTCTATTTTGACCTTGTCGACCATGGATTACAGCTCGAGTGATTGGCTATGAGTTGGTCTACTTTACAGTGTTCTAAGACAGGAGGAACTTGTACAAGGACATGATGAGATATCATTGTACTTTTACATTAATTACAATGCCATTGGTAGTTAATGGACAAATCATTACAGGATATGGGATTTGAACCTGGGATCCAAGCTTTGCTGGAAATGTCATACAGGCCAACCCAAAATTATACAGTGTGAACACGGCATTTATTCAAGTAGGTTTTGTCGTGAAATATAAGAGTCGGTGAAGGATAAAGTTTATTCCAGACTCAGTTTTCATGGTAGTTAAAACGGCTAATGATCGTTCACTCTTGTTTAGGTATCCACTATATACTGTTGTGAACAATAAACAGAAATCGTGAAATCATTATTTATAAATGTTGATACGTGGAAAGTAAACACGTGGAAAAGATTGTTTCGTTGATAATCATCTGTGAAGTATTCACCTTCTTTTTTATTTAACTTGGCCGTCTTGTTTTAATATTTAATTGAATGTGACAAACCAGACTTGACAGCGTAATGGTTAGTGTCTGCTTTGAGTTTGGGTGGTCAGCAGTTCGAACCCGACCCCAGCAGAGTCATACCAAAGACTTTAAAATGGGACGTGCTGCTTCCTTGCTTGATGTTCAGCATTTAAAAATCATAGTGCACAGACAACCATAGGTTGACAACCATTGCACAGGCCTAGGCCTAGTGGCCTCATCCTGCATTTAAATTCCTTGGAAGGGAACTCATAAAGGTGTTTTCACTAGGGTACCTCACCTAAGGTCAACTGTTTTGAAAAATATGCAATCTGTGTTCACATTAGTACAGAAAATACCTTTGCTTCATGATTAAGGAAACAGGCTCCATGATGCAGCATTTACTACTGGCACCATGCTTACCATCTTGGGTTAAATTCCAGTTGAATTACACTCCATGAAAAAGTGAATGAAACCAGTCAATTTGAAGTGAACACATTGCTGTCTGAAATATCCTCCCACCAAATTGGCATTATGAGGTGCGGGTGAGGCAGGATAGCTCAGTTATTAGTGTGCTCACCATTGAACTGCCTAGTTTTGGTTTGATCCAGTGAGACTGGTAGGGCACTAATAAATTGACACTATAAAATGTATTGCTGCTTTTCCCACTACCTTACAGGAGTCCATTAAAGAGTCGATTTCGAAACCTTCTGAACAGCCGGCGGCAAGTGGACAAAAAGGTTGTGAAAGGATCATTAAGATCTCGCTCTGCACTGAAAGGCTTCATTGACTCGACCATGTTGTCCACAAATTCACTTTTGGAACCAAGCAAACATGGGCAAACTCGACGCTGGTCCCACGGTGTAGTTACATCCAGCCAAGGTACATCTTGAGCTTTGAAGTTGGTTCCTATAAAGAATGCCAAAAACGTTCTTCTGAAGATCCTTATTCTTCTCTTGCAGCTCTTGTGGAGTCCCAAGTTGTTCCAGAGGCAACCAAACCTCTTGATACAGTACAACCAACCGGGATATCTCGTAAGAGAAGCATACGGATCAGCCGCGAGGCGTCAGCATCTGCACAGTGGGAACATTCTACAGGAAAGCGCACAGTCTCTTCTAGTGACCTGCATCATCTCAATGACTTTTTGCTGCAAAAGGTGTGTTCCTCTCATTATTTTGTCTTTGGAACGAAAAAGTTACAACTAAAACCAATGTAGTCATTGGATGGATTTTCTTGCGAGGTCACTGTAATGACTCTATATGGTGTATATCTTCTGAACTGTACTCTTTACTTAGTCTTTTTTTTTTCATTTTAATCTAATCATTTGTTTAATCTAAGGAATATTGTCGTGTGGACTGCTCTCAGTTAAGACCGAGAGTAAGCCACGGATGGAAATGAGCGTTGATGAAGGCGTTCGGTTCAATTGATGGCGGATGATACGCGAGGAGGAGGAGGAAGAATACCAACTCACCTGGACGGCCGGCGCAGGCGTCTTCACCCTGCAAATTAACTCAACCCGAGGCGGAATTAAAGTGTACAAAAATAAGATTTATTAAACGGAACCCGAGAACAATGAAAGGTGCGAGTAACTAAAACCCCCTTATGAGCGCTCCTACACACAGACGTATCAAACGAACAAAGGAATATATATGAAAAGAAACGCGCCAGGTGTGTGTTTGTGCTGGCTTAGCTCTATTCGCTGGAGTGTTCTCGTAAAAGTCGCCAAACTCGAGCAGGCAGTCCAGACGCGGCTCTGGTGTTGGTGGGAAGAAGGCCTCGACGCACCCTTGTTCGCATGCTGTTAGCCCAGCGTACGCTGCTGCGGCAGGCCTCGCATCCCCGCGCGATCGCTCGCGAGGTCCAGTGCATGAACGCAGGGAAGGAGGATCGTCAGTGCTCCAACCTCTCTCCACCGTCCGTCGTCGCCCAACAAGCAAGGGTCCCATGTCAGAGAGCAATGGCGGAGGGCAAGAAGAGAAGAGAGTCCAGGGCAAGCCGAAGGTCCAAGCGCAAGAGGACAGTCCAAATGAGAGCACAAAGGGAGAGAGAGAATATGTCCTTCCATGACCATCGCTATGGCATCCAAAACGAGAAAAAGAAAATTCCGGCTCGCGAGTCGTTTTGTCGCTCGTCGTCTGACGTCACTGGCCCTCCCTACCAATCAGTCCGTCACCTCTCGACCACTCGAATGTTCTTCCTTAGTCTGCCAATCGGGCAGCCTTCGTCCCGCCTCGTCTCTTCCTTCAGTGACCAGCTTCTTGCCCCTACCTTGACCAATCACGAGTCCTTCTGGGTGTGGCTCTCGGCCTGCCTGACCGATGAGTGTTGCTATGCAAGTTCGTGATGTAGCTGGCTGCAGTTCTATAGGCAGTGCCTCGAACTGGCTTCCCGTGAGTTTTGTTGTGAGGGGAATTTAAGTAGTGTGTGTGGTGTAACTAATGGGCCTAACTAATGTCTATGGTGCGTTGCCATACGAGACAAAGGAATGATCACAGAGGGAACGACGTACAAGGGAATTAACATAATCCCTGAACTAAATAACATGCCCTTGTGGCGGGGACAAATATCCAACTTATCCGACATCCGGAATACACAGGTCCCTGACTTACTGTACATCGAAGTAGTTCTTGCTACCCACGATCATCGGAGCACCTACCTATGCAGATCTACCTAAATCTATATATATATATATATATATATATATATATATATATATATATATATATATATATATATATATATGTATATATATATATATATATATATATATATATATATATATATATATATATATATATATATCACTACCCCAAAATTCATAACAATATCTTTTAGTTATTTTAATCTAAGGAATATCTTTTTTATATACATATAGGATCGCAGGCTCATGAAAGAGCTGTCACACATAAATTCCCCACGTACATGCAAACGGAGACACCAGACAATGCAGAACTTGATTTTTCACATGAGACAAACACATCCGTTGACCCTAGGGGAAGTAACTGCCTGGAATACTCTGGGTGCTGTCAACGCCATCCAGTGGCATCACTTTTCTCTCTATAGTTGGAAGGTTAAAAAAGGACACTCAGGCATTGGTCAAAGGCATCGCCATAGGCCTCCTTGCAGGGTGAAAGGTGGGGACCAAGGGCGTAGTTGAGTATTTAAATAGGCTAAGAGGTTTTAATTGCGTATTTAAAGGTGTCCAAGATGGCTTCTAGAGCATGTCAAAGTCGCACTGTCTTAACAAGCCAAGCACATCATGGTAAATTGCATCATGACTGAAATAAGCCAAAATACTGAGATTACGGGACAAATATCATCACAGGAAGGTATGAAAAGTTACTAGGGACACTTTGGTATAAAATTGGACAATCTCGTAAAATACAGGATAGGTGGTAGAGAGTTAGCAAGGCATTTTAATGTGAAATCCTTCCACACATGGGATACGAACCCACTGGTTTAGTCTTTTGTCTATCCTCTAAATACGAGTGTTAAGCGAGGAAGGAGCACGTACCATTTTAAAAGTCGTTTATATGACTCGACTAGGGTCAGAATCGAACCACTGACGTACCAGACACGCAATGAATGCTTTAGCCACAACAAAAGTGAGTTATCAGAGGAGACCTCGTATTTCAATGAGTGTTTTATTAACATTTTGATGGAAAGCTACGAACTTGCACAGCCAACAGTTGAATGGTTGAGTGAAGGTTCAAAGCCATTCCTGAGGCTTATTTTCAAAGTGATGTTGCATAATGTGTTTGAGCTGCTCTTGTATTTCTTTCTCAGCTTGTTTCTAACATCCCACCTTCTTGCTGCTCCCTCCATTTGTCCATATTGCAGATAAACGGCTTGCTTTCATCAAAAATACAATCTTCAAATATTGTGGATCAACTCTTCAAGAAAGCACTGCAGAGGTTTCAAGAGAACATTCATACAATGTGTTTGCCTCTGCCGGTAGGTTGATTTGGGCTGTGTACGCTATTTTTCTGCTTCCACAGGAAGAGGGTTTCTGTGATTGATACACGAGTTATGATTTGGTGCAATATGGTAACTAAGCTGTAAGCACATTCCAAAACAAGTTAGGTCATGCGATGAAGAATGGGTTATTTTGACCTCAATAAAGCATGAAGAAGATTGTTGTTAGCTAAAATCAAGTCATAGATAAGCAAAGTCATAAAAACATGAACACAGCGGAAAGGAGGGAAACAAAAGAGGGACACTTGGAAGAAGAATGGTTAAGGTAAACACTCGGTGAAAACCATCTAAGCCCAGAAATGGACATTTTACACCGAAGGAATAATGAGTGCAACACGGCAATAATGGGCCAAATGCCCTCCTTATTTCCTTGTTTATAGTTGCATAGAATAATGTGATTAGTTAGACTCGGTGTAGTCCTACATAGACTGTTGAAGCCTTTGTATATTCGTTTTCATTCTGCGTAATGAAAATAAATATTTAAATGCAATACGTTTCATTCCTGACAACACATCGATCTTCAAAGGCACAGATGTGATAAGCATACAATGCCTCAAGAATGTCGGGTTTCCTCCCTTTCAGTTTAGTGTTAAACAGCAGTAGCGACTGTTAAAAAAGGTAATAATACATGTTTGTGGTTTATTTTATTTTTTTACCTCTGGTAGGGGTGCCCCACAAGAAAACCACACAATAATTGTGCTATTATCATTTATGCACGTAAACACAACATTTGTCCAAGGAGTAAACCCGCTTGGGGAGGGCTCATATATTATTAGTATTAATATTGTTTTGTAATAACATTGAAATTGTGCTATTATTATTATTGATATAATTACCCTCACCAGAGGAGAGGGTATTGCATTTGGGTCCGTTTGTTTGTTTGTCCGCAAACCCTAACTGAGCAACCCAGCAAGAAGGACCTTGGTTAGGGAGGTGACCAAGAACCTAATGACCACTGACAGAACCACAGGGTTCCTTGACTGAGGTGGGAGAACCTGCTGGAAGGACAACAGTCTCTGCAGCACTTAACAAATCTATGCTTTATTGGAGAGTGGCCAGATGAAAGCTACTCCTGAATAAAAGGCACATGACAGCATGACTGGAGTTTGCCAAAAGGCACGGAAAGACTCGAGGACCATGAGGCAAAAGATTCTGTGGTCTGATGAGACGAAAATTGAACTCTTTGACCTGAATGCAAATCGCTATGTCTGGCGGAAACCAAGCACAGCTCATCACCCATCTGCCACCATCCCTACCGTGAAGCATGGTGGTGACAGCATCATGCTATAGGGATGCTTTTCAGCGGCATGGACTGGGAGACTTGTAAGGATAGAGGGAACAATGAATGGAGCCAAATACAGGCAAATTCTTGAATATAACCTGCTTCAGAAAGCAAAGGACCTGAGATAGTGGCAAAGATTTACGTTCCAATAGCACAATGACCCCAAGCATACAGCCAAAGCAACACTGAACTGACTTCAGAACAAGAACGTGAAAGTCCTTGAGTGGCCTAGCCAAAGCCCAGACTTTAATCCCATTGAGAATCTGTGGAAAGAGTTGAAGATTGTTGTTCATCGACACTCCCCATCCAACTTGACTGTGCTTTAGCAAATTTGCAAGGAAGAATGGAAGAACCCTGGTGTTGGGCTAGCGGCTGGGGTGCCGGCTTAGGATCCTAGGATCCTGGGTTCGAATCCCAGTCGATCGCTGAATTAACGCCAGGGGGGTTGACTCAGCCTGCTCATCCTTCCGAGGTCGCCGGTCGGCTAATTGAGTACCAGTTCACTGGTAATTCCCTGTTTGTCGTAAAAGGCAACAAAAAGGGTTGGCGGCAGGAAGGGCATCTGGCCGTAAAACATTGCTTCAAAAAGGGGACCGAAAAACAACAACCACGGTCCCCGAAAAAGGCCAACCCCCGCTTTGCGGGGAAAAATGGCCTCTAAAGGTGTTTTTTTTTTTTTTTTTTTAATGGGAGAAACTCCCCAAATCCAAATGTGAAAAGTCGATACAGACATACCCAAGAAGCCTGAAAGCTGTAATCCCTGCCAAATGCATTTTTATAATAGGGAAAGGCCTGCCCTTAGCAGTGGCTTTGTGATCGCAGATATCTAGTTGTGTTTTCTCCCCTCTCCCTACATCCAACTTTCATTCATTTATTGAATTGCTCTTTAATCCTGATTTTACCTCTGCCACCAAAGGTGGATGGAGGTTATGTTTTCACCCCTGTCTGTTTGTTTGTTTGTGAACAAAATATCTCAATAAGTTGTGGATGGATTCGGGCGAAATTTGGCAGAGATGTAGCGTATGTCACAAGAACGAAATGATTAGATTTTGGTGAAGATCCGGATTCGGATCCGGCTACTAGAATCTTTTAAGTGATTCTTCACCATTGGGCAATGAGGCCAAAAACGATACATAGCAGGATATCTCAAAAAATTATGGATGGATTTGGACGAATCTTGTTGGACAGGTTGGGTGCGTGACAAGGAAGAATCGATTCGATTTTGGTGAAGATATGACTATGGATTCGGATATGAGAATTTTTTTTTTTAAAGTGATTCTTCACCATTGAGTGATATGGCCAACCAGGTGGAGGTATGCTCTCTACTGAGTGCCGTTCTAGTTTTCTTCATGTTCTTTCAGCCCCTTGTGCATAAGCTTATGTGCAGCCTTTGTCATCCTTCTATTCCCTCCCCCTTCCATTGGCAATAGATGTTTTTTTTCATTGGCTTTAGATGTACACACTTGTCTTTATTTGTACCATTGCTTTTTAATGTGATCGATGACTTCATGCCATTATCATTTGGTAGAATATTTGCCTTCTTCCTCCCAGGGGGGTGCATTGCAAACCCTGCAGTATAAAGACCTGCTGGAGAACTTCGAGAGTGTGTTGACACAAGTCATTCGACAGGAGGCCAATGGAGGTTCCTTGCCTCCATTTCCTATTCCCTTTGGTCTCAATACCATCAAAGTTTTCTTGGATGAATTTGTAAGAGGAAGCCGTTCAGAAGACAGTTGCCCATCCAAGGTGCAGTTTATCAATTTATAACGACCGATGTATGTTGTATCTAAATTTCAGAACATACAGTGGCCAATTTATTTTGTGTAAAAGTAGACCAAAGGCCCGGATGGTCAGTCACCTGGGTCTGGAAATTTTTGATTCATCTTCGGTGTGGTTCAGAAAGAAAATTATCACCAAAGATGTATCAAAATCCTTTGCTTAGTGCCCAAGTAGTGGCCAAACAACTTGTTTTTGTTATTTATGACCCATTAGTGAACTCTTCAAAATTATATTTTGGGGACAGACTTATACATATTCAATATGATTCGGATTGAAGCTGATCACCATTGTTGATTGTCATCCATTATTGTTATATTGTTAAGTAATATTGTTAAGTAATATTGTTAAGTAATATTAAGTAGTTATGTAATATTGTTAAGTCATGTTGGCAGACCGTGAACACATAAACGCAGTATGCGGGAGTTGAACCTGAGATCCCAGCATCATGAGACAGTTACTCAGATCGAAATGTCAACCAAATCATCCAAGTCCTAAGATATTAAAACTAATTATAGGGAAAGATCAACAAGAGGGACAAATAATGCTCCACGAGAACGTTTTCAACAGAGGATCCACAGACCCAGGAGGGTCCCCATGGCCACGTTATTTGGAGTCCTTTTAAGCAAGTACAACACATTTTTATGCAAAGTAGAGTATCATGGAAGAGCTATAACACAGAACATAACCCAGCGGAACACGTGAACATATACTGTGAGAATGAATGAAGAAGGGAAAGGGGTGGAAATGGAAGGAAGACATAGGCTGGATACAAGCTTATGCACAAGTAAGGAGCTAAAAGAACAGGAAGGAAGAACCAGGATTAAAGAGCAATGGAATAAATAAATGGAAGGTGGATGCAGGGAGAGGAGCAAAAACACAATAGCTACCGCTCTGTAAGATGCCGATGTGTGGAGGTGAATCTGGCTCAAGTTTGCTAAATTTCCTCATTGTTACCATTATTAATTTGATTTACCTGCCAAAATGTTGGCAGGCTAAAGCTTATTGCTTCCGAAAATAATTTATTATACCACAGGCAACATCTTTCATCCAAGGCATTCAAATGATGAAAGAATATGCAGATGTAATTTGCAAGGAAAACAGGTTGGCAACACAATAAAGGCCATACAGTGGGCTAGTGCCGGTCTATTGTGCAGGCTCCCTCCAGCCCATACACGCACCCGCTGGGCTTGATCTGGGTTGATGGCGTAAAACAATACACCGTTCATGAATACCTGGACAGGACCATGTGTCCGTGGAGCAAGTTGAGGGTATATGCGCAGGCCAGGAGAAGAGAAGAGGTGAGGAGATGAGCTGGTCCAGAGAAGCAGGATGGTTGCTGAGAGCGAGACAATAGATGAGTAAACAGAGAGCCCTGAGAGCAATCACACTCACGATTTTAATGGATCTGGCATGGGACATCACCCTGGTTGTTCATTGGTGTTGACTGCTGTTCTGCCACAGCAGTGGTCTCCCAAGCTCAATCGGGATCCAGCTGTCGGGCTCCATGACCGCCTGCACCAGAACCTTTTTTTTCTTCTTTTCTTTTTAACCATTGAGGCCTTCTTCACTAACACATGTGGCCTCGCTTAATTAAAGAGGGGCAATTAGAGGAAAAGGATATATACATAATTGGTGAAAATATGAAGGGAGAGATGAGGAACTATACCAGACAAGAAATCCTGGCAGTGACAATTGGGGTAATTATGAGACAACTGATCTGAACAAAATTTAGGATATAAGAGACCACCTTTAGAGGCCATTTTTCCCCGCAGAGCGGGGGTTGGCCTTTTTCGGGCACCGTGTTCCCCTTTTTGAAGCAATGTTTTATGGCCGGATGCCCTCCCTGCCGCCAACCCTGTTAGTCACCTCTTGCGACACACAGGGAATTACCAGTGAACTGGTACTCAATTTGCCGACCTCGGAAGCTGAGTCAACCCCCTTGGCGTTAATTCAGCGATTAACCGGGATTCTAACCCAGGATCCTAGGATCCCAAGCCGGCACCCTAACCGCTAAGTCAACACCAGGCTAATTTAGGATATAACTGCCTAATTAATTAACTCCTACCCCAAAGGCATTTTCATTACAACATCATTATTTTAAATAAATATGGTTTTACCACATTGGAAAAACTAAAATAAGATTTCATACATTGCATTCCTGCTCTCACACTTCATGGTTTTGTAAAGCATTAGTGGCCACTTCGTGGTTACATCCTCTGGCAAATAGTTTTTGGATTTTTTTTTCCTCTTACTGTACAGAAGTGCCAAACAGGAGAGTGCAATGGTAGTGCACTTGCCTTTGAGTCTAGGTTCAATTCCCGACCCAACTATGAACAGGCAGTCAGGGTGTTGCATCACAAAATGCACCGTCCGTTTGATGTTCCTTAAGCTGGGTATCCTATCTGCTTGCCTTATCAGTGAATATGAAAGATTTCATGGCGTATTTTGCAAAGGGTCAGGAAGCTATCCCCTGCACCTTGAACAAATGACAAATTCCTGACCAAATTAGATCTATTCAAATATCAGGCCTTGCCAGTCGGCTTATGAAAGCTTGGGCCATGAACTTTCCCTGGCCAACCCCATAAAAAGATGGGTAAATAATTGGGGCAGTTAAAATAAGTCGTACTAGATACTGTGACGGTCTTTATTTTAACACATGGTGAATCAACTTCTGTGACATTAGAACAATTTGGAAGGTTTCCCAGTTGGATTTTTTTTTTTTTGGTTGAACCAAAAAATCTTGGGAAATTTGAGCATCCGTCGTTATTGAACTTTTCATGCGTCATCTTTTGATGATCGTCAGCAGAGATTTGTAATATAAATTGGTCAGTTATTCAAATAAGCATGCAGCTATTGGGTGACCGGTTGTATTTTTCGGGTTGTGGAATCGGGGGGATGATTGTGTTTTATGCTGAAAGGATAGCAGAGTGGTTTTTGTATTTCAGGTTCCCAAACTGGATCGGAAAAAGATGAGGAATAAGAAGGAAGCAGAATACGTGAGTTTAACCCTGGTTTTTTGGGGGGTTTTTTGTATATAAGATCGAGGCTCATGTAAGAGCTAACATCAATCACATGAAAAAACAATCGGACAAACAAAACATACAATAAAGGGAGCGGGAGACGAGATGGGGAGAGGAAAGCACACAAGTACAACACCAGAGAACAGGGACATTGGAATATCTGTGGGAAGGAGAGGGCTTGGGGGAGGAGGCATGGGAAGGTGGGGGTGGGACAGGTATAAAACACATGGACACTGCTAGAACTTCCAGGAAAGGGGTCGGTATTTCAAAAAAAGTGGATCTGGGGTGAATTAACGGGGATCGATCGATCGATAACGGGGAAGAAAGATCAAGGTTTCAAGATCAAGATAAGAGATGGTGGTGAACAGCAGTTTTAAAGACCTGGAGGGACGCGAGGGATTGTAGAGAGTAAGGGAGTTTGTTTCAGAGGTGGGAATAAAGAGGAATGAAGGAGTGGTTGTCACTTGCATTGCAACAAAATTGCAATGCAACACAATATCAATGCATCACATGTGTTCCTGACAATTATAGGCATCAAACAAAATCGTTTCAGCAGAAATTTCAAACAATGACAATTGCTCCTCCAGCTCACCCAAGTAGTTGAGATTTCTGCCAATTACACCGAGGCTATGTTATCAATGCTAGGTGGTATTGTTACATCATTTGATGCAAATCGTGCAATATCCTTGTCTTAAAGATCTGGTGGTGGGAATCCCGATGAATCCGAGTGGGAGAAAATGCTTACTCCAAGTTGGCACCTTTGGTGATTTTCTAGTTGTGAGAAAGATCAGCATGAAGTAACGGTTCATATTTTTAAGACTTGGCACATCCATCCAACAAGTGTTTTGATGACCTTTGAACTCGGGTGGAAAGAGGTTATCTACATATTACCTAGGGGAAACAGTAAGGGGGATTGGGTGTCATTTGAAAAGATAGTAAAATTGAGGAAGCATGTGGAAAGGAAGTGGAAGGGAGTTGGGGGTGCAGCTGGAGAAGAGAATAGTTTGTAAGCTTGAAACGGCAAAGACAAACGAAAGCTGGTTAGAATAGAAGAAAAGAGAGAAAGGGGAGGCAAATCAACAGGAATGATATGTATGTCACATGTAGGGGAGGGGGTGGGGAGGAATGGGTCAAAATGTTGTTGTGTGTGTGTGTGTGTGTGTGTGTGTGTGTGTGTGTGTGTGTGTGTGTGTGTGTCGCTAGTTGCCTCTCCACACGCAAGCCTCAGAAGGTAGTAATCAAACCAAAACAGACCCTTTGGTGTTTCATGCCTTGCTGCCTTTATCGGGTCGGAAGGACCTGTGTTGGTTTTATTAATATTACCCCTGACTGCTATCCCATCTCCTGGCTGATGTGCAGCAAGGTGGAGACGATGTGCTCATGTGGCAGATGGTCATTGTTGCTCACAGTTCGCACAGCTTCGGCAGTTATGTTATCTGTGCCTTGCTGCTCCATCAAGCTAAGGGATTTAACACATTGTATATCTATGTATTATTATATATATAATAGAAAGTTTTTGTTTGTTTGTTTGTTTGTTTGTCTGCACGCGCTAATCTCCTGAACGGTGAAAGATAGGAAACCTCTGAAACAAAAAATGTCAGGGCGGGCCCTGGAAAGGTTATAGGCTAGGTGGCGAGACCAGTCAAGGCCGCTTCGACCAGGCCGGGCCCATTTCGTAATTGAAAGCTGAGCTGAATTATAGTAGTCAATCTTCTACAGCCACGAGTAAAAGCTGAGTTATAGTAGTAAATTCATTCAAAAAGAACTAAAAATGTCGGGACGAGCCCCGGGAAGGTTATAGGCTATGTGGCGAGGATGGTCGGGGCCGCTTCGACCAGGCTGGGCCCATTTCGCAATTAAAAGCTGAGCTGAATTGTAGTAGTCAATCTTCTACAGCCACGAGTAAAAGCTGAGTTATAGTAGTAAATTCATTCAAAAAGAACTAAAAATGTCGGGACGAGCCCCGGGAAGGTTATAGGCTAGGTGGCGAGGCCGGTCGAGGCCGCCTCAGCCGGGCTGGGCCCATTTCGCAATTAAAAGCTGAGCTGAATTGTAGTAGTCAATCTTCTACGGCCGCGAGTAAAAGCTGAATTATAGTAGTAAATGAACGAAGGCCGCGTTTAATTCCTTTTTTTGTACAGAAGATTAAATTCATTCAAAAAGAACCCGAGCAACGCCGGGTGCATTCAGCTAGTATGTATATATATTTTCACTTGACTAAAATGTTTATTTCTTAAGACCTTTTATTTTTGAATAAAACATATTGTGGTATACCCTACTGCACTGTAACCTCCCTGTTCTATGTTTTTTTTTTTAACTGAATGTACCAATAGGTGGTAAAGCATCGTGGACACCTTTTTCGAAGCATGCAGTTCAACATCCCTACGTCATGTGAACATTGTAAAGCCTTCATGTGGATGATGGACAGAGGTTACGTTTGCAAGTGTAAGTCACATAGTAGATTGTAATAATTGTATGATTTGTAGGGCAATTTGAAATCTTCTTAGCTGGTTTTACAATGAGTAAATCTTTATGTTGCTGAAGTGTATGAACTCGTTAACGACCCTTCCTGTGGAGCATCTTTTGATTTATCTTGTTAAACTCAGAGTGCTAAGTGAGGCCAAAAGCATAGCGCTAAGCCACATTTGGTAGTTGTTTTTGCTAATGTGTATCAAATATGCTCACTCTTCACTACTTCCAAGGAAGGTTTTCTGTTGAAAATGGTTTTATCCTATCCTTCCATTGTTCCTCTGTCATTTTAATCGTTGGTTCCTTTTAGAGTTAAGGTATTTTGTGTGCAGGTTGTCATGTAATGGGAAGATGTCAAAGCTCACTCAAGAGCAAATGACACACAGTGGTTGAGAATTATATTAAGAACAAACAAACATGTGTTTTAAAAGTTTGCTTGTTCTTGTGAGATTCTATATCTCTGGCTATTCTGAGAGCTATCTCAGCGCAGGTGAGTCTGGCATTTCAATCAAGCAGATTGGCAAGGACTGCAAGCAGCCATCTCTCTTCAGGACTGGTCTCTCATATCTACTGGCCCTGATGTTAACTTAGCCTGGGAATTCATCCCCAGAAACCTCTCTCTCTCTCTCTCTCCCTGTATCATGCACATATTCATCCCATCTCATATTTACCCTCGTCAGAGGAGACGGTATTGCATTTGAGTCGGTTTGTTACTTGGCAAAAAAAAAAAAAAAAATTTTTTGCAAGAATGTTGATCACTCCTGTTTGTGTGTTTGTCTGTCCGCTCACTTATACTTGACTACAGGTCACAATTTTAAGTCGATCTTCACGAAACTTCACCAAATTGTAGAGTTCGTGGTCCGACGAAATCCTATATATTTTGAGGTCAAAAGGTCAACATAGGCCAAAGGTCAACCACTATTTCAAATTTCTAAAATCCTCAATTTTCATCCGATTGACTTGAAATCTGAATAGGATAGGCATATCAGCTTACTGAATTCAACCATCAACTATTTTTGAGATCAGCATGGGCCAAAAGGTCAACATAGGCCAAATTTCTAAAATTGTCAATTTTCATCCAATTAACTTAAACTTTGAAGACGATTTGCATATCAGGTCACTGAATTCTACCACAAATTATTTGTGAGGTCAAAAGGATGCTCTACTAAGTCCCATTCTACTTTGTTCTGTTTTGCCAAGTGTCACTCCATGAGTGATTTTTCATTTGTCTGTCTGTTTGTTTGTCCGCACAGAATAAATATGATTTTCTTTGCAATTGTTGGTCCGATTGACAGGAAATTTTCACCAGAGGTGCACCTCCATCTGTAGAATTTTTTCATGATAATTATGACGTCATAGATCACGTGGTTCGGCCGCCATATTGGAAAAACTGAAAAACTTTGCACCTCTATATCTCAAATTGCTGAATAGAAAAACTTGACATGGCTCGTTATAAAGAACTCTCCATTGGGAATAACATATGTTAATGATGATGTCACGGGTGCCTCCATTATGACGTCATAATTCGACAAGTACAAAACTTAATCCGATCAAGATGAAATTTATTGAGCGTCATATAGGCATAAATTGGGGGAGAAAAAATTATGTCATCGGTCACGTGGTTCGGCCGCCATATTTGTTTTAATACAAAAGCCTTAAAAACCACTGAAAACACATCCTGGTGAGGGTCTGCAATCTCTAATTGCTCTTTCTTGTTAATTAATTGCTATAGATATATAATTGTCATTGATACTTGATTATTCCAAAGCTTCACATTTGCCATGGAATTAAGTTTTGTAGTTTCAGGCGAGGGAAACACTAAGTTTAATTTCAGTGTGTGCTCGGCCTCATGACCTGATGTAACGAATGGTAACAACAGATGAACACTGATTTTTACCCTGCCCTCGTGTTTCTCATCTGCAGTGTGTAAATACACCTGTCATAAAAAGTGCTGCTCATTGGTCATCGTCCATTGTCATGGAAGCTTCATATCCACCAGGAAGGTACGAGCTGGAAGTGTGCCCTGAATCATTTGATTCCTAATCTGAAACGGTGTAGATTGGTTGCTTTGTAGGCCTCACATTGTTTTATTCTGGCAGGAGATTAGTAGGAATGATCTTTTGGTAGAAATTTTGTTAGCATCAACAAGCAGGTTAAAATAATGCAAATCCTGTCCAGCATTCAGCATTGTCGATGGAAGTAAAGATAATATGGCAATCCAAGCATTGTTCATATTGTAGGTTGTCTGTTATGTGGTATGTATGTACCAAAATTGATGACATACTGATTTTACAGCTTATTACCAGATGGCCTTAATAGATTACTGTAATTGAGAATGAACCATAATTGATGGCATGCTGTTTTTACAAGCTTCTTCGCACCTTGAGAAGGTACCAAAACCGATTATGGATTAGTTTTGTGGCTTTTAGTAGTCAGACCCTGCAGTTATGTTCTCCTTGAATTGCTTGTAGATGAAGGCATTGCAACATGTGATAAGTTTAATGACTGAGCTTGCAATTCCTTGGTCTAACTCCTTCATTCTTGTTTGGTAGGCCATTAATTGTTCCTTGTTCTGGTCGCCTGGTCTTTCTGATGAATATGTAGTCACTTGGTGTCGTATCTTAGTTTGTTTCCTCACATTGTACTTCTTTTCAGGTCATTTTTCTTGCATTGTGTGAACCTGATTTTGTCTTCCAGGGTGAGGTGGAGGTAACATCACGCCAGTTTGGTGTGCCTTTGACAATGCTGGCGGGTGAAGACGGTACTGTGCCCCTCATGGTGGAGAAGCTTTTTAGATATGTTGAGCTGTGTGGTCTCTATACAGAGGGCCTCTACCGCAAGTGTGGCTCAGCCAACAAGGCCCGTGAGCTCCGCGAGGAACTGGATGCAGGTATGTGGTGCTGAGATAAAACAGTGCATTGCTATTGGGAAACTTAACACACAAGGAACCAATTAACTTCAAATAATACCCTCTAAAGGCTGATATGATGGCCGAGATAGAGGTATGCTCACTCACTACTAAGCCATCTAGACTGGGTTTGAATCCAGACCCAGTTAAAACTGTTATCCTGGTGTTTCACAATCAGGGTGATTCACCAATGTGTGTGTCGTCCATTAGATGGATGTTAAGCTGTTGTCCCATCTGCCGGCATTAGCTGGAAGATGTAGTGTGCTTCGCAAAGAGTATGCGAGCTATCGCCGTCACCATGAACAAATTACTAATTCCTGTTGTAACTACTCCTGGGAGAGGGAGTGTGAAAAGCCCAGCATGACCCAGGCCTAAAAACTGATTCGGCAGAACCAACGCTCTGTGACACAGAGTATGATGCATCAAATCAGCATATCCTTTAATTGAAATTTCCAAACATCTCTTGCTTTGTACCTGTCCCCTTACCTATCAACACAGTATTTGCATTGTAGACCATTAAACAACACTAATCAAACGGTACATAAGGAAGTATGATCCAAATCCTTCATAGGGAGGATCTTGCATGATGGAGTACACCATTGAAAGGAGCATTTCATCTTGCTGTCCCACCTGTTTCCACTTTTTGTAGTGAAAAAAAACCACTTTTGAGAAAAATTAAGTTCTGCTTCCATTGAATGGAATACATACAGTATAGAAGGGCATCACCTCCTTGGCCATTCCTTAAATCTCGAATTAATGTGATTCCTCTTTATTTAGACTTTTATTATCTTATAAGGGACCATCTATTTATTACATATGCAAATAAAACAGAATTTTGATCTCTCCCCTCTTCTCACCCTCTCAATATGTGCCCATCCCTTCCATCTCATTACTCCTCCTAAACCTTTCCTTCTGTGCCCACAAATCTGACACTCCAGATATGTGACTTGCAATGCCAAAAATGTTGTACAGATCTATAATTATGCAGTGTCTGCACTGGATGGCCCAAATCCTTGGATAGCCAAATGGTGTGTGAGACCAAAAGGAGTGTCAGCATTGTAGTGGAGATGTGCCTTTCTTGAAAATAACGTACATATTCATCCTTTAAAATCTTTTAGTTAAAGACTGAGTTAAAATGAGTTAAAGACTAGTCAAGGTTTCACTTTTAGCTGTTCAAGTTGAGTTTGATCCTTGATCGCTGCTCTTCTAAAAATTGTCATTTTGGTGCAGTGTCAGGAAGTAGGGCTGTATTTTAGGTGGGGATGTAAAGCTGGTTGTCCTGTCTGTGTATAACTTATTGGATTTAAATATCTTAATGCTTATTGAAAAAAAAGTAGGCCATTTTGTTCTGGTACCGTCTGGTACCGTGGCCAAATTCCCTGCTTGCCTTTAATGTGTGATTCATACTACTTGCGTACTGTGTTGTATATATGGCACAGACTTCGTGGGCTGAATACCCTTTATTTACCTTTACCTTGTGCTACCTTGAGGTCTGCCTTTTAATCGCTAATCTCTTCTATCCATGTGCTACCAGATGTTAATGGGGTGATCCTGGACACGTATCAAGTGCATGTAGTTGCCAGCGTGTTGAAGCAGTGGCTTCGAGACCTTCCTGATCCCCTAATGACATACGAACATTATTATGACTTCCTCCGTGCTGTTGGTAACGTTTCTCCTTGTGAAGACAACAAAAATCACCTACACAATGAAAATATTTAGTTGATTTCTGAGTGAAGGAAGATTAGAACGGATGAACCTAGAGATGGCAAAGAATACATGAAGGTTGAATTGTTCTCTATTTTTAAGGACCAAATATTGCATGATATAAGAACTTCAACATTATTGTCGAGGATCTAGCTATTTTTCTGGTGTTGTGTACAGAGTTGCCAGAGCGCAAGGAACAGTTACGCTGCATCTACTCGATAATCGAGAAGCTTCCGCAAGTACACGTTAACTTGCTGGAGAGACTTGTCTTCCATTTTGTGAGGTAATCTCCCCCTTAGTCTCTGCTCCCACCTTTTCTTTATTTGTGATCATTAAGTCTATTGGAGGTAGTAGATTCATGGAGTGTCTTCTTTAGGGCATTTAACCACTCGTTATATTGATACTGTTCTCCAGATTCCAGGAAATTTGAGCAAAATGTTAGACACTTGCTTGAACAATTATATTACTGTCAGAGGAGGTTGAAGGAGGATGCCCAAACTTGTCCCATTATGTTTCAAACAAAACCGCCCTCATAAATCGGCTAGTGATGAATCAGAAATTTCGACCGTCTGGTCTCAACTCGACACTTGGTAGAGTCAAAATTGACCCAAACAGGCATTTTCGTTTTTGGGACAATAGGCTTCTTGATCAATTAATCCATTCTGCAGTCATGTGGATGCAAAACAATCCATAGCATCTTGCATAAAAGTAAGCAGGTACCACAGATATTTTGCAAGACATTTAAATTGATTTAAAAAACACTATAATATATTAAAATTGATGGTACATGAACAACATGTGCTATCTCATTGCTGATACCTGTCATACCCTTTGTACCTAAAGAAAGTCTGACAGATCATTCCTTTTAATCAGTATTGTTTATGACTTGTTGAATGCTTTACAAAGCTCGCTGTGCTTGCATGCAATTAGATTGTCTTCCTCCACGATCGAGGAGTATCTTCTCCAAGCCACTACTGATTAATCACTTGCCATTGCAGGGTAGCTCAGCATGAAGAATCAAACCGCATGTCTCCAAATGCTCTCGCCATTGTGTTAGCGCCTTGCGTCCTGCGTTGTCCAGATTCTGCAGATCCTCTCAGTGGGGTCAAGGAGATCACAAAGGCGACAGCGTGAGTTTTGCACATTGATGTACAAGCTCAAAGGAGTGAAAATTGGGAGGTTTTTTTTTTCTTCCTCTTTTAATTCGAGTCAGATATCGATCTTCATGTGTTTGTTTCATCAGTTGTGTGGAGATCATTTTGACCGAACATCTGGAGAAAGTCGTCTCCAGCCTGGCCACACTGGACGAACTCAATAAGGCGGAAGAAGACGCAATTAATCGGCTCTCGTTCCTGCGCCGCAGTTTGGTATGCTCTAAACATGACAAGCATGACATTTTTAAGAGGCAGATAATTAAACAGAACCCACAAGTAATGTAGGCATGATTGACCTGCAGTTTGCATCAATTTTACGTTTAAAAGGCAAGCTTTAAATCACAAACGTACTTTTAGCCAGGGATGGCAGCATGGAGGGGGGTGGCAGTAATTGTCACCCCTGCCATTTGCCAGGAGGGACGGGGGTGATGTGGGGGTCAGAAAGTGCCTTATCACATGGATGCCTGAAAAAGTCTGAAAACATTGCTGATCTAACATAGAGTGTAAGAGGTTTCTAAAATGCACCATATCCTTTGACTGCCAATAATTTTGTCCTTGCAGGTCTTGAAGAGGCAGATCTCAAAATTTCCTCAGAAGGATGCGTTGATTCCAATTTCTCCTGAATTTAGTCGATTGTGCCTATCTTAAATAGCTAGATTGCTGCTACAGGTGGCACTGTAAATGTTTCAATCAATTATTGTAGTTGCCAAAAAATTTTTTCATCATACGTGCTAATGATAGCGTTGTCTGCCGTACTTACGTATGCGATCGTTGCCGAGAATCTATTTGTGCTAGCTTTAAGTTGTTTTCCTTCATAGTATTTTCTTTGAAGTTCTTAAAATGGTGTTTTCATGTGCATCTGCTTTTTGCACTTCATATTCTGCAAAGAAAGTGGCAAAATGTCAGTGTGATCACTATAGATGTTGGCAGTGAGATCACGATAGATTCAACACAACGTTCTTCAAAGAAATCAATTGGAAACACGTTAATTGACTCATGGTTGAAAAGGACTGAATGAAGACGGAGTAAATTTACTTTTTAAAAAAATTTCAACACTCACAACAGATAGAATATATCTAAACTTAGTACATTTAAGTTTTTCACAAGTAATACATAATAACAACAAGAAAAAGTGCAATCAGAGATTGCAAACCCTCGCCAGGATGTATTTTCGGTGTTTTTAAAGGCTTTTGTGTTAAAACAAATATGGCGGCCGAACCACGTAACCGATGACGTCATCATTATTTTTTTTCAAAACTAATTTATTCCTAGATTATGCTCAAGAAATTTCATCTTGATTGGATGATGTTTTGCACTTGTCGAATTATGACGTCATAATGGAGGCACCTATGACATCATCATTAACATATTTTATGCCCCGTGGAGAGTTCTTTACAATGAGCCATGTCTCAACTTTTTTCTATTCAGCGCTTTCCAAGATATAGAGGTGCAAATGTTTTCAATTTTCCAAGATGGCGGCCAAACCACGTGACATATGACGTCATAATTATCATAAAAATTGTACAGGTGGAGTTGCACCTATGGTGAAAATTTTCTGTCAATCGCACCAACGGTTGCAGAGAAAATCATATTTATTCTGTGCAGACAAACAGACAAACAAACAAACAAGAAGGAAGACGTCATGCAGAGCACGATATTTGCAAAATCCACCCCCCTTCCCCACCCACCCACCCCCTCCCCCCCCACCCTCCCCCCACCCAGAAAAAAGGTTGCAGTTGATCCAGAAAATTGTCCATTTCATCAAGATCAAAATTGACGATCTTGATCAAATCTCAGGTCAATAGGATGAAAAGTGATGATTTTTCGATGAAAATTTATGATTTGGCCTGAATTTGCCCCTTGCCCTGGAATAGACTGTGCCCAATTTTTAACTCACTTTTAACTTTTAACTTTTTAACTCTTTTAACTTTTAACTCTAACTTTTAACTCTCTCGGTCCAAGGCCTCCACTATGACGTCATAATTCGATAATTCGACAAGTACAAAACTTCATCCAATCAAGATGCAATTTCTTGAGCGCCATGTCGGCATAAACTGGTGGAGAAAAAAAAATAATTTTGACGTCATCGGTCACGTGATTTGGCCGCCATCTTTGAAAAACTGAAAAACTTTGCACCTCTATACATATCTCCGAAAGTGCTGAATAGAAAAAATTGAGACATGGCTCATTGTAAAGAACTCTCCATGTGGAATAAAATATGTTAATGATGATGTCATAGGTGCCTCCATTATGACGTCATAATTCGACAAGTACAAAACTTCATCCGATCAAGATGAAATTTCTTGAGCATCATCGAGGGATAAATTGGTGGAGAAAAACAATAATTATGACATCGTCGGTCACGTGGTTCGGCCGCCATATTTGTTTTAATACAAAAGCCTTAAAAACCACTGAAACACGTCCTGGTGAGGGTCTGCAATCCCTGATTGCTCTTTCTCGTTTTAAATGCGATAAGACACCAAATGTATCTTGGTAGCGAATGATGCTACATGACAAGTGTACAGCTGCCAGAGAGCTGCACACAATGCGCTAGGATGGTGACAGCGCTGTGCAGTACACGAACAATAATTATAATGAATAATTAATCGGTAACGTGTTTAATTAAAATCATCTCACCGAACGTGCACATTCTCACTTTTTGACACCTTTTGGTGTGCAACAGCTGACAAGTTTACTTCCACTGTATAGTCAGGTTCAGTATGTCCAGATTTAAAGTTTCGTTGGATTTTTTGGGGGATTTGGAAAGCTATATATTTTTGGAAACTATATTGTATAGTCAGTCAGAAAACCAATGTTGCTATTTGCACAGACTACTGTATGGCGGCCATCTTGGATTTTCAAAATTGCCGCTGTAGAACTAATTTTTCTCAATATCTCAGCTTCTAAATAACATAGAGCTTTGATTCTAACGGCTAAACATACATTTTCAAGGGCCCCGAATCCAATGGTAACAAGTTCGATAAGCTAGACATGACCATAGAGCTCCTATGTGGCGGCCATCTTGGATTTTTCAAACTGGCCGCCGTAAAATTGATGTTTCTCAATATCTCAGCTTCTAAACAACATAAAGCTTTGATTCTAACGGCTAAACATACATTTTCAAGGACCCCGAATCCAATGGTAACAAGTTCGATAAGCGAGACATGACCATAGAGCTCCTATGTGGCGGCCATCTTGGATTTTTCAAACTGGCCGCCATAAAATTGATGTTTCTCAGGATCTCATCTTCTAAATAGAGCTTCTAAATTCATCTCTAACAATGCCAATGCTAGACAGAGATTCTTCATGGTTACACCAGAATTATCACGCCTGTCAAAAGACTTCAAGAGTCAGTTTGGCCTGGAAGGTGACAAGATCACAGAACATCATGACCTTGGTCCAAGTGCAGTCAAGAGGGAGCATGAAGCAATCAACAAGATCAAGGCTGCGATACTGAGTCACGGGAATCCATTTGACACTGAAGGTGACAAGCTGCACAATGTGATAACGAATGCTTACATCCCAGACGAGTATGTACCACAGATCTTGAACATTGATGTCACTGGTCAGAAGTTGTATGAAGACTACGTGTCGGAGCGTATCAATGGAGATGTTAGCCTCTGGGCACCAGTCAAGAAGGAGAACAACAAGATGTTCACGTCTGGGAACAAGAGAACCACAGTGAAACTCAGAGACAGGACTGTGGATCTGAAGGAGACTAAGGAACTGTACGGAAGGCTCATGGTCCTTGCCAAGTCAAACAGAGACGTCAACCAGAAATATGCCATCGGAAATTACGAGTTCATTGTGACACCAAGAGCACTGTTCGCTCCAGATGGGACAATTCTTCCATGCACTGACAAGTCGAAGTTAATTCATCTCCTCGACAAGTTAGCAAGAGCAGAAAT
Organism: Myxine glutinosa; assembly: GCF_964187855.1. NCBI lineage: Eukaryota > Metazoa > Chordata > Myxini > Myxiniformes > Myxinidae > Myxine > Myxine glutinosa. The sequence goes on from NC_136267.1 coordinate 110,228,480, forward strand.
TCACCCCGAAGATCAGCAGCAGACACCAGCTGCAAGTGTTCTACAAGAAGATCCAATGGACACAAGAACTATGGCATCCACATCTAGTAAACCTACAAATCGGAAGATTGCACTGGTGGATGGGATGGTACTTGTGCATAAGCTGACAAAGAAACCAGCCACTGTAGTGAAAGTCAACGATCTGGGTGAATGCTTCAATGACAGACTCATGTCTCTAACAAAAGATTGTGATGAGATCATACTGGTCTTTGACACGTACAAAAACGATTCTCTGAAGAGTGCTACCAGGGCTAAAAGAAGGCAAGGAAAGGATGCAGTACAGTATCAAGTCAGAGATGACACCAACATCAAACACATCCCAATGAGCAGATTCCTTTCTCATGACAAAACAAAGGCTGATCTGACTGACTATCTGGCAGCGAAAACTCTAGAATACAACAGTCACTCATCCAAGTTGATCATCACGTCTGCTTCAGGGCGTACTAGGAGCAACAGTGACCTGCTCTTCGAGGACAACAACCATGAAGAAGCTGACACCCTGTTGATCCACCAGGCCGTGCTGGCATCCCAGCGAAACCCACATGATGCGCAGTTGGTGTTCTTCTCTCCCGACACAGATGTCCTGGTACTAGTCATAGCAAACTATGACCTACTGCTGAGGAATACATCCATTTCCATGGCCTCTGGAATACTTCAAATAGAGCCACTGTGGACAGCTCTAGGGGTCGAAAGAGCAAAGGTGTTGCCAGCCTTTCATGCTTTCACAGGGGCAGACAACACTGGGAGGTTCTCTCAAATAGGCAAAGCAACCTGGCTGCATGTCTACCTCAAAGCAAGTGAAGATGTCATAGACACCGTGCGAATGCTTTCAGATGCAACTGAAGTGACGGAGGACATGTTGTCCACACTAGCTAACTTTGTATGCGCTGCTTACTCTCCAAATGGCATCCACATCGACAGCATCCCCGAACTACGATGGTATCTCTTTTGCAAACACATGGCAGAAAGTGACAGGCTTCCTCCTACTCTTGGAGCTCTCAAGCAGCACATCCTTAGAGTCCATATCCAAGCCAGAGTGTGGGGTCAGGCAAGCATTGCTCAACAGGATCCTCAGCTGAATCCCCTGCAAAACGGCTTTTACAAAGACACGGATGGACAAGTGAAACCAACCACAACTGAGGAGCCTCCAGCCCCCAAGGCCATCATTCAAATGGTTAGATGTCAGTGCAAAACAGACTGTTCTTCATCTAGATGTTCCTGCAGAACAAACAACTTGGCTTGTACAGACCTTTGTCAGTGTGACATCCAATGCCAAAATGATGAGGACTCTCAAGATGTGATGAAGGAAAGCGATGATGAGGATGATGATGACTTTACTCAATGATGAATCAAAGCTCTGTGCTCTTTAGAAGGTGAGTTACATCAGTTTTACGGCGGCCAGTTTGAAAAATCCAAGATGGCCGCCACATAGGAGCTCTATGGTCATGTCTAGCTTATCGAAATTGTTACCATTGGATTCGGGGTCCTTGAAAATGTATGTTTAGCCGTTAGAATCAAAGCTTTATGTTGTTTAGAAGCTGAGATATTGAGAAACATCAAGTTTACGGCGGCCAGTTTGAGAAATCCAAGATGGCCGCCACATAGGAGCTCTATGGTCATGTCTAGCTTATCGAACTTGTTACCATTGGATTCGGGGCCCTTGAAAATGTATGTTTAGCCGTTAGAATCAAAGCTCTATGTTATTTAGAAGCTGAGATATTGAGTTCTATTAGTTCTACGGCGGCAATTTTGAAAATCCAAGATGGCCGCCATACAGGAGTCTGTGCAAATAGCAACATTGGTTTTCTGACTGACTATACAATATAGTTTCCAAAAATATATAGTTTTCCAAATCCCCCAAAAATTCCAACGAAATTACAAAGTGAACCTGACTAGTAGGTACTTCCGTTTGGATCGTGAGCATCATGATGTATGTGTAATTCCTATGATACTCTTTATTTAGATTTGATACCTCTTTCTTCTTCAATTTGCTGCTAAATCGATAAAGGGAAGGATAAAGTGGTTTATTTTTTGCCGTGAAATTAATTCTTCCCCCCCTTGCTCTTTTACCGCTCCAGCGTTCCTACTTATACCCATTGATCATTTTTACCTCCGCCGTCGAAGGTGGATGGAGGTTATGCTTTCACCCCTGTCTGTTTGTCTGTCTGTCTGTGAACAAGATATCTCAAAATCTCAAAAACTTGTGGACGGATTCAGAGGAAATTTGGGGGAGAAGTAGGGTATGTGACGAGGACGAGATTATTAGATTTTGGTGAAGATCCGAATTAGGATCCGGCTTGTAGAAGTTTTTAAGTGATTCTTCACCATTGGGAGATAGGGCAAAAAACGACATATAGTAGGATATATCAAATATTTGTGGACAGATTCGGACAAAACTTGGTGGAGATGTTGCATATGTGACAAGGAAGGAAGACTTGATTCAATTTTGGTGAAGATCTGGATCAGAGAATTTTTAAGGTGATTCTTCACCATTGAGTGATTGGGCTAAAACCAATATGTAGCACGATATCTCAAAATGTTGTGGACGGATTCGGAATGAAATTTGGTGGAGAGGTTGGGTACATGACAAAGATGAATTGATTAGATTGTGGGGAACATCTGAACATGGATTTGGATACCATAATTATTTAAGTGCTTCTGCACCATTGAGAGATCAGGTGAAAAGCGATAAATAACATGATATTTCAAAAAGTTGTGGACAAGTTATGATTAAACTTGGTGGATGAGTTGCTCAGGTGACAAGGACATGCCGGTTAGATTTTGGGTCGGGTCTGAATCTAGATTTGGCCTATCGGTGGGATACAAAACATAAATTGTTCAGCCTGGTGGAGGTATGCGCTCTACCGAGTACCGTTCCAGTTAATAACTATTTTAGAGCTGTGTGTATTGCATACACCATAGAAACATTATTCTCTGTTGCTCAACGCAACTGTCTGATTTTGCCCCAGGACCTTTCCTTTGGTAACAGCACCGAGACTCATGAGAACAGTGCGAAGGCACTTGATATGATGGTGGTTAAAGACATGCTGGTTGAGCAGCATGACTTGGAGGAGGAACTTCGTATCATTCAAGATGACAAGTATGTGTGCCACATTTCACTCTGTTCTCACCACATTTGGCTTGTCAGCTGACTGCCGACAACTTGGGTGGTCATTGGTTATCTATGTATTAAAGTGTTCGGATTTCTCCATCTGTCCATCCTTCTGGCTGTCATGCTGTTTTTGTTGGGCTGTCATTACACCATGACGGATAATCCTAGGCTAGGTCTCTGTAGACATGCATATCATCCCGGTATTCAGCGCCCAACCCGTCCCGTCGCTGATGGCGATTGAACACCAAAACCCATCACCATATCTGTCGTTCGTAGGTGACAGCTGAATGCCAGATGCGAGGCATCAGGATGAGGTATAAACTTTAACACTTATCTCCCCCCTAATTTTTGAAGATATCGAGGGGAAATTTTACAAATATGTTCCCCATGTCTGGAAGCTAAAACTTCAATTTGGAATTTGCGATAAGTCACATGGTTTATGAGCAATGAATAATTGAACGAAAATCTTAAAAACCTTCCATCTCTTAAACCGCTGCATTGATTGACATGAAACTTTAAGCTAATGTAGCTGTCATCAATGGAAATGAGTGTTTAAAATTTCAACATGATTGGTTGTACGGTCTGGAAGCCAGAAGTCGTTATTGTTGGAATAAAAAGAAACTCGACACTTTTTCTTTTTCGGCCATGTGACTGATTGTGCCACTGCCATTTTTTGGATTTATTTCCTTTAAAAATCATTTTCTCTGCAATAGTTGGACCGATTGACAGAAAACTTCCACCATAGGAGCGCATCCACCTGTTTAATCTAATAATCGTAATTATGACATCATAGGTCACGTGGTACGGGCGCCATCTTGGAAAAAACTGAAAAACTTTGCACCATTATATCTCCAAAAGCGCTGCGTAGAAAAAATTGATACATGGCTCATTGTAAAAAAAACTCTCCATGGAGAATAACATATTTACTCCCGCCAGGTAGTAATGCATTCGATCGTGTGTGTGTGTGTGTGTGTGTGTGTGTGTGTGTGTGTGTGTGTGTGTGTGTGTGTGTGTTCGTGTGTTTGTGAACAAGATATCTGGAAAAGTTCTGAACGGATTTGGATGAAAGTTGGTGGGATGATTGCACTTGGGATAAGGAAGAATTGCTTAGTTTTTGGTGAAGCTCAGGATATTATTCCAGATCCAGGAATTTTTTGAAGGATTTTTTTACCATTGGAAGATAGGGCTCATTTTTTTTAAACATTATCTTCTATATATTCTATATTTAACATTGTGATATGAAAATAGTTTTCATATTTGTTGTAAATGTAGTTTAAACTCATGGTTATGCGTTAGAGCGTTGTATTTTTTTTAGCAGCGTCGTCTTCAATATTCTTTTTTTTTTTCTAATAAAGACATATTCTGTCATTTTAAAACCACCAAAGTGTGTATTAGGTTTCCCCGTTTCATGAAATGTATCGTTTGATACGTATAATGCTTTAAAACTGTTTTTTTGTTGTTGTTTTGTACCTCAGAAGAGATATCAACATTTACCTCAGCGAATGTCAATCGCGGTGTCAGTATTTGATGAACTTATAAAGAATTAGGTGACTTATAAGTGTGACAAGCATGTGCACGGGATTCTTCCCAGAAGAATGAGTGGTCGCATTAGTTTGTACGACTTAAAATGAGCGAGTTTTGTTTTCACGTTTGGGCCAGTTTTACATGTTGTAGGTATCCCTAAGGAATGAATGAAACGAACGTTTTTTCCTGGCTTACAATTTTATTTGAAGTCAAACATGCCTCAAAATACACTCACTTATATAGAATTGAACGCTGAATCCAAAAATGTAAGTGAAATTGCCTTGTTTTTTTTAACATTATCTTCTATACACAGCAATACCCCGGCCTACGTCATTAATTGGTTCCATAAGCCGTGACGTAACTCGGTTTTTGACGTAAACTGGGCATATAATGCCTTAAAATGAAGACAAACACCGTAAAACTAGAGTAAATAACTGGAGGAGGCTGCGGCTTCGCCCTGAATCTTTGCCGCGCCCCGTCGGGAGTCCCTCCGTTGTTTTCTATCGGTCGGGTCTTCTCCTCAAACAGGGTGACCGGCATGGACGTGTCGACCGTGAGCTGGCTTGTGTGTCGAGTGGCTCCGCGGCCCGCTTCACCACGGCGTGCTTTACCCAACGTGTCCGAGCAGTTTAACCGGTGGTCGTGTCGTGTCGTCTGTGATGAACGAACGAGCTCAGGGTTCCATGAACCCGGCCACCCCGGGGATCGACGCTCGCCTCCTAGTCGTAGGCGTGCCCCATCTTTCCTTGAGCGGCCGAAGTTGCTTGCTTCTTTTTTTTTTGGACGATGCGATATACGCAGAAACGACGACGTACAGGCAGGCATTTGCAAATCCATGCACATGTGCACATGAACACGTCGATCGGTTCGTCGACGCCGGATGCCGGCGAGGTGCCCGACGAGGCACCCCAGCTCGAGGCATGACACGGTCACGGTCGTCTGAGCCGGCATCGTCGTCATGTTTCGCCGTTGCCACGTTGCGTTGGTTGTTTTTTCACAGTAAAGGAACCTTTACACAGTAAAGGAATAATCACAAAAATAACAGCGAAAGGCAAAGCAAGCACACGACCACAGCACAGGACAAAATGCATATGGCGTCGCCTTTGTTTTGAATGAGAACCAGCAGCTACGCGTACGTATACGTACATTTTTAAATATATTTTAATGTGCTTTTTATTGTATTTTAAATTGTTTTTTTAGCTTCTTTTATTGTTAATTTTTATGTACTATTTTATTTATTTTAAATATATATTTTTCACGTCCTCCTATTGTGATGTCGGAGTGACGTAAAGTCGCACATAATGACGTTCGCTGAACTGAAATTTACTCTAGAAGAGTGGCATAAAGTCGGATTTGACGTAGGTCGAAATGGCGTAAAACGGGGTATTGCTGTATTCTAAATATATATACATCTGTGCAGTGTCTGTCTTGTGTTGTCTTTTCTTGTGTTGTCACTGAACTACTCCCTCAAACTTTTGTGAAATCGTACTATTCCAACTTGACCCATGGCGGGAGTATGCACTCTACTGAGTGGCGTTCTAGTTGAATAATGATGTCATAGGTGCCTCCATTATGATGTCATAATTCAACAAGTACAAAATTTCATCCGATCAGGATTAAATTTCTTGAGTATCATCTATTGATAAATTGATGAAGGAAAAAAATATATAATTATGACGTCGTGGGTCACACGGTTCGGCCGCCATATTGTTTTAAGAAAAAAGCCTTAAAAACCACTAAAAACCCTTTTCTCTGAAACGGCTGAAGAGATTGAGGCCAAACTTTGCATGCATAATCACATACCAATGACGAACAAAAAGTTCAGCGACCATGACGTCATAAATTTACATGGTTTTGGAGTTATGATGCTTTGGAGCTTAAACCTTAAAAACCTATCTCCTCCTTCAGTTTTGATCATATCGAGGGGAAACCTCACAATTTATTCCCCATGTCTGGATGGTAAAATGGTCTTTTGGAATTTGCGATTGGTCACATGGTTTGACAGCGATAAATGATTGAATGAAAATGTTCATAAAGTTATGTCTCTTGAACCGCTTTATTGATCAATGTGAAACTTTAAAGCAGTGTAGATGTCATCAAGTGGAAAAAGTGTTGAAAATTTCAACACGATTTGTTTTTCGGATTGGCAGCCATGAATGCTTGAAGGGAAATCTTTTTAAAATTTCATCTCTTGAATCGCTTGATTGATCAACGTGAAACTTTAAAGTAATGTAGACATTGACAAGGGGATTAAGTGTTTAAAATTCCAACATCATTGGTTGTACGGTCTGGAAGGTAGAAGTTATTGTGTGAAGAAGAAGAAACTCTACATTTATCTTGTCCAGTAATGTGACTTTTCAGTGTATCTGTAGTTATGATGAAAGTGGGATAGCGAGGGGTTGCGTTGCGAGTTATGATGAAAGCGAGGTTGTGTTGTATCAAAGCGGGGTTGTATTAAAGCAGGTCCAATGAAAGCGGGGTTGTATCAAAGCGGAGTTTTATCAAAGTTTGTCTGATGAAAGCGGGGTTGTATCAAAGCGAGGTTGTATCAAAGTGAGATTGTATCAAAGCGAGGTTGTATCAAAGCGAGGTTGTATCAAAGCGAGGTTGTATCAAAGCGAGGTTGTATCAAAGCGAGGTTGTATCAAAGCGAGGTTGTATCAAAGCGAGGTTGTATCAAAGCGAGGTTGTATCAAAGCGAGGTTGTATCAAAGCGAGATTGTATCAAAGCGAGGTTGTATCAAAGCGTGTCCGATGAAAGCGGGGTTGTATCAAAGCGGGGTTGTATCAAAGCGTGTCTGAAGAAAGCAGAGTTGTATCAAAGCGTGTTCAATTAAAGCGGGGTTGTATCAAAGCGGGAAGGCGAAGGATACCGTTCATCACTGCGAGCAGTTGTAAAGTGGCAGTTCTAGTTACCTCTGCCACCAAAGGAGGATGGAGGTTATGTTTTCACCCCTGTCTGTCCGTTTGTTTGTTTGTGAACAAGATATCTCAAAAGTTATGGACAGATTCGGACGAAATTTGGCAGAGAGGTATCATATGTGACAAGGACGAAATGATTAGATTTTGATGAAGATCCAGATTCGTATCTGGCTGGTAGAATTTTAAAAGTGATTCTTCACCATTGGGAGATGGGGCCAAAAACGATACATAGTGGGATATCTCAAAAAGTTACAGATGGATTTGGACGAAACTTGGTGGACAAGTGGTGTGTTTGACAAGGAAGACTAGATTCAATTTTGGTGAAGATTCGGATCCGGATGCGGCTAGTAGAATTTTTTCAGTGATTCTTCACCATTGAGTGATGTGGCCAACCAGGCGGAGGTATGCTCTCTACTGAGTGCCGTTCTAGTTAATATTGTGTTTTGCTGAACAAGTGTACATATTACTAAAATTAACGCTGGGTTGTTAGCAGTAAACAAAATGTTTAGGGAATCAAAAAAAATTGCAAATATTAACTGTATTGTAACATACTAGGGCATGCCCGTACTATATCTATATCTAAAATTATATCCCCCCCTCTATTTACATGAAATGGTTTGGTTCATGAAATGTTTTGGTCCATTCGCAACGCCAAAGCGAACGGCGAACGCTTTACATGAAATGGTTTGGTCCATGAAATGTTTTGGTCCATTCGCAACGCCAAAGCGAACGGCGAACGGCTTGCGAGTACAGTGACAATCCCCCCGGGGTTTTAATTAGTTTTAAAACATCGTTTAACGCCAACATAGCGCCAACATAGTTTGCCGACGGGAAATAAATGAATACGCTCTCAAATGTGCCATCCGAGGCAGAGTGTGTTCGCCACGTTCGGCACACGCGATAGCTCGCTGCTCTCTGATTGGTTGAATCGTTTTTTGGACATAGCTCGGTAAGTAATTGTCCGATTAATATGAAACCTTGAAAAGGCACATCCTCGGGTCCCCAGCAATATACCTGGCAAGTTTAAAGTATATCGGACCCGTGGTTGTCGAGAAACAGCGGTCACAGACAAACAAACAAACACACAGAGATTACTGGAATTATAGATAGATTATCCAAGCTATGTTTTTTTAACTACCATTAGCGAAGCAACGGGTTCAATGCTAAGACCATGTATTTACTTGCATGCACAAGGATTGATCATTCACACATCATTTCTATTGTTACCAGGAAATACATTGCCTTCAGAAAGTATTCACACCCTTTTACTTTTCTCACATTTTGTTGTGTTACAGCCTGAATTTAAAATTGATTAAATTGAGACTTTTGTCACTGATCGACACATAATACCTCATAATTAAATTGATGTATGTGGGAAAATTACATGCCCAGACCAGGAATCAAACCCAGGTCCTCTGGCAAACCATACAAGTGCTCTGTCATCTGAGCTATCTGGGGGACCCTGACCAAGCATGCAATTTTGCCACATATATGATTGCCACTCTCTTTCGGTCAATGCTTCCGGGGCACTTGCTGCCAACCTTAGGAGCACCAACGGCCTGAACATGAGAGGGTCTTCCTCCAATGGGGGGGACAAATCCATGTCCTCTATTATAAACACCACCGGGGGCATAGTGATTGACTCTTATTAACTATTATAAACACCAGTAGGGGCGTAGTGATTGACCATTATAAACTATTACAAGTCAGGAGACGACGATGGTTCACGAGCGAGCGGTATTCAATGACAAAGGACGGACTGTAACCGAAACAGGCCCGGACAGGCCAGGCCCGGAAATGTCAAAATGAAGGTTACTGACCTTGAAATGAGATATAAAATAATGTATAATCAGTTATGAGGTTAGTTAACTACACAATACCGAAAATTCGGTGAAAAATGAAATGAAAATAATAAATAATAATAAATAAATAAATAAATAAAATGAAAAATAAAATAAAATAAAAATCGAGCTCCGTTGGTGCTAGACACATGACATTGGCCGAACCAAATATCGAAACCCCTGTCAGATTCCACCAAACCCCTCAGAGAAGATGTAGCTTGAACTCGATTACACCCTAAAAAGACATCTTTTTCAGGCGTGGCTCCGCCCACAATGGACGCAATACGCCCACTCTAGGCAGGACACAACTAGATCATGATATCAACCTCCCATCCAAGTTTCATTAAGATCGGATGATATCATCGGGTAGTTATGCTGCGGACAGACCGACACACAGAGACAGACAGACGCACACACATGACGAATAAAGTGGTCACTTGATAACTCGTGAACCAACAAACACCACTGGGGACGTAGTTTGACTATTCGAAAATATTATGAACATCACTGGGGGCCTAGTGAAACACCACTGGGCCCAAACAACCAACAAATGAAGAGATGGTGACTGAAAATAATTACATAGACCTCGTTTTTTTCATGCGGTTGACAAACTTTGGTACATCATGGGTGATGAAGGTTGTGGTCAAGTTTCATTGGAATTGCTTATGTAGTTTCTGAGGAGGAAGCAAATACCTATTTTGGGGGAGCAACGCTTCCCCTCCCTCCTCCTGTAGATCCAGTTGTGGAGGGGAGGGAAGTATTTTTTTTTGTTTGATTGTTTAAAGTCATGGTGATTACGTTAGTATGATTCTACATGCTGCTGTCTTCTAGCAACCATTGAAATTTGTTTAAAGTACCATGATACTGTTTAAAATAACTTTAGTCGGTATAGTATACTGCTTTATTCTACCAGGTGAGCACCTATGGGTATTGCCCCTATTTTTAAAATACAGTATGTACTTTATCAAGGTAGGTTAGAAAAATGAAGTATAGCTGCCCACCACCTCAAATAGCAGCCTGGCAGCCAAGGCTCTGGCTGAAGCTTTGACCAACAAGTGGTCTTTATCCAGACTGTGCAGGCATCATGTACCAGGTGCTAAATACTATTTCAAGGTGAGGGTGGGGACATCACATTACTGCAAATACCAAATGTCATGAGGTCTCACCAGCTGCATGCCAACATTTGATCTCACCATCACATAAGGACATCCTCCCAGAATTTTTCACAAGTGTTTCAAAGCTAATTACTGATGAAGCAAAGTTGCCTTCTGATTAATTTTTCACTTTCAAGGTTTAAAAAAAATATGTTTATTTGTTTGCTTGTCCAACACCAGGGAGGAACTCACTTTGCGGATGGTGATGCTGGAGCCCCTGGTGTCTGATGATGAAGGTGGTTCTGTAGGAAACACGGATAGCTCTGAGAGCCTCCTCGACGAATGCACCTCAATTCTGAGTAGGTTATGTCTCTTACACCCACCTCCCCTTTGCTGTAGTATGTTTAGTAGGTAGGTAATGTTGTTGTACTGTTTTCATTTGGTGAATGGAAATGTAGAAGTTGGATGTTAAACCTGAAAATATTACTTCCTTGGGATTGTCAGGCATGTACTACTTGTCAATGTTTGCAGCTGTAGAAGAACCCGGGTAGGGTTTGAAACAGCAACGGGCTTACCTTGTGTAGCTTTTTTTTCTTCGTTGCTTCATGTAGCTTTCTCTGGATGGAACAGCATGAGTGTTAATTTATGGAAATCCAAGCCACCTGGGATAATAGCCACGTGAGCTGGACCATTAGGTCCACCCAGGTGTCGCTGCAATGTGATGTTGGGCCGACTCCCCTCCCCCTACTGCAAGAAGATGGGGTGGGGTACTTCCTCTCTGCCTCTCTCTCTCTCTCTCTCTCTCTCTCTCTCTCTCTCTCTCTCTCTCTCTCTCTCTGTCTCTGTCTCTCAACACTGGCACCTATATCAGGCCTGGCCCAAACAACAGCCTGGGCATCGATAGTGCAAAGCCATTTGAGGAGATGGATTACCGGTGCCGCAGGATCAATATCACTGGCCCAGCACCACCGCTGCCGAAGATGGCCGAGCACCTTCGAGATTTGCTCTGCAATGGTTCCTGGCATAATGCGCCAAGACTTCGTGAGACCTACACCCATCATTAGGACGTAGTCTGTGCTCCGACACATCCTTATTTGATATCTCGGATTGTGCGGCTTGCAAAGGAAGTGAGGTACCAAACCACCATCGGGCTTGTAGTAGAGCGGATCGGGGGAAGAATCGTTCACTTTTTGATAAAAGCATCAAACTTGGTACATATCATCACTTGGCCATTACAAGAAAAAATAGATCTAGTGCCATCCCAGTTTTGGCCTATGACAAAGTAGGGCTGGGACAATATGTCTAATACTAAAATACTATATAACTCAACAACCAAGAGGCCTAGAATCTTAATTCTGGTGCCTATATATAGGTTTTTGGGGTCATAGAATTCAAAGAAGGCAATTATGAGTTTGTGTGATCACGTCTTGTACCACTTTTGGAACATAAGTGCCCTTTTCCAGTTTACAGAGACACAACATTTGGTGGTCTTTGTATTGCTTTTTGTATTGATGAAATATAAGATACATGTACCGTAAATTAAACTTATAGTGCTATTAAAAAAATAACAGTCAAAACGAATACGAAGCCGAGTTACTTATTGTTGTAGATACCAATGTGCCATGAGTCAGTTAGGTTTACCATCAAATGTGAAATGCCAGATATCACATGAACTAATCATGGGAAGAACCCCCACATTCGCACAAAGCTGTACACGGCAGGGCTGCTTTTGTGCATTTGCAGTTTGTTCGACAGCCATTGGTACAACCGCATCGAATAAGTTCTCTGCAAACTCTGCTGGCTTCAGGAAGACTGCTCCAAAGAACATCCCAGTTTCCATCACTACTACGAGTCCATCCCCATCCGTCCGGTTGTGGAGGCGTAACCTTTGCTTCAAGCACCTGACTCCAGATGTGACCGGCCTGGTATACTGCTCGTCTAGTGTGCCTAAGTAGAGCACCCTTGGTCGGTGGAATGTTGCTCACGTCTTTGCCTTTCCGTGTGAATAGGTCGATCCTGAGCTCATCAACATGGTGTTTAGAACTTGTTCGGTCATAAAAAAAGTACGACGAATCTCTCCAGAACATCAATAATAGCATCAACATCTGACATTTTGTGGTTGTTCCATCAGCTTCATTAACTCCATTGTAACCTCAGGGCACATGCTCCATGTATCCCAAGCAGTCTTCTTTCCTCTGCCAGCAAAGCAAGAGGTCGTATCGCACCCAGTAATGGCATGAAACATTGGAAGAGCAATGGACTTCTCAGGACCAATTGCAGCTGAGATATCATGAGCTGGTACCATGCACATATGCTTGCCTGTGCTGAACGCCACCCATAGAGCATCCAGTGTCACTTGTAGCTTTTTATATACATACACTGCCAGAACAACTACATCACTGTCCACAGTACGGATGAGAAGAGTGTTGTGTTGTTTGGCTACATCAGCAACATGAAGCATCGCACGGCTGTCTGCTTCCTCGTGTGCACAAGGGGCTAAACCTCCCGTGTTTCTTGGCTGGCGACAAACAACATCCTCATTCAGCGTACTGATTACTAGTAAGCATATTATGAAATATTTAGTCTGTCAGTGCAGTGTTTTTTTGTATATTATGGTTCTATACATTTCTTGGTAATTAATCGATACATTCGTGCTATAAGGCTAACCCCCGCTCTAGTGGGGAAAATGGCCTTCTTTTTTTTTTTTTTTTTCTTTTTTTTGTATACTGAATCGAGGCTCGTGAAAGAGCTAACATTTATTTCACAAACAAATCAACCAGACAAACAAAATATACAAAAAGAGGGCACGGAAGACAAGATGGGGAGAGAAGGGGAAGCACACAACCACAACATTTGAGAGCAGGGAGAAGTGTGGGAGGGAGAGGGCTTGGGGGGAGGAGGCAGGGGGAGGGGGGGGAGAGGTATAAAACACAAGGGGACCCAAATTAGCGGGGGTAGAAAAGATCAAGGTTTTGGATGGGGGAGGATAAGAGATGGTGGTGAACAGCTGTTTTAAAGACCTGGAGGGTGGAGTGGGATTGAAGAGAGTGAGGGAGTTTGTTCCAGAGGCGGGAGAAAAGAGGAATGAAGGAGTGAAGGTGAGCAGAAAGTCTTGATTTTGGCAGTTTAACCACAAGAGGGTTGCAGGCCGATCTTGTGCGACCTGTAGGAATATTTGGGGGACAGAGCCCAGAGAGAGCTGGGGGGGCAAGGCCAGAGAGGAGTCGGTAGAAGACGGAAAGACCACCAACCTGCCTGCGGTGAGTGAGTGAAAGGCCCTTGGAGTTAGCTTCATCGCGGGAGATTCCAATGATTCTGAACGCTTTGGTTTCAACAGCGTGAAGACGAGCTAGGTGTGAGGCAGGAGCACCAGACCAGAGGGGAGAGCAGTATTCCATAGAGCTGCGGATGAAAGCCTTGTATGTGGTGAGGAGCTCAGGTGTGCCAAGGAAGGACTTCGCACGACGGAGGATGCCCAGTCGGCGACTGGCTTTGGAGGCCAGATTTGAAATGTGGTTTTCCCAGGAAAGATCATGGCAAATAGTGAGACCCAAAAGCTTGAGTGACAGAACTTCTTGGAGAGGATTATTCAGAAAGTGGATGGGAGGGTTGTCCAGTCGGTCTTTTCGGAGAGACATCGTAAGAGTGTGAGATTTATCAGGATTGAAAGACATGTTCCATTTGTTTGCCCAGTCTGTGATTTTGTCCAGGTCTGCAGAGAGTGAGGAGGCTGCAGACTGCCGATCTGAGGGATGAGGAATGGAGCGACAGAGAGTAGAGTCGTCAGCAAAGAGATAGAGAGGATTTTCAAGAGAGTCAGAGAGATCATTGATGAAGACCAGAAAAAGCACAGGGCCCAGAACACGACCTTGGGGAACTCCAGCCTGAACAGGAAGAGGAGATGAGAGAAACCCATTCAGGGCCACATGTTGACTACGACCAGAGAGGAAGTCCGCCAGCCATGCGTGGAGTCCGCCAGCCATGCCTTAAAACGATCATTCATATTCATTCATTCATTCGTGCTATAAGACCATGAATGTGTCTTCATAAACTTTAAAATGGTACGTACGTTTAAAAGGTGGTAAAAGGTTAAAAGGTGACCACACATACTCGATATTGCCATCTTTGATTTACAGTGCATTCAGAAAGTATTCCGACCCCTTCACTTTTTTCACATTTTGTTATGTTGCAGCCTTATGCTGAAATCGTTTAAATTCATTTTTCCCCTCATCAATCTACACTCAATACCCCATAATGACAAAGAGAAAACAGGATTTTAGAAAGTTTTGCAAATTTATTAAAAATAAAAAACTGAAATATCACATTTACATAAGTATTCAGACCCTTTGCTATGACACTTGAAATTTAGCTCGGGTGCCTCCCATTTCTCTTGATCATCTTTGCGACGTTTCTCCAGCCTTGATTGGAGTCCACCTGTGGTAAATTCAATTGATTGGACATGATTGGGAAAGGCACACACCTGTCTATATAAGGTCTCACAGCTGACAATGCATATCAGAGCAAAAACCAAGCAATGAGGTCGAAGGAACTGCCTGCAGAGCTCAGAGACAGGATTGTGTCGAGGCACAGATCTGGGGAAGCCTACAAAAAAAATCTCTGCTGCATTGAAGGTTCACAAGAGCACAGTGGCCTCCATAATTCTTAAATGGAAAAAGTTTGGAACAAGCAGGACTCTGCCTGGAGTTGCCTCCCCACCTGGCCAAACTGAGCAATCGGGGGAGAAGGGCCTTGGTAAGAGAGGTGACCAAGAACCCGATGGTCACTCTGGCTGAGCTCCAGAGATCCTGTGTGGAGATGGGAGAAACTTCCAGAAGGACAACCATCACTGCAACACTCCACCGATCTGGGCTTTATGGCAGAGTGACCAGACGGAAGCCTCTCCTCAGTGAAAGACACGTGAAAGACCACAGAATCTTGTTTCTCACAGTCTGAGAGTCCTTTTGGTGCTTTTTTGCAAACTCCAAGCGGGCTTTCAAAAATATACAACAGAATTTTGGATGTTTTTGGAGAGTAACCCTTGGTTCTACCTGGTGAGTGTGGGGGCATTGTCGCTATTTTTTATGCCTCCGCCGATGAAGATGATTGAGAGTTTGTGGCTGGATCAATCTTGTTCACCCACTGTGACCTTCCATTGCTCTCATTTTTCCCCACATCCCTTATTTTTCGAAGTCTCCCTCTGTTGTGTTCCTCAACCATCATGTTGGTGTATCCCTTGATCTCTCTCTCTTTCTCTTTCTCTTTCTCTCTTTCTCTCTCTCTTTCTCTCTTTCTCTCTTTCTCTCTCTCTTTCTCTCTTTCTCTCTTTCTCTCTCTCTTTCTTGAGTGATGAAGAGAAGGACAAGTTCTGGTGTGCGATAGAGAAGCTGATGGAAAACGTGAAAGATGAGGAAGTTGTTGTGGTAGGAGGAGACCTAAATGGACATGTTGGAAGGAGTATGGACGGTTTTGAGGGAGTTCATGGGGGTTACGGATATGGTGTGAGAAATGGAGAAGGTGAAAGGATTTTGGAGTTTGCTGATGGAGCTGATTTGTTGAATTGTAATACTCAGTTCCAGAAAGAGGATAATAAGCTTGTTACATACACGTCAGGTGGGTCGACGACAACCGTTGACTACCTGATGGTGCGTAGGCGAGATGGGGGCACCTCCGGGACACAAAGGTGATCCTGGGGGAGGAGGCTGTTTCACAGCACCACTTGGTTGTCTGCGACATAAGGGTGAAAGGTGCGAGGAGAGCTCGGCGGGTGAAGTACCAACCGAGAATGAAGGTGTGGAGGTTGAAAGAGGTGACAATGAGGGAGGCATTTAAAGAGAGGCTGAGTAGGGTAGAGGATGATGTGGTTGAGCTTGAACGTGGTTGGATGTCAATGAAAGATAGTCTGTTGGGAGCCGTTGGTGAGGTATGTGTGTGGTAGGACGAGAAGAGGAAGAAGTTCGAGGAGTAGCAGAAGGCGAAGGTTACGGGAGCAGAAAAAGCAGAGCATGAAAGTTATAAGGCAGCCAAGAAGGCTGCAAGGAAAGAGGTAGCAAAGGCGCAGGAGGCATGGAGGAAAATGTTCGGAGAACGCTTGGATTCGGAAGAGAGTCATAGAGCAGTATTCAGGATTGCAAAGCAGATAGCGAAAGAGAGGTGTGATGTGATGGGGGTGACTTGTTTGAAGGATGAAGTGGGACAAATCGTTGTGGACCCAGATGGCATTAAAGGAAGATGGAAAAGATATATGGAAATGCTGTTGAATACAGAGAATTAATGGGATGGCAACATCGAGAGTAACCCAGTTTTAGGACCGGCAGAGAAGATAACTGAGAAGGAAGTTGAGGAAGCGATAAAAGCAATGAAGAGTAGAAAAGCGGGAGGGCCGACGGGAGTTGTGGGAGATATGTTGAAGGCAGCAGGAAGTTGGGGTGTGAAGAGAATGACAGATCTGTAATCTGGTGGTGAAAGAAGGCCGCATTCCAGTGGATTGAGAACTGAGTACCCTCGTCCCTCTATACAAGGGGAAAGGTGACCCTCTGGAGTGTGGCTCGTACCGAGCGATAAAGTTATTGGAGCATGGAATGAAGGTATTGGAAAGGGTGTTGGAGAGGAGGATAAGGAAGAAGGTGAAGATCGACGAAATGCAGTTTGGATTTATGCCAGGAAGAGGAACGATAGACGCGCTCTTTATTGTGAGGCAGTTTCAGGATAAGTACATGGAGAAGAGGAAGAAGTTGTTTCTTGGGTTTGTTGATCTGGAGAAAGCATTCGATAGGGTTCCACACGAAGTATTGACATGGGCATTGAGGAAGTTAGGAGTGGAGGAATGGTTGATCAGAGTAGTGATGGCAATGTACAAAAGAGCGCACAGATGTAAGGACGAAGGACGGGAACAGTGGTGAGTTTGAGGTGAAGGTGGGAGTGCATCAGGGGTAGGTACTAAGTCCACTACTATTTGTAGCTGTGATGGAGGTGCTGGCTCAGAACGTAAAGGAGGGTTTACCGTGGGAGTTGTTGTATGCAGATGATCTGGTGTTGATTGCGGAAGGTATGGATGGACTGAAGGAAAAGATGAACAAGTGGAAGGAATGTATGGAGACAAAAGGTCTGAAGGTGAATATAGGAAAGATGAAGGTGATGGCAAGTGGTAAAGCATGTGGTGAGGTGGAAAGAACTGGGAAGTGGCCATGTGCTGTGTGCAGGAAGGGTGTCGGAGTGAACTCCATTCAATGTACAATGTGCGCTGAGTGGGTTCATCAAAAATGTAGTGGTCTGAGAGGGTCATTAACCAGTGCGGCAACTACATTCAAATGTAAGGTGTGCACAGAGGGAGCTGCAGATGGAGGAAATGTTGAGTTGGATCTTGGAGACGGCGTGAAACTGGAAGGTGTGAAAACATTTTGCTACCTCGGAGACATGCTGAATGGAGAAGGTGGATCAGACTCGGCAACGGTTGCTAGAGTGAGATGTGCATGGAAGAAGTTTCGGGAACTGAGTGGCGTGCTGATGAGGAGGGGAGTGTCGTTGAAGCTGAAGGGAAAGGTGTATGGTTCGGTGGATGTGCGGAGTATCGTTGAGAGAGAGGAAGACAAATTATGAATTGCGAAAGATGATGGGAATATTGCCTGTGATTGATGCTGTGAAGAGGAACAGGTTGAGATGGTTTGGTCATGTGTTGAGGAAGGATGAAAGTGACTGGTTGAGAAGAGTGATGAAAATGAATGTAGAAGGAAGTAGAGGACGGGGAAGACCGAGAAAGACTTGGCTAAATATGGTGGAAGACGAAATGCGGGCAAGGGGGTTAACAAGGAGAGATGCAGAAAATAGGGCAAAATGGAGAAGATTGTCATGGGGACTGCAAGGCTAACCCCCGCTCTAGCAGGGAAAATGGCCTTAAAATGCATGTTGTTGTTTGTTGTTGTTTCTCTCTCTCTCTTTCTCTCTCTCTTTCTCCTGTTCTTTTCATTCTGTCATGCCATGATCTGTTGTGTTTTCTCGTTCCTCCGCAATCCTTGACACTGTATACAAACAAACAAAAGCATTTACATGCACTGTAACCCATTTTATTCCTCCAGGTCCAACACTGTCCTCTTGGGTCATTGGTGCGTCTGTCCCCGTGATGCTTCGTGTCAGCAGCTCAGTGCGGCGAAGCAGGGCAGGGCGTCACTCTCTTGCCACCGTAGCTGCCCTCATGGAAAGAGAGAAGGAGCGAAGAGAAGAGGAGAAAACCTCTTGGAGGCACTCTCAGCCCATCTTGGATGACAATTCAGAAATCCCATACATCGATGAAGGGTCGAGCTTTGAGCATTAGCTCTCACCTTTGCACCGTGGAGCCGTGGTGTGCCTTCGAGATGAGTATCTGAGTCACAGTTGAATCTGCGGATTTGCAGTCACGGTGACTACTACCTCGATACTCTATTTACCTCCATTTCTCCACAGTGGGGTTCCACTGCATTAGTGGCATAGCTCAGGGATGATACACAAACGCCTTTTGTCGCAGGATTACACAAGCGCCTCTGCAACGCAGACTAATTAACTTAATTGAAGTGTGAGCTGACATGGTGTGTGGTATGAACTTTCCTCACGTACTAAAGCATGAAATTGTACAACCTATGTGCAGCATTCCCAGATGTAGTCTTACGATGCAAAATGTGGGAGCACACTTGGAACCGTTTGGTCTTGGACAAAGAAGTTTCCTGGAAGGAATGCTTTGGTTCTGGATCTGGGACTTTGGAGCAAACTTTATCCTGGTCCTTTTTTGAAGGGTGATCTCAGACCTTGGACCTGAAAAGGTTCGTCAACCTGGACCTTAAAGGAATGACAAGCAAAGCGTATTCTTTGCTCAGACCGAAAAGAGGAAGCCATTTAATTCCATGGTTTTCCCATAACCGACAGAACTGTGGGGTCGAAGCTTTCCACATGGCTTTTGCTACCAAAGAAGCTCGAGCCAGACATTTACACGACCTTTAGCCTATTACGTTAATGGTACACAGCACCCGCAGACCTTGGTGTTGAATCGTTGGGCCTCGGTCATCGGGTTCAAGAAAGGGATGCAATTCGGTATTTCATTCAATATCTATTGGTGCCAATTAATGTAATGTTTAATTTGCAGAATGCAAAAGGAGAGAGATTAACCGTTTGCCTCTTGTGCAGGTATTTGAATGTGGTAAATCTGTTTTGTAAGCATTCTTCGTATGTGACCTTTGTCCCTTTTAATAACTAATTTAATTTCTCACTTTATTTAACACACAATGAATTGCCTTGTATTATAATCGTCAGTTTGTGCAATGTCAGGGTTAGTTTTTGTTTTTGTTTGGCTGAATTGTCCTCATATTTTTGTTTCGCAATTCTCGCGCTTTAAAAGTATTTTTCATCATTGACCATGTGGCAGGTTATATACATATTAAGTATGCAAAACAATTCTGGAATTGGCCTCTGCCACCTTTTTTTTTTTTTTATTATTATTTTTTTCATATACAGTATTCCCATTCTCACTTCTTGCTCCAAACAACTTTTGACTTTCCTTTCCCTCTTCCTCTATCCGTTTGTGTATTTATTCCTTGGATGGTCCCTTGCTAAAGCATGACTGATTGTTTCAAAGTCACAGATTTTGAGATCGGAGGTTGGGACCAAACGTTGAGTTTAGTGCCAAGGTTTCATGGCCACAGCTGTTTTCTAACTTCTACGAGCAATTCTGTCCACTGATCACAATCCCAGCCATAATTTAAAGCTCCAATGTTCTTTGATTGGGATTTCATTTCTCAAAAAACGTTTTCAGTACTTATTTTCAGTTTGGTTGTCTTTGATCAAAAAGGTACAAAAGAAAAGAAATTTCAAAAAGAATTCTGCGAATCACTCGTGCGATATTTTGTTCTTCCGTGAGCCTTGATATCAATATTAAAATACCCAATGTAAGCAGTATGTTTAGCATGATGCTTGCATATGTTTACCAATGTACAAGAGTATACACAGTGATTTTCAAAAATTGATTTGCAAAATGCATCAACTGCCAATAAACCTGCTCAATTATTTATTTATTTTTTAACGAACAGTTTGACTATTTTAGGTTGAGAGTTGTGTACTCAACCATAGAAATAGTACTTCAGGGTTGGTCTGAGCATCTGCATGCAATAATGGGTTTTCAACGGTGCCTCGGTGCCACACTCCGAAGGAGCCCATAATAACTAAGATTGAGGGGTTTTTTCGTATACAATGTCGAGGCCTGTGGAGGAACATAGAACAGATCAGAATGTAACAGAACAAAAGGAACAGCAGGGTTGAGGGAGAAACTAGAGAGAGATGGAGGAGAATGAAGGCAAGGGGTGAACAAGATGGACACCGCCAAAAACTCTCAGGAGGGAAAACCTGGAAACTTGGAAAGAGACGGTCTTGGGGGGAGGAAACGTCAGTTGTGAATGGGGAATGATCTGTGATTGTGGTAAACAGCTGTCTTCAAGACTTGGAGGGAAGAATGAGATTGAGGAGACTGAGGAAGTTGGTTTTACAGGAAACAAAAAAAAGGTTTCTCCAAGAGGGGGTTACTGGCAGATCACGTGTACCCTGCAAAAACCTGGGGTGGGTCAGGGGGAGGGGACAGATCTTGGAAAGGGTAGAGGGTGCAAGACGACAAAGGGAGGTAGAAGACAGAGACCACGAACCTGTCTGTGATGGTAAAGTGATAGACTTAGCTTAATATTGGGAAATTCCAATGATATTGAAGGCCTTGGTTTTCATGTCAAACTGAGCAACATGTGAGGCAGGGGCTCCAGCCTAGAGGGAAGAGCGGTACTCCAAGCGGTGGATGAAGGCCTTGGACTTCAAATGATCAGCACCACGCTTGCAAACGCATAATGAAAGTGTACCTTGAAAAACTCAGAAGTGACGAAGGCTCAAATGATATGGGGAAGTAAATTACAGAATTCTGTAAAGACCATGACATTGCAGTGCCAGACAAGAACAAACGTCACTCACAAAAAAAAGAGCAGTGAATCTTTCGGCGATTGTTATTGTTTCGGCTCTGTTGTACCAACAACTTTGGGTCAAAGAGAGCATGTAGAAGAGGAAACAAATGCACAGGAAACACCAATGACTGCAACCAAAAGTAAAAACAAAAAACAGGTGGCATCAGCAATTGTACATCCGTGTTTTGGATGCCATAGCTGGTAATACTGACGTTAGAGGCGATTCTCAAAATAATCAATGGAGATTGCTGAAGCGTGTGACTCAGTGTTAAGATGTGGCAAAAATTTCATTCCTCCGCATCCACTCTTGCAGAAATATGCAGAACCACTCCAAAAAACATCCTCAACTTGCAGCTGCAGAAATTTACCTTTTTACCAGTATCCTTGGTGTTGCCAGTATCTGGTGTTACCTTTCAGAGACTTCAAAAGGAAATGTCTCGGAGAAGGCACCCAAACTATTACAAACTCATTCAGTCAGCTCTCACATTTCCAGTCGGGACGGCCACTTTGGACCAAAACTTTTCTGCAACGAGACGGATTAGAAACTGTTTGCCCTCATTCATGGGGGAGGACAGATTTTCTTCACTCGCTCTTCTTCACATAGAAGGGGATTTAACTGCGAGGCGGATTCCAGAGGACATTGTGGACATTTATGTTAACTAAAGAGAAAGACGATTGCACCTTCATCAAGGTAAGAACAGTATTTCGATAAAGACAGTGTTTATGTATGTGCAACACTTGGAAGACTTGATTGATAAAGTTCTCGATTTTGTTTATTCAATAATTTGTTGTTATGCCATTGTTGGTAAACATGTCAAATAATTTGGCTTTTAAAAAAACCCACAAAAAATAAAGATTAAATAATGAACGTAAACTGTATTTTTGATTTCAAGTACACTGTAAAACTGAACACGAACTATACTTTACTAACGAGCAGTAAATTCGTAAATCAGACCGAGCTACCCATTACTAACATTTAGTCATCTGCCTTCCCCCTTCCCCTCATCAATAGAGAAGTCAAACTCCACCTACGATTCAGTGATTTGAGCACACAGAATGATTGAGTGTCAATGCCAGTTTGTGATTATTGTGCTCAGATTGAAAGGTATGAGCTAACCGTGTTAGAGGCATAGCTTCTGTTCAGTTGTCCTGAGTACGATCTGCAGCTCTTCTTGCTTCAGCTCTTGTAAGAGCAGCAACACAGCCTCCAACACACAGCTCTTCTGCTGCCCCAACAGTGCACAACACAGAAGAATGTTAAACGATGCAGAAGACGCCAAAACTCCATTTGTACATTAAAAAAAAGAAAAATTCTCAAAGTCAACTTATATCTGAATGAAAGGCAAAGAGCACGAGTTGCGTGAAATCACGAAAAGTGGAGACATCCGGGAGCCTTAAAATCAATCACATTTGCAACATTTTTTTTTTTTTTTTTTTTTTTGTATACAAGATCGAGGCTCGTGAAAGAGCGAACATTAATCACACAGAAAGACAAACCGACACTTAAAACATATAACATCGGGAGCGGTAGACAAGATGGGGAGAGAGGGGGAAGGACACGAACACAACATTTGAGAGCAGGGACCGAGAGACATCGAGAGATCTGAGAGGGCGAGGGCTTTGGGGGGGGGGGGGGGGCATGCGAAGGGGGAGGGGGGTGCATGCGAAGGGGGGGGGGTGGGAGAGGTATAAAACACATGGACACTGCCAGGACTTCCAGGAAAGAAGTTGGAATTTCAAACAAGGTGGATCTGGGGTGAATTAGCGGGGGTAGAAAAGATCAAGGTTTTGGATGGGGGAAGATAAGAGATGGTGGTGAACAGCTGTTTTAAAGACCTGGAGGGAGGAGTGGGATTGAAGGGAGTGAGGGAGTTTGTTCCAGAGGCGGGAGAAAAGAGGAATGAAAGAGTGAAGGTGAGCAGAGAGCCGAGATTTCGGCAGTTTAACCATCAGAGGATTGCTGGCAGATCTTGTGCGACCTGTAGGAATATTTGGGGGACAGAGCACAGAGAGAGCTGGGGGTGCAAGGCCGGAGAGGAGTCGGTAGAAGACAGAAAGACCACCTACCTGCCTGCGGTGAGTGAGTGAAAGGCCCTCAGAGATAGCTTCATCGCGGGAGATTCCAATAATTCTGAAAGCTTTGGTTTCAACAGCGTGAAGCCGAGCTAGGTGTGAGTAGAGTCCCTGTATAAAGAGTTGTGGCAACTCAAATTTGGACGCCATTTTGTGTCTAAGTGTGTCGGATTAGATATACATGTACATTCGCGATATGGGGTGATATATTCTAAACCTGCTAAAAAAAAATTTACTACACATATTTAGTCTTATTATTACATACAGGTGATATTTGTTTTGTCAAAAACTCAGCTATTGCCATGAAAAAGAGCTGTGTGGTGATATTAAAAGTAGTATGGCAATGCATATTACAAGCCAACACTGCATATAAGAGCTAACATTATAAGTAAGACAAACCAATGCTGTCGTTCTATGAATTTTAATAACTTTTAGAAAGGAGTGTGGGCATATCCAATTTTTTTTCAACGGTGCCGAGAGCAATTCCGGTGTAGGACTTCCAGCCGACATATAGTCTAACACACTTAAAACAAATTCTGTACGTGGTATTGCCATATTTCTATAGTGTACAACTTTAGTTTTATCGACATTTATATTCAATTTCCATTGTAATGATTTAACGAGCTGCAAGTCAGCTTCTGTCTCTGACATAAGGAAAACGTCATCGGCATCTAGTAAGATTGAAACGTTCATTTATTACTACACCCTTGCCCAGAACTCTGATGGATATTGCCTGATCGATTAATATGTTTCATAGCTGGCGACTTAATTAACACTTAATTTTCGACTGCGCCAAGCCGTAATTAAACAGAGAAAAAACTTTAAAAAATACCTGCAGTGTGCACGGTTCGTCTAGTCGAACAGATATGGAAAAGCACAGATACGACGTCGTATTCACCATAACTTGTTTAATTTCACCAGGAACACGATGAGGCCGACACAGTAAACATTCAGTACAAAACTTGGTTCATACATTCAGTACAGAACATGATTCATACATTCAGACCGTAAGAAAACTCTGCCCGTAATACAACACTCTGACCAGACCAACACTTCATCCCACTACGTTCACTCCTCACAACGACACTCCAAAACTATCGTTTTGGGAACGATAGCTGTCACCAGGTTAAATATATAGGGATTGTCCAATGTGCAAAATCTTCCATCACTACAATTTGGCCATAAATCCCGGGGTGGGAAATATTTGAGCAAATATGCCACAAGACGCATGAGCACTGTACAAAGCAAACAATAACTCGTCAAATTTTGGACGTATGGATGGCTGCACAACCCGCAAAAAAATTGAGCAGGTCCCCCCCTAAAATTGCTTTTATGATTGCCGATTAGGCTAAAGATTTTAAACCAAAAAAATAACTTGCCTCGGAATAAGTTTTGAATGGACGGACAGACAACTGAAAACAAAACGGACCATGGGTTTCCCACCCCTATAAAATCAAAATTAATTCCCTCTGAAAAAGTACAGTGACATTGCCCGCAGACTACCCAACCGCAGACCAGGCAATGTCACTGTACCGGGACATTTCATCAATCAATGACAATATGCGGTCCGCTAGGACTACCCGAAAAAAATTGAGCAGGGTTCTTCCCACGGAAATGCATTTTTGGTCAGCTCCTTGAAGATTATAAACAAACACAAATCACTTCCCTTTAAAAGGGTTTTCAACGGACAGACAACCAAAAAAAAACCGAGCAGATAGAATTGCTTTTGAACATCGATCATCAAGCGGCGTGGGCCTACCTGGCAGAGTCTCGAGGAGTCGATCGCTTTCCAGCTCTTTCGTCTGACTTTCGCTTCCCAAATATGTCTTCTGACTTTATCACTTGGAAATCTATACATCTTATATTTCCCAGATTGGTTTGAACAACCAAAAGCAGAACAACCAGTCATTTTGTTTGGCAATAAACAACATTCCCGTACCAAGCTGACGTTCACGCACGGTGAAGTTAGACACAAAATGGCGCCACGAAATCACGTGACCAGAAATCTCGGGTCAGCGCATGGCGCAACTCTCTTTATACAGGGACTCTAGGTGTGAGGCATGAGCACCGGCCCATAGGGGAGAACAGTATTCCATTGAGCTGCGGATGAAAGCCTTGTATGTGGTGAGGAGCTCAGGTGTGCCAAGGAAGGACTTCGCACGACGGAGGATGCCCAGTCGGCGACTGGCTTTGGAGGCCAGCTTGGAAATGTGGTTTTCCCAAGAAAGATCATGGCAGATAGTGAGACCCAAAAGCTTGAGCGACAGAACTTCTTGGAGAGGATTGTTGAGAAAGTAGATGGGAGGGTTGTCCAGTCGATCTTTTCGGAGAGACATAGTAAGAGTGTGAGATTTGTCAGGATTGAAAGACATGTTCCACTTGTTTGACCAGTCTGTGATTTTGTCCAAGTCTTCAAAGAGTGAGGAGGCTGCAGACTGCCGATCTGAGGGAAGAGGAATGGAGCGGCAGAGAGTGGAGTCATCAGCAAAGAGATAGAGAGGATTTTCAAGAGAGTCAGAGGAGATGTCGTAGAAAGAAAGATTAGAATGGAGGCAGTAGAAATACAAGACAGGCCCCCAATCTGTTTGTGATGTCAGAGAAAAATGCCCAACTTCAACAACGCTTAGAGCAGATTCCATTGATTTTTAGGGCCTTGAACTCCATGGTGTAAATAAGTAAAGGGTATGCAGGTGCACCAGACCAAAGGGGGGAACAGTGCTCCAAGCTGGAGATTAAAGGCCTTGTAAGTTGTTCGAAGTCCTGATTTGCCAAGGAAACACTTGGCATGATGCACGCTGGCTTTTTAGGCCAACTCTGATACGTGGATTGTCCAAGAGAGATCACAGCTAATGGTGAGGCCAGAAGTTTGAAGGACTAAACTTCTTTGAGATGTTTTCAAGACAGTTGATTGGAAGATTCACCATACAATCCTTTCAGAAAGACAGTGCGAGAGTGAGAATTCTCAGGGTTGAAAGACATGCTCCAAGTGTTGGACCAGTTCCTGATTATATCAAGGTCTGGAGAGAGAGAGAGAGAAGAGGCTGCTGCCTGCCTCTATGAAGGGTGAGAGGTGTAATTGCAGAGGGTGGAGTCATCAATGAAAAGATGAGGTTTTTCCAGAAATCAGAAAGATTGTTGATAAATATTAGGAACAAGACTGGGCCCAATACATTACCTTTGGGCACTCTGGCCTCGACAGGGGAGGAGATGAGAAGATCCCATTGAGAGCCACATATGTGCTGACTATGGGAGTAGAGGGAGTCAGCAAGCTATGAGATGAGTTGGCCTTGGAAGCCAGAGGCTGAGAGATTAGAAAGCAATGTGGAGCATGTCAAATGCTCAAGATATGTCCAAAAACTGACCCTGATCTCACATCTGAGGTTTTTTTTTTGGTTTTTTTTTGTTTTTGTATACAAGATCGAGGCTCGTGAAAGAGCTAACATTAATCACACCAAAAGACAAACCGACACACAAAACACAAAAAACAAGGGGAGCGGCAGACAAGATGGGGAGAGAGGGGGAAGGACACAAAAGAGAGGGGGAAGAGGGGGAAGGACACAAACACAACATTTGAGAGCAGGGACATCGGGAGGACTTGGGGGGAGGTGGGAGAGGAATAAAACATATGAACACTGCAAGGACTCTGGGGTGAATTACCGGGGGTAGAAAAGATCAAGGTTTTCGATGGGGGAAGATAAGAGATGGTGGTGAACAGCTGTTTTTAAGACCTGGAGGGAGGAGTGGGATTGAAGGGAGTGGGGGAGTTTGTTCCAGAGGCGGGAGAAAAGGGGAATGAAAGAGTGAAGGTGAGCAGAGAGCCTAGACTTTGGCAGTTTAACCATAAGAGGGTTGCAGGCAGATCTTGTGCGACCTGAAGGAATATTGGGGGGACAGAGCACAGAGAGAGCTGGGGGAGCA
Source organism: Myxine glutinosa (assembly GCF_964187855.1). Lineage (NCBI taxonomy): Eukaryota > Metazoa > Chordata > Myxini > Myxiniformes > Myxinidae > Myxine > Myxine glutinosa. Next base: position 110,255,961 of record NC_136267.1, read on the forward strand.
AGGCCGGAGAGGAGTCGGTAGAAGACAGAAAGACCACCAACCTGCCTGCGGTGAGTGAGTGAAAGGCCCTCGGAGTTGACTACATCGCAGGAGATTCCAATGATTCTGAAAGCTTTGGCCTCAACAGCGTGAAGCCGAGCAAGGTGTGAGGCAGGAGCACCAGCCCAGAGGGGGGAACAGTATTCCATTGAGCTGCGGATGAAAGCCTTGTATGTGGTGAGGAGCTCAGGTGTGCCAAGGAAGGACTTCGCACGACGGAGGATGCCCAGTCGGCGACTGGCTTTGGAGGCCCGCTTGGAAATGTGGTTTTCCCAAGAAAGATCATGGCAGATAGTGAGACCCAAAAGCTTGAGCGACAGAACTTCTTGGAGAGGATTGTTGAGAAAGTAGATGGGAGGGTTGTCCAGTCGGTCCTTTTGGAGAGACATTGTAAGAGTGAGATTTGTCAGGATTGAAAGACATGTTCCACTTGTTTGACCAGTCTGTGATTTTGTCCAGGTCTGCAGAGAGTGAGGAGGCTGCAGACTGCCGATCTGAGGGATGAGGAATGGAGCGACAGAGAGTAGAGTCGTCAGCAAAGAGATAGAGAGGATTTTCAAGAGAGTCAGAGAGATCATTGATGAAGACCAGAAAAAGCACAGGGCCCAGAACACTACCTTGGGGAACTCCAGCCTGAACAGGAAGAGGAGATGAGAGAAACCCATTCAGGGCCACACGTTGACTACGACCAGAGAGGAAGTCCGCCAGCCATGCGTGGAGATTTCCATGGATACCAAAAGAGGAGAGTTTGGTGAGCAGCGCAGGGTGCCAGACCGTATCGAAGGCACGTGAAATGTCAAGGGAGACAGCTCTAATTTCCTGTTTGGCGTTGAGGACCTCCATCCATTGTTGAGAAAGCCGAAGCAGCATGTCCAGAGTAGAGTGACCAGGTCTGAAACCAAATTGATGATCAGAGATCAAGCCATTGGAGAAGAGGAAAGATTTAATATCTGAAGCAATGATGGATTCCATGACTTTGCTGATAATTGGGAGAAGGCTGATTGGTCTGTAGTTGCTGGGATCTGTTTTTGCACCTTTTTTGTGCAAAGCGGTGATGTTGGCTGATTTCCAAGCAGATGGCAGATGACCTTGAGCAAAAGAGAGGGTAAAGAGAACAGAAAGAGGGAGTGAAAGAGCAGAAGAACATGATTTTAGGACCCGTGGGCTGATGCCGTCAGGACCAGTTGCAGAATCAGAGTCGAGGGTTGACAGAAACTTTTCCACCTTGTCAGGAGGAAAGGACACAGAGTCCAGGAGCAGCTGGATACGACTGGGTACGGTGGGTACAGAGAGGGATGGGTTTGGGACACAAGATTTAGAGGCAAACACAGAGTTGAGGCATTCAGCTTTTTCACGTGCGGAGTCAGCCGTTAAGCCGTTTGAGGTGAGGGAGGGGATGGAGGGGGAACAAACACCAGAAACAGATTTGACCAGACGCCACCAGGATTTGGAAGAGGGAGACAGATAAGAGAGTTCGGTCTTGAGAACGGTGAGATATTGTTTCCTGGCTCTCCTGAGGGTGGACACACACTTGTTTCGGGCTTTGTGAAAGGAAATGAGATTTCCTTCCGTTGGATTTGCTTTCCAGGAGACGAAAGCAAGTTGTTTCAGGGCAACAGCCTCACCACAAGATTCCGTGTACCATGGACGGGAGGAAGGGTATGACAACTGAAGACGAGATGGGATAAATCTGTGCATGAGAGAGAGCAATTTACTTTGAAAGAATTCCCAGGATGAGTTGATGTCAGAGGCGGTAGAGATGGGAGACCAGTCCAGATGATTGATGGCTGCTTGAAGACCGTGCCAGTTGGCCTGAGTGAAATGCCAGACTCATCGACGCTGAGGAGGCTCTCTGAGAATGGTCAGAGAGCTGGCCACTTTGACAAGCACATGATCAGATGAGCCGATTGGAGCAGAAGAAGAGCAGCAGACATTTTCAGGGAAGTTTGTCATAACCAAATCCAGAAGAGAAGATGCTCCGTTGACTGAGATCCGGGTCGGGAAATTGACAGATTGTGTCAGTCCCAGTGAGTCGCAGAAGTCCTTTGCTGAAGAGCCATGGCTGGTGAGAGAGGTACCCACACCCAGCCAACTGGCATGGTGACAATTGAAATCACCACATATGAGGAAGAGAGAGTTGGGATGGGTAGATAGAAGTTGGTCCATATTATCAGACAGTGAGATGTAGATGGAGTCATCGCTGTTTGGTGGACGGTACAACACACATATGAACAAAAGGTGGGAGCGAAGGGGAAGCCGTAGCCAAAGGTATTCCTGGGGGTGAGGTGGAGAGAGGGCAGTGGAGGGCGAGTGAGGAAGAGAGTTTTTTATAAAGATAGTAACCAACCCCACCTCCAGGACGAGGCTCAGGTCTATCATACCGGAGGAGGGAGTAACCTGGGAGAGATACCAAGGCATCAGAGACATCATGAAGGAGGAAAGTTTCTGTTAAGCAGATCACATCTGGTTTGTCAGAAGCAACCTGTATGGAGAGGTCAGTCAAGTTTGAGCGAAGGCCCCGGATGTTTGAGGTCCATACCGTTAATGAAGAGGAAGGGGGAGCATCGGGTCCAGAACAGGGGGGGGGAGGGGTAGGGTAAGATGTGGAAGAGGTAGGGAGAGCTGTTGAAGGTGTGTCAGAGATTTCAGAATAGCTTGGAGAAAGGGAGGAATGGGGCGGACAAAAGGTTTGATGGAGATTGGGTGAGGCACAGTGAGGTGTTATTTGAGGAGGGGGAAGAGTGAGGCAGAAGGTTTGGGGAGATGAAGGTGAAAGTTGGAAGGGGGAAGAAGCAGGGAGGATGCTTTGAGGAGGAGGGGTGAGAGGGGAGTCTAGGAGGGGAGGAGCGAGGGAGAGTCTCGGAGGGGAGGGGTGTGGGGGGAGTTTAGGAGGGAGGGGAGGGAAGGGGCAAGGGGGGAGATTTGAAAGGGATGGGTGATGGGGAGGATTTGGAAGGGAGGGGTGAGATTGGATTTTGAAAAGTGTACAATTCATGGGAAACGAACATTTTTTGCAAAATGAGTTTGAGACCTTCGAGTCAAAAATACGTTTGAGGACACTGGAGGAGGGATGGAGTTCTGGATAGTTTATGGAATGTAGAAAGGAGGAACTGTAAGAGATGGTATTGTGGCGGACACAAAAGCCCACTGGCGTGGTGACATCATTCCACGCACCAAGTGGGCGGTGGCCACGCCCGAGGGGTAGGCGTGGCCTCATGATATACACCGGGCGACCAGCCCGGAGGAGTTCAGTGTTACAGTGTAGTCTTACAATAAAGACGTTTATATGTTACCGCTTGTCTGCTTCCTCCTTGCTCACAAGCAGCGCGCGTAACGCCGCGCTTTACTGGTGACCCTCGACGTTGGATCTGCCGGAGCGATCCTTCCACACGCGACGCCATCGCCATGGCCGCCTTCGTCAAACTTCCGGAATTTTGGGAGGCTCAGGCCGAAGTCTGGTTCGTCCAGGCCGAAGCCCAATTTCAGCTTCGGCACCTCACCGGCGATGACACGCGCTACTGCCACGTCGTCGCCTCCCTCGGGCCCGGCACGGCCGCTCGAGTTGTGTCCGTCCTTCGCCACCCACCGGACGGCCACAAGTACGAGGCACTCAAGCGGCTACTCCTAGCCACGTTCAGCCTCACGGACGACGCACGGGCCGACCGCCTCCTGGATCTCCCCGAGCTCGGTGAGACGCGCCCGTCGGTCCGAATGGACCATATGCTGTCACTGTTGGGCGACGAAGCCCCCGGTTCGCTATTCCGGGCGCTTTTCCGTCGCCAACTTCCAGCGCAGGTTCGCCTCGCGTTGGCCGGGACCGGGCTAACGGAACCCCGAGCATTGGCGGCCGAGGCGGACAAGTACTTCGCCGCTTCGGACACGCGGGCGAGCGTTGGCGTGGCCGTCACGGCCTTCGACGCTGATGTTCCACAGCATCATCTTCTACAGCACGCTGAAGTTCAGCAGCATGCTGATACGCACCTTGTGAACGCCGCCACGCCCCGCCCACCGCCGCGGCGAAAACCGCCACCGCGGGGAAACCCGTCGACTCCACCGGCCTGGCGGAGCCAGCCGCGCTCCTCCAGCTCCACCACCTGGTGCTGGTTCCACGCCAAGTTCGGCCACGAAGCTCGGCGGTGTCATCCGCCGTGCTCCTTCACCGGGTCGGAAAATGCCCGGGCCGGCGCTCAATTGTGGCGATGAGCGCCGGCCGTTCGAGCAGCCTGCTGTTCATAACGGACACCTTCTCCGGGCGCCGTTACCTGTGCGACACGGGAGCGCAGGTGAGTGTCATTCCCGCCGGCACGTCAGACAAGCATGCCGCGGGTGGGGGCCCCGCGCTGCTTGCCGCGAACGGGACGCCCATCCGTACGTACGGAAAACGCTGCCTCTCTCTGCGGTTTGGAGGGCAGGTTTTCCGATGGACGTTCGTCACCGCCGACGTGCCCATGGCACTGCTTGGCGCGGACTTCCTATGCGCTAATGGGCTCCTGGTCGACGTCAAGCGCAGACGGCTTGTCCAGGCCGAGACGTTCAGCTCGCTCGCGTGTGCGTTGCCCAGCTCAACGAGCGGCTTGCCAAGCGGCTTGCCGAACGATTCGGTTCCGGCCACGTTGGTCTGTACGCTTCCGGCAGCGAACGCATTCACCCGCCTCCTCGCCGGCTTCCCGGCCCTCACGCGGCCCACCTTCTCGGCGGGGGCCGTCAAGCACGGGGTGGCCCATCACATCCCCACCGTCGGGCCACCGGTCTACGCCCGGGCACGCCGCCTCGAGCCGACGAAGCTGGCGGTGGCAAAAGCGGAGTTCGCTACCCTGGAGCGACTCGGCATCGTTCGGCGCTCAGAGAGCGCTTGGGCGTCGCCGCTGCACATCGTGCCGAAGCCCGGCGGGGGATGGCGACCGTGCGGGGACTATCGCCGTCTCAATGACGCCACGACTCCCGACCGCTACCCCGTCCCCCACATTCAGGACTTTTCCGCCCGTTTGGCGGGCAGGTCCTTCTTCTCGAAGGTGGACCTCATACGCGGCTACCATCAGGTCCCCGTCAGGCCGGAGGACGTCCCGAAGACGGCGGTCATCACGCCATTCGGACTCTTCGAGTTCCTGCGCATGCCCTTCGGTCTGAAGAATGCGGCTCAGGCGTTCCAGCGACTGATGGACAGCGTCCTGCGCGACTTGGATTTTGTCTACGTCTACCTGGACGATATCCTCGTCGCCAGCGCGTCCCGCGAAGAGCACCTACGCCACCTCCGCACGCTCTTCGAACGCCTGGGCCAGCATGGCCTGATTGTGAACCCCGCAAAGTGCCGGTTCGGCGCCGCCACAATCGATTTTCTGGGGCACCGTGTCACCAGGCACGGCGCCGTCCCCCTGCCGGCCAAGGTGGAGGCGGTGAAGGGGTTTCCGCGCCCCCGCACGATCAGAGGGCTGCAGGAGTTCCTGGGCATGGTGAACTTTTACCATCGGTTCCTGCCCCGTATCGCCCAGCTCCTGCGCCCCCTGCACGAAGCTCTCCGAGGTAAGCCGTGCAAAGGCGACGTTACCTGGACCGAGCAGATGGACACGGCGTTCACGGGCGCGAAGCTCGCCTTGGCTAACGCCACCATGCTCGCGCACCCGGCGCCTGATGCACCGATCGCCCTCACCACCGATGCCTCGGACTACGCGGTGGGCGCGGTGCACGAGCAATGGGTGCGTGGAGCTTGGCAACCGCTGGCGTTCTTTAGCCGGCAGCTTCGCCCGCCCGAACGCCGTTACAGTACCTTCGACCGCGAGTTGCTCGGACTTCACTTGGCGGTCAGGCACTTCCGCCATCTGCTCGAGGGCCGGGCGTTCACTGCCTTCGTCGACCACAAGCCGCTGATCTTCGCGATGGGCAAGGTCACCGAGCCGTGGTCGGCCCGGCAGCAGCGTCACCTCTCGGCCGTGTCCGAGTACACGACGGACATCCAGCACGTCGCGGGGAAGGACAACCCGGTGGCGGATTGCCTTTCCCGGGCCGTCGCCCACGCAGTCCACCTCGGCATCGACTATGCCCGGATGGCAGCGGACCAGGCCGCTGACCCCGACGTCCAGGCCTTGCGGACCGCCGTCACGGGCCTCCGCGTCACCGAGGTGCCGTTCGACGGCGCGGGCGCGGCCCTCTTGTGCGACGTCTCCCTCGGGCGTCCTCGCCCCATTGTGCCCGCGGGCTGGCAGCGCCAGGTGTTTGACGCCATCCACGGCCTGTCCCACCCGGGCGCGAGGGCCTCCCAAAGGCTGATCGCCGACAAGTTCGTCTGGCACGGCCTCCGGAAGGCCGTCCGCGGCTGGGCCAGGACGTGCCTCGCGTGCCAGCGCGCCAAGGTGCACCGGCACACCCAGGCCCCGTTGGCCCCGTTCACGGTGCCGGAACGCCGGTTTGACCACGTCCACGTGGACCTGGTGGGACCTCTGCCCCCCTCGCGGGGTTTCACCTACGTCCTCACCATGGTGGACCGCACCACCCGGTGGCCGGAGGCCGTGCCCTTGGCGTCGACAACGGCGGCCGATGTCGCGCAGGCTTTCATCGCCACCTGGGTCGCCCGGTTCGGCGCCCCCTCAGACATCTCATCCGACCGCGGCCCCCAGTTCACCTCGGAGCTCTGGGGGGCGGTTGCGCAGGGGCTCGGGGTCCGGCTGCACCGAACCACGGCCTACCACCCCCAGGCTAACGGCCTGTGTGAGCGATTTCACCGCTCATTGAAGGCCGCGCTCCGGGCCACCCTCCGCGACGGCGGCTGGGTCGACAGGCTCCCCTGGGTCCTGCTGGGCCTCCGGACGGCGCCCAAGGAGGACCTGCGCGCATCCGCGGCGGAGTTGGTCTTCGGGCAACCGCTGCGGGTGCCGGGCGAGTTCCTCCCCGACTCCACGGCACCATGGTCCGCGGCACAGCAGCGCTCCGCTCTGCAAGAGACCGCCCAGAGGTTCGCCCCGGTGCCAACGGCATGCCACAGGCACCCACCGACGCACGTCGCCACGGAGCTTCGCACGGCGGAGTACGTCTTTGTCCGCCACGATGCCCATCGGACACCACTGCGGCCCCCGTACGACGGGCCTTTCCGCGTGCTGGAGACCGGGGCGAAGCACTTCACCCTGGACATCGGCGGTACTCCTGACCGCGTTTCGGTAGACCGCCTCAAGCCGGCCCACCTCGATGTGGACCATCCACCGCCAGTGGCCCGACCCCCACGTCGGGGCCGCCCTCCTGCGGGCGGACCCCCGGCACCGCCCAGCCCCGCCGCCACGGCGCCCCCCGGTCCTGCACCCATCCCAAGGGCAGCCAGGGGCATCCCACCTGGTATCCCTGCACCCCGGACGCCGCCGATCGCCAGGGGGCGCTTCGGCCGGGTCATTCGTCTGCCCCGCAAACTGGCCCTCCAGGTGCGCGGGAATTCTGGGGGGGCGCGTGTGGCGGACACAAAAGCCCACTGGCGTGGTGACATCATTCCACGCACCAAGTGGGCGGTGGCCACGCCCGAGGGGTAGGCGTGGCCTCATGATATACACCGGGCGACCAGCCCGGAGGAGTTCAGTGTTACAGTGTAGTCTTACAATAAAGACGTTTATATGTTACCGCTTGTCCGCTTCCTCCTTGCTCACAAGCAGCGCGCGTAACGCCGCGCTTTAGTATTATATATATTTTTTGGAATGAATAGATTTGGTGAGCAAGACGAAAGCATCCTTTTGTAGGAAAAGAAGAAAAGGGTGTTATAATATATGAGAGAAAATAGTTGTTCAGGGGAGAGATTATACATTTCTAACCGCGTGATCGCGAACGAAGAACGAACGAACAAAAAGAACAACAAATAATCGAATAAGACCTGGGAAGGAAATATTTTTTTGGGGGGGTTTTTTTTGTTTTTTTTTTGAGTAGAGATATTAAACAAGGAGGTACGGGGTGAACGACTGGGACGAAACAGAGAACGAAAATAATTTCAGCGCATTCGACGAATCGCTGAGAGAAAAACAAAACCACAAGGTCGGAGACGGTACGGTAGTCTAAGCCTACGAGTACTAGGCCGCAGAATACTCGATACCATTAACCGACGATTGTGTATACATGTACGAAAAATTAGCACCGAAAATTTTCCAAAAGATACGCTATAGGTACATACACCGAAAGATAGATACAGTCTCGACAAAAACACGATTGTGAAAGATCACTTAGCTTCGAAAGCGTGAGCGCATGGAACAGCTTCGAAAAGACGTGACCTCGCCGTGATCAAGTTTGTACAGATTCCACTGCGTTAAAGAAAAACAGATTGAGGGCCCCAGACATTGTTTGGACAGCAGCATGTCCAGCGTGGAATGACTTGGGTTGGAAATCAAACTTCGGTGAAGAGAGGAGAAAGAGGATATTCAAGAGAGGCAAGGCAAGTTTTCAGAAAATGGATGGTGACTCCGTTTTGCGCCTCTTGTCGAAATTTAGGGTCGTCAGAAATGTTCTCACCTTGGGTGAGAAAGAGTATCTATGAGTAGGCCAGCGTGAGTGAATGAAGTAGGGACAGCCAATGAGGGGTTGGGTAGGAAAGGTTAGAAAGCAAACAAAGTTGAGTCAATCGGCCTTCTCACAGGCAGTCAGCTGTGGTGGCATTTGAGGTGAAGGAAGGGTGGGTTGGGCAGCATACAACGGAGATAGACGAAGAGTTAGAACCAGGAGTTTTCAACTCATTCCATCCAGCGGGTCAGGAATGCATAGAAGTGAAACAAACACACTTCTCGAATTACATATACGATATACTATCACAAATAAAACCCAAAATAACTCGACTTTAGACCCAGAATTAAATAAAATGGCGGAACACTTCAGCTGTGACAAAGGAAAATAAGTGACAGTTTTGTGAGAATCAGTTCGTTCGGATCAAATTATGTAAGTGAAGTTGAACTTCATTCATAAAATGCTCCCCAAAGCCATGATACCACCCATCCTCTACATTTGGATTACATTGAATATCCAGAAGTCCGAACCCTCCGCTGGACAAACACTGGGAAGGAGATTCAAACGAGTGTTTGTTCCAACTTTTAATTCGCGAAATGTATTTTTATATTTCCACTTTGTGTTATTAAATACGTGCAACCTCACCTTTGAACTGCACGGCCTGTCAAGTAATAATGCAGGATTTGAGCAGGCAAACTTTTCTTCAGGAAGGGGCTTCAGACCAAGTTCCTCCCTAATCAGGCTGCAAATCACAAAACATTGCTCATTGACATGCCCATCGACATAGCACCGATTGCCAGCACGGTCACCATGGCACCGCTCGTCAGAATGGTCACCAGCACGGCCATCCACGCAACACAACTCACCAGCCCAGCCATCCACGCAACACAACTCACCAGCACGGCCATCCACGCAACACAACTCACCAGCACGGCCATCCACGCAACACAGCTCACCAGCACGGCCATCCACGCAACACAACTCACCAGCACGGCCATCCACGCAACACAACTCACCAGCCCAGCCATCCACGCAACACAACTCACCAGCACGCCCATCCACGCAACACAACTCACCAGCACGGCCATCCACGCAACACAGCTCACCAGCACGGCCATCCACGCAACACAACTCACCAGAACGGCCATCCACGCAACAACTCACCAGCACGGCCATCCACGCAACACAACTCACCAGCACGGCCATCCACGCAACACAACTCACCAGCACGCCCATCCACGCAACACAACTCACCAGAACGGCCATCCACCCAACACAACTCACCAGAACGGCCATCCACGCAACAACTCACCAGCACGGCCATCCACGCAACACAACTCACCAGCACGGCCATCCACGCAACACAACTCACCAGAACGGCCATCCACGCAACACAACTCACCAGAACGGCCATCCACGCAACACAACTCACCAGCACGGCCATCCACGCAACACAACTCACCAGCACGGCCATCCACGCAACACAACTCACCAGCACGGCCATCCACGCAACACAACTCACCAGCACGGCCATCCACGCAACACAACTCACCAGAACGGCCATCCACGCAACACAACTCACCAGCACGGCCATCCACGCAACACAACTCACCAGCACGGCCATCCACGCAACACAACTCACCAGCACGGCCATCCACGCAACACAACTCACCAGCACGGCCATCCACCCAACACAACTCACCAGCACGGCCATCCACGCAACACAACTCACCAGAACGGCCATCCACGCAACACAACTCACCAGCACGGCCATCCACGCAACACAACTCACCAGCACGGCCATCCACGCATTCCAACTCACCAGCACGGCCATCCACACAACACAACTCACCAGCACGGCCATCCACGCAACACAACTCACCAGAACGGCCATCCACGCAACACAACTCACCAGAACGGCCATCCATGCAACACAACTCACCAGAACGGCCATCCACGCAACACAACTCACCAGAACGGCCATCCACGCAACACAACTCACCAGAACGGCCATCCACGCAACACAACTCACCAGCACGGCCATCCACGCAACACAACTCACCAGCACGGCCATCCACGCAACACAACTCACCAGCACGGCCATCCACGCATTCCAACTCACCAGCACGGCCATCCACGCATTCCAACTCACCAGCACGGCCATCCACGCAACACAACTCACCAGCACGGCCATCCACGCATTCCAACTCACCAGCACGGCCATCCACACAACACAACTCACCAGCACGGCCATCCACGCAACACAACTCACCAGAACGGCCATCCATGCAACACAACTCACCAGAACGGCCATCCACGCAACACAACTCACCAGAACGGCCATCCACGCAACACAACTCACCAGAACGGCCATCCACGCAACACAACTCACCAGCACGGCCATCCACGCAACACAACTCACCAGCACGGCCATCCACGCAACACAACTCACCAGCACGGCCATCCACGCAACACAACTCACCAGCACGGCCATCCACGCAACACAACTCACCAGAACGGCCATCCACGCAACACAACTCACCAGCACGGCCATCCACGCAACACAACTCACCAGCACGGCCATCCACGCAACACAACTCACCAGCACGGCCATCCACGCAACACAACTCACCAGCACGGCCATCCACCCAACACAACTCACCAGCACGGCCATCCACGCAACACAACTCACCAGAACGGCCATCCACGCAACACAACTCACCAGCACGGCCATCCACGCAACACAACTCACCAGCACGGCCATCCACGCATTCCAACTCACCAGCACGGCCATCCACACAACACAACTCACCAGCACGGCCATCCACGCAACACAACTCACCAGAACGGCCATCCATGCAACACAACTCACCAGAACGGCCATCCACGCAACACAACTCACCAGAACGGCCATCCACGCAACACAACTCACCAGAACGGCCATCCACGCAACACAACTCACCAGCACGGCCATCCACGCAACACAACTCACCAGCACGGCCATCCACGCAACACAACTCACCAGCACGGCCATCCACGCATTCCAACTCACCAGCACGGCCATCCACGCATTCCAACTCACCAGCACGGCCATCCACGCAACACAACTCACCAGCACGGCCATCCACGCATTCCAACTCACCAGCACGGCCATCCACACAACACAACTCACCAGCACGGCCATCCACGCAACACAACTCACCAGAACGGCCATCCATGCAACACAACTCACCAGAACGGCCATCCACGCAACACAACTCACCAGAACGGCCATCCACGCAACACAACTCACCAGAACGGCCATCCACGCAACACAACTCACCAGCACGGCCATCCACGCAACACAACTCACCAGCACGGCCATCCACGCAACACAACTCACCAGCACGGCCATCCACGCAACACAACTCACCAGCACGGCCATCCACGCAACACAACTCACCAGAACGGCCATCCACGCAACACAACTCACCAGCACGGCCATCCACGCAACACAACTCACCAGCACGGCCATCCACGCAACACAACTCACCAGCACGGCCATCCACGCAACACAACTCACCAGCACGGCCATCCACCCAACACAACTCACCAGCACGGCCATCCAAGCAACACAACTCACCAGCACGGCCATCCACGCAACACAACTCACCAGCACGGCCATCCACGCATTCCAACTCACCAGCACGGCCATCCACACAACACAACTCACCAGCACGGCCATCCACGCAACACAACTCACCAGAACGGCCATCCATGCAACACAACTCACCAGAACGGCCATCCACGCAACACAACTCACCAGCACGGCCATCCACGCAACACAACTCACCAGCACGGCCATCCACGCAACACAGCTCACCAGAACGGCCATCCATGCAACACAACTCACCAGCACGGCCATCCACGCAACACAACTCACCAGCACGGCCATCCACGCAACACAACTCACCAGAACGGCCATCCATGCAACACAACTCACCAGAACGGCCATCCATGCAACACAACTCACCAGAACGGCCATCCACGCAACACAACTCACCAGCACGGCCATCCACGCAACACAACTCACCAGAACGGCCATCCATGCAACACAACTCACCAGAACGGCCATCCACGCAACACAACTCACCAGCACGGCCATCCACGCAACACAACTCACCAGCACGGCCATCCACGCAACACAGCTCACCAGAACGGCCATCCATGCAACACAACTCACCAGAACGGCCATCCACGCAACACAACTCACCAGCACGGCCATCCACGCAACACAACTCACCAGCACGGCCATCCACGCAACACAGCTCACCAGAACGGCCATCCACCCAACACAACTCACCAGAACGGCCATCCACGCAACACAACTCACCAGCACGGCCATCCACGCAACACAACTCACCAGCACGGCCATCCACGCAACACAGCTCACCAGCACGGCCATCCACGCATCACAACTCACCAGCACGGCCATCCACGCAACACAACTCACCAGCACGGCCATCCACGCAACACAGCTCACCAGCACGGCCATCCACGCATCACAACTCACCAGCACGGCCATCCACGCAACACAACTCACCAGCACGGCCATCCACGCAACACAGCTCACCAGCACAGCCATCCACGCAACACAGCTCACCAGCACGGCCATCCACGCAACACAACTCATCGGCACGGCCATACACGCAACACAGCTCACCAGCACGGCCATCCATGCAACACAGCTCACCAGCACGAATCCACGCAACACAACTCACCAGCACGGCCATCCACGCATCCCAACTCACCAGCACGGCCATCCACGCAACACAACTCACCAGCACGGCCATCCACGCATCCCAACTCACCAGCACGGCCATCCACCGTAGCATGACCGTGCTTGTCCCAACAAATGTCATCAGGCACTCGTCACAGCCAGAATGAGGGAAAAGCTGTCATCGCCTCGCAGTTTCATACAGCTGTATTATTTGCAGTCATCAGCAACACAAATGAGCCAGACACCTTACGTGAGGCAGACATAGGATCCATGAGGATTCCATGGCTGACGATGTATCCACGACTGGTCGCCACTTAACTTCACAACTCCTTAGCTGGTTGCCAAAGCAACCACATTGCAAGGATAAAAAAACCAATAAAAAATATAAAAATAATACCAAGTCAATCTTCCCTTATGAAGGAAACGCGGCGCATCAGGAAAGGTACACAGGAGACCATTGTGGCATGACTCCAGTGTGGACTGCACTTGAACAGTGGGAAAAGTTTCTCACATTGCAAAACAACCTCATTCGATGAAAAATACACATTTTTTTTGCAATGTGTCTTGGAAATGACGTCGAATTATTTCCATATCAGCTGGTGACCTTTTGAGGAGCAAATACAATTTCCCCTTTAGATTAAATAATATTGGACAGGAGATGGCGTCGACATTCCACATGCTTGAAGCCCATTGGTTTCAACTTTTGTTTTGTTTTTGGCTTTTTTGTAAACAGAATCGAGGCTCGTGAAAGAGCTAACATTTATCACACAAAAAAATCAAACAGACACACAAAGTATATAATAAGGGGAGCAGCAGACAAGATGGGGAGAGAAGGGGAAGCACACAAACACAACATTTGAGAGCAGGGACATTGGGAGATCTGTCGGATGGAGAGGGTTTGGGGGGACGAGGGGTGGGAAAGGGGAGGGAGGGGTGGGAGAAGTATAAAACACAAGGACACTGCAAGGAATTCCAGGAAGGAAGTTGGTATTTCAAAAAAGTGAATCTGGAGTGAAATTAGCAGGGGCAGAAAAGATCAAGGTTTTGGATGGGGGAAGATAAGAGATGGTGGTGAACAGCTATTTTGAAGACATGGAATGAGGAGTGGGATTGAAGAGAGTGAGGGAATTTGTTCCAGAGGCGGAAGAAAAGAGGAATGAAGAAGTGAAGGTGAGCAGAGAGTCTTGATTTTGGCAGTTTAACCATAAAGAGGGTTGCAGGCAGATCTTGTGCGACCTGTAGGAATATTTGGGGGACAGAGCCCAGAGAGAGCTGGGGGGGGGGGGGGCAAGGCCAGAGAGGAGTCGGTAGAAGACAGAAAGACCACCAACCTGCCTGCGGTGAGTGAGTGAGAGGCCCTTGGAGTTAGCTTCATCGCGGGAGATTCCAATGATTCTAAAAGCTTTGGTTTCAACAGCGTGAAGGCGAGCTAGGTGTGAGGCAGGAGCACCAGCCCAGAGGGGAGAGCAGTATTCCATTAAGCTGCGGATGAAAGCCTTGTATGTGGCGAGGAGCTCAGGTGTGCCAAGGAAGGACTTCGCACGACGGAGGATGCCCAGTCGGCGACTGGCTTTGGAGGCCAGATTTGAAATGTGGTTTCCCAGGAAAGATCATGGCAGATAGTGAGACCCAAAATCTTGAGTGACAGAACTTCTTGGAGAGGATTATTCAGAAAGTGGATGGGAGGGTTGTCCAGTCGGTCTTTTCGGAGAGACATAGTAAGAGTGAGATTTATCAGGATTGAAAGACACTAGGACGTGCCCGTACGTGGGTGCCCGTTCCGTGGCCCAAAAAAAAAAAAAAAAATTTTCCAAATTTAAATCAAGTGTACCTCCCTGTCTTTGCTAGCCATGACATTCGATGCCATTGACCATTGCCACTCCTACGCCACGGTGAGGCGACAGGGTAGGATTTGTAGGAGACCTGAAAGTGCAGTGTCAGTATGTATTCCATGTTCGAATTGTTTTAGTTTTAAAATAGTTAAAAAAAAAAAAGGTTTGCAAAGCATATCAGCAAATTGAAACAGAATTGAAACACAGCAGAATTCGTTATTATTATTATATTACTACAAATTATTACAAATTATTACATTACAAATTTTATTCGTTAATGTTAATTCCCTGCCATCACCCTCTGCCATCACCCTCTGCCATCACCCTCCCATCACCCTGCCATCACCCTCCCATCACCCTGCCATCACCCTCCCATCACCCTGCCCCATCACCCTGCCCCATCACCCTGCCCCATCACCCTCCCATCTCCCTCCCATCACCCTCCCATCACCCTCCCATCACCCTGCCATCTCCCTCCCACCACCCTCTGCCATCACCCTCTGCCATCACCCTGCCATCACCCTCTGTCATCACCCTCTGCCATCACCCTCTGCCATCACCCTCTGCCATCACCCTCTGCCATCACCCTCCCATCACCCTGCCATCACCCTCCCATCACCCTGCCATCACCCTCCCATCACCCTGCCCCATCACCCTGCCCCATCACCCTGCCCCATCACCCTCCCATCTCCCTCCCAAACAAAGAATAATAAAAATTGTCTACAGGTACATTGTACACACCTTTATCTCGTTATCACCTCTTCATAAACAGCATTGCAGAGGAAACGGCGCTTCTTCTTTGTTTCCTCGTCCTGGGCAAGAATGCGGAGGCTGCTGGATCTGCCAACCCTACAGGCCGCCACGTAGAACTGACAATGGCTGAAGAAGTCTCTTGGGCAGAAGATCCCAACATGGTGTAGCGACTGCCAAAAGAAGTTGTGCACTTATTTTTATGAATTCTTTTCGAAACAATGTTTGTTCAATCAATAAATAAATAATAAGAATTGTCCACATGTACACACCTGTATGTCGTTAGCAGCTCTTCATAAACAACATTGCTGAGGAAACGGCACTTCTCCAGGAGACACCTCACAGCCATAAAACAAGTAATAAAAGCACCTCACACCATAAAACACGTAATAAAAGCACCTCACCACCACGAAATAAAAACACCTCACAGCCATAAAACACGTATTAAAACACCTCACACCATAAAACACGTAATAAAAACACCTCACCACCACGTAATAAAAACACCTCACAGCCACGAAATTGAAAACACCTCACCACCACAAAATTAAAAACACCTCAGATCCATAAAACACGTAATAAAAACACCTCACCACCACGTAATAAAAACACCTCACCACCACAAAATTAAAAACACCTCACATCCATAAAACACGTAATAAAAACACTTCACCACCACGTAATAAAAACACCTCACCACCACGAAATTAAAAACACCTCACAGCCATAAAACACGTAATAAAAACACCTCACAGCCATAAAACACGTAATAAAAACACCTCACCACCACGAAATTAAAAACACCTCACAGCCATAAAACACGTAATAAAAACACCTCACAGCCATAAAACACATAATAAAAACACCTCACAGCCACGAAATTAAAACACCTCACAGCCACAAAACACGTAATAAAAACACCTCACAGCCATAAAACACGTAATAAAAACACCTCACAGCCACGAAATTAAAAACACCTCACAGCCACGAAATTGAAAACATCTCACCACCACGAAATTAAAAACACCTCACAGCCATAAAACACGTAATAAAAACACCTCACAGCCACGAAATTAAAAACACCTCACAGCCACGAAATTAAAAACACCTCACAGCCATAAAACACGTAATAAAAACACCTCACCACCACAAAATTAAAACACCTCACAGCCATAAAACACGTAATAAAAACACCTCACCACCACGAAATTAAAAACACCTCACAGCCACGAAATTAAAAACACCTCACAGCCATAAAGCACGAAATAAAAACACCTCACCACTACGAAATTAAAAACACCTCACAGCCACGAAATTAAAAACACCTCACAGCCATAAAGCACGAAATAAAAACACCTCACCACCACGAAATTAAAAACACCTCACAGCCACGAAATTAAAAACACCTCACAGCCATAAAACACGTAATAAAAACACCTCAACACCACGAAATTAAAAACACCTCACCACCACGAAATTGAAAACACCTCACAGCCACGAAATTAAAAACACCTCACGGCCATAAAACACGTAATAAAAACACCTCACCACTACGAAATTAAAACACCTCACCACCACGAAATTGAAAACACCTCACCACCACGAAATTAAAAACACCTCACAGCCATAAAACACGTAATAAAAACACCTCACAGCCACAAAATTAAAAACACCTCACAGCCATAAAACACGTAATAAAAACACCTCACCACCACAAAATTAAAACACCTCACAGCCATAAAACACGTAATAAAAACACCTCACCACCACGAAATTAAAAACACCTCACAGCCACGGAATTAAAAACACCTCACAGCCATAAAACACGTAATAAAAACACCTCACCACTACGAAATTAAAAACACCTCACAGCCACGAAATTGAAAACACCTCACCACCACGAAATTGAAAACACCTCACCACCACGAAATTGAAAACACCTCACCACCACGAAATTGAAAACACTTCACCACCACGAAATTAAAAACACCTCACAGCCATAAAACACGTAATAAAAACACCTCACAGCCACGAAATTGAAAACACCTCACCACCACAAAATTAAAAACACCTCACAGCCATAAAACACGTAATAAAAACACCTCACCACCACGAAATTAAAAACACCTCACAGCCACGAAATTAAAAACACCTCACAGCCATAAAACACGTAATAAAAACACCTCACCACTATGAAATTAAAAACACCTCACAGCCATAAAACACGTAATAAAAACACCTCACCACTACGAAATTAAAACACCTCACCACCACGAAATTGAAAACACCTCACCACCACGAAATTAAAAACACCTCACAGCCATAAAACACGTAATAAAAACACCACACAGCCACAAAATTAAAAACACCTCACAGCCATAAAACACGTATTAAAAACACCTCACCACCACAAAATTAAAACACCTCACAGCCATAAAACACGTAATAAAAACACCTCACCACCACGAAATTAAAAACACCTCACAGCCACGGAATTAAAAACACCTCACAGCCATAAAATACGTAATAAAAACACCTCACCACTACGAAATTAAAAACACCTCACAGCCACGAAATTGAAAACACCTCACCACCACGAAATTGAAAACACCTCACCACCACGAAATTGAAAACACTTCACCACCACGAAATTAAAAACACCTCACAGCCATAAAACACGTAATAAAAACACCTCACAGCCACGAAATTGAAAACACCTCACCACCACAAAATTAAAAACACCTCACAGCCATAAAACATGTAATAAAAACACCTCACCACCACGAAATTAAAAACACCTCACAGCCACGAAATTAAAAACACCTCACAGCCATAAAACACGTAATAAAAACACCTCACCACTACGAAATTGAAAACACCTCACAGCCACGAAATTGAAAACACCTCACCACCACGAAATTGAAAACACCTCACCACCACGAAATTGAAAACACCTCACCACCACGAAATTAAAAACACCTCACAGCCATAAAACACGTAATAAAAACACCACACAGCCACAAAATTAAAAACACCTCACAGCCATAAAACACGTATTAAAAACACCTCACCACCACAAAATTAAAACACCTCACAGCCATAAAACACGTAATAAAAACACCTCACCACCACGAAATTAAAAACACCTCACAGCCACGGAATTAAAAACACCTCACAGCCATAAAACACGTAATAAAAACACCTCACCACTACGAAATTAAAAACACCTCACAGCCACGAAATTGAAAACACCTCACCACCACGAAATTGAAAACACCTCACCACCACGAAATTGAAAACACTTCACCACCACGAAATTAAAAACACCTCACAGCCATAAAACACGTAATAAAAACACCTCACAGCCACGAAATTGAAAACACCTCACCACCACAAAATTAAAAACACCTCACAGCCATAAAACATGTAATAAAAACACCTCACCACCACGAAATTAAAAACACCTCACAGCCACGAAATTAAAAACACCTCACAGCCATAAAACACGTAATAAAAACACCTCACCACTACGAAATTGAAAACACCTCACAGCCACGAAATTGAAAACACCTCACCACCACGAAATTGAAAACACCTCACCACCACGAAATTGAAAACACCTCACCACCACGAAATTGAAAACACTTCACCACCACGAAATTAAAAACACCTCACAGCCATAAAACACGTAATAAAAACACCTCACAGCCACGAAATTAAAAACACCTCACAGCCACGAAATTAAAAACACCTCACGGCCATAAAACACGTAATAAAAACACCTCACCACTACGAAATTAAAACACCTCACCACCACGAAATTGAAAACACCTCACCACCACGAAATTAAAAACACCTCACAGCCATAAAACACGTAATAAAAACACCACACAGGCACAAAATTAAAAACACCTCACAGCCATAAAACACGTATTAAAAACACCTCACCACCACAAAATTAAAACACCTCACAGCCATAAAACACGTAATAAAAACACCTCACCACCACGAAATTAAAAACACCTCACAGCCACGAAATTAAAAACACCTCACAGCCACGATATTGAAAACACCTCACCACCACGAAATTAAAAAAACCCCACAGCCATAAAACATGTAATAAAAACACCTCACAGCCACAAAATTAAAAACACCTCACAGCCATAAAACACGTAATAAAAACACCTCACCACCACGAAATTAAAAACACCTCACAGCCACGGAATTAAAAACACCTCACAGCCATAAAACACGTAATAAAAACACCTCACCACTACGAAATTATAAACACCTCACAGCCACGAAATTGAAAACACCTCACCACCACGAAATTGAAAACACCTCACCACCACGAAATTGAAAACACCTCACCACCACGAAATTAAAAACACCTCACAGCCATAAAACACATAATAAAAACACCTCACAGCCACGAAATTGAAAACACCTCACCACCACAAAATTAAAAACACCTCACAGCCATAAAACACGTAATAAAAACACCTCACCACCACGAAATTAAAAACACCTCGCAGCCACGAAATTAAAAACACCTCACAGCCATAAAACACGTCATAAAAACAACTCACAGCCACGAAATTAAAAACACCTCACAGCCATAAAACACGTAATGAAAACACCTCACCACTACGAAATTAAAACACCTCACAGCCACGAAATTGAAAACACCTCAACACCACGAAATTGAAAACACCTCACCACCACGTAATTATAAATACCTCACCACCACGTAATTCAAAACACCGCACCACCATGTGATTTAAAAACAGCTCACCACCACATAATTAAAAACACCTCACATCCACGAAATTGAAAACACCTCACCACCACGAAATTGAAAACACCTCACCACCACGTAATTATAAATACCTCACCACCACGTCATTCAAAACAACTCACCACCACGTAATTCAAAACACCTCACCACCATGTGATTTAAAAACACCTCACCACCATGTGATTTAAAAACGCCTCACCACCATGTGATTTAAAAACACCTGACCACCACGTCATTTAAAAACACCTCACCACCACGTCATTTAAAAACACCTCACCACCAAATAATTCAAAACACCTCACCACCACGTAATTCAAAACACTTCATCACCACGTAATTCAAAACACCTCACCACGACGTAATTATAAATACCTCACCACCATGTAATTCAAATCACCGCACCACCATGTGATTTAAAAACACCTCACCACCACATAATTAAAAACACCTCACAGCCACGAAATTGAAAACACCTCACCACCACGAAATTGAAAACACCTCACCACTACGAAATTGAAAACACCTCACCAACACGAAATTAAAAACACCTCACCACCACGTCATTTAAAAACACCTCACCACCAAATAATTCAAAACACCTCATCACCACGTAATTCAAAACACCTCACCTCCACGTAATTATAAATACCTCACCACCACGTGATTCAAAACCACCACAACCTTATCAAAAACACTTCACAACCACGGAAACAAAAGTTTGAGGGAGTCGTTAAGTGACAACACAGACACTGCCCAGATGTGTAGATATCTATCTATAATTCCACTAATCTCTGTGTGTATGTTTGTTTGTACGTTTGTATGTTTGTATGTCTGTGACCGCTGTTTCTCGACAACTACCGGTCCGATATACTTGAAACTTGCCAGGTATATTGCTGGGGACCCGAGGATGTGCCTTTTCAAGGTTTTAAATTAATCGGACAAGTAGTTACCAAGCTATGGCGATTTAGCCGTTCGCCGTTCGCTTTGGCGTTCGCTTTGGACCAAACCATTTCATGTAAATAGAGGGGGGGGGGGGTTCTGTGGTCGTTGCGAATGTACCAAACCATTTCATGTAAATAGAGGGGGGGGGATTGTCACTGTACTCGCAAGCCGTTCGCCGTTCGCTTTGGCGTTGCGAATGGACCAAAACATTTCATGGACCAAACCATTTCATGTAAATAGAGGGGGGGGGGGGATTGTCACCGTACTCGCACCCACGTACCCACGTACCCACGTACGGGCATTGCACCCACGTACGGGCATGCCCTAGTATAGATAAATGACTGTACCCGAGTTGCCGTTTTGTCATGGTTTAAACCAATCATAATTCAAACAATTATTTTGCACGAATGTATTTGTAATATACGTGATATCACATTTTATAAACAACTGAAGTTGAAAAAAAAAATTCCGAAAAAAAAAAGAAATATTGGATTTTTTTTTTTTTAAAGAATACCCTTGGGACATACCGACGGGAGAGATATGTGCATACCAGAAGTTTGGTACGATTTCACAAAAGTTTGAGAAAGTAGTTCAGTGACAACACAGGACAGACACTGCACAGATATATATATCTGTGAAGGAAAGGCTGTGAAGGAAAGGTGCAGACTGGAAGTTTGGGACGATTACACCTCACCACCACGTAATTCAAAACACCTCACCACCAAGTAATTCAAAACATCTCACAGCCATAAAACACGTAATAAAAACACCTCACAGCCATAAAACACGTAATAAAAACACCTCACCACCACGGAATTAAAAACACCTCACAGCCATAAAACACGTAATAAAAACACCTCACAGCCATAAAAAAAAGTTATAAAAACACGTCACAGCCATAAAACACGTAATAAAAACACCTCACCACCACGAAATTAAAAACACCTCACAGCCATGAAACACGCAAAAACAACACCTCACCACCACAAAATTAAAAACACCTCACAGCCATCAAACACGCAATAAAAACACCTCACAGCC
Source organism: Myxine glutinosa (assembly GCF_964187855.1). Classification (NCBI taxonomy): domain Eukaryota; kingdom Metazoa; phylum Chordata; class Myxini; order Myxiniformes; family Myxinidae; genus Myxine; species Myxine glutinosa. The sequence goes on from NC_136267.1 coordinate 110,278,582, forward strand.
ATAAAACACGTAATAAAAACACCTCATGCCATAAAACACAATAAAAACACCTCACAGCCATAAAACACGAAATAAAAACACCTCACAGCCATAAAACACGTAATAAAAACACCTCACAGCCATAAAACACGTAATAAAAACACCTCATAGCTATAAAACACATAATAAAAACACCTCACAGTCACAAAACACGTAATAAAAACACCTCACAGCCACGAAATTGAAAACACCTCACAGCCATAAAACACGTAATAAAAACACCTCACCACCACGAAATTGAAAACAACTCACCACCACAAAATTAAAAACACCTCACAGCCATAAAACACGCAATAAAAACACCTCACAGCCATAAAACACGTAATAAAAACACCTCATGCCATAAAACACAATAAAAACACCTCACAGCCATAAAACACGAAATAAAAACACCTCACAGCCATAAAACACGAAATAAAAACACCTCACAGCCATAAAACACGTAATAAAAACACCTCACAGCCATAAAACACGTAATAAAAACACCTCATAGCTATAAAACACATAATAAAAACACCTCACAGTCACAAAACACGTAATAAAAACACCTCACAGCCACGAAATTGAAAACACCTCACAGCCATAAAACACTTAATAAAAACACCTCACCACCACAAAATTAAAAACACCTCACAGCCATAAATCACGTAATAAAAACACCTCACCACCACAAAATTAAAAACACCTCACCACCACGAAATTAAAAACACCTCACCACCACAAAATTAAAAATACCTCACCACCACGAAATTGAAAACACCTCACCACCAGGAAATTAAAAACACCTCACAGCCACAAAACACGTAATAAAAACACCTCACAGCCAGGAAATTGAAAACACCTCACCACCACGAAATTAAAAACACCTCACAGCCATAACACGTAATAAAAACACCTCACCACCACGAAATTAAAAACACCTCACAGCCATAAAACACGTAATAGAAACACCTCACAGCCACGAAATTGAAAACACCTCACCACCACAAAATTAAAAACACCTCACAGCCATAAAACACGTAATAAAAACACCTCACCACTACGAAATTAAAACACCTCACCACCACGAAATTGAAAACACCTCACCACCACGAAATTAAAAACACCTCACAGCCATAAAACACGTAATAAAAACACCTCACCACCACGAAATTAAAAACACCTCACAGCCACGGAATTAAAAACACCTCACAGCCATAAAACACGTAATAAAAACACCTCACCACTACGAAATTAAAAACACCTCACAGCCACGAAATTGAAAACACCTCACCACCACGAAATTGAAAACACCTCACCACCACGAAATTGAAAACACCTCACCACCACGAAATTGAAAACACTTCACCACCACGAAATTAAAAACACCTCACAGCCATAAAACACGTAATAAAAACACCTCACAGCCACGAAATTGAAAACACCTCACCACCACAAAATTAAAAACACCTCACAGCCATAAAACACGTAATAAAAACACCTCACCACCACGAAATTAAAAACACCTCACAGCCACGAAATTAAAAACACCTCACAGCCATAAAACACGTAATAAAAACACCTCACCACTATGAAATTAAAAACACCTCACAGCCATAAAACACGTAATAAAAACACCTCACCACTACGAAATTAAAACACCTCACCACCACGAAATTGAAAACACCTCACCACCACGAAATTAAAAACACCTCACAGCCATAAAACACGTAATAAAAACACCACACAGCCACAAAATTAAAAACACCTCACAGCCATAAAACACGTATTAAAAACACCTCACCACCACAAAATTAAAACACCTCACAGCCATAAAACACGTAATAAAAACACCTCACCACCACGAAATTAAAAACACCTCACAGCCACGGAATTAAAAACACCTCACAGCCATAAAATACGTAATAAAAACACCTCACCACTACGAAATTAAAAACACCTCACAGCCACGAAATTGAAAACACCTCACCACCACGAAATTGAAAACACCTCACCACCACGAAATTGAAAACACTTCACCACCACGAAATTAAAAACACCTCACAGCCATAAAACACGTAATAAAAACACCTCACAGCCACGAAATTGAAAACACCTCACCACCACAAAATTAAAAACACCTCACAGCCATAAAACATGTAATAAAAACACCTCACCACCACGAAATTAAAAACACCTCACAGCCACGAAATTAAAAACACCTCACAGCCATAAAACACGTAATAAAAACACCTCACCACTACGAAATTGAAAACACCTCACAGCCACGAAATTGAAAACACCTCACCACCACGAAATTGAAAACACCTCACCACCACGAAATTGAAAACACCTCACCACCACGAAATTAAAAACACCTCACAGCCATAAAACACGTAATAAAAACACCACACAGCCACAAAATTAAAAACACCTCACAGCCATAAAACACGTATTAAAAACACCTCACCACCACAAAATTAAAACACCTCACAGCCATAAAACACGTAATAAAAACACCTCACCACCACGAAATTAAAAACACCTCACAGCCACGGAATTAAAAACACCTCACAGCCATAAAACACGTAATAAAAACACCTCACCACTACGAAATTAAAAACACCTCACAGCCACGAAATTGAAAACACCTCACCACCACGAAATTGAAAACACCTCACCACCACGAAATTGAAAACACTTCACCACCACGAAATTAAAAACACCTCACAGCCATAAAACACGTAATAAAAACACCTCACAGCCACGAAATTGAAAACACCTCACCACCACAAAATTAAAAACACCTCACAGCCATAAAACATGTAATAAAAACACCTCACCACCACGAAATTAAAAACACCTCACAGCCACGAAATTAAAAACACCTCACAGCCATAAAACACGTAATAAAAACACCTCACCACTACGAAATTGAAAACACCTCACAGCCACGAAATTGAAAACACCTCACCACCACGAAATTGAAAACACCTCACCACCACGAAATTGAAAACACCTCACCACCACGAAATTGAAAACACTTCACCACCACGAAATTAAAAACACCTCACAGCCATAAAACACGTAATAAAAACACCTCACAGCCACGAAATTAAAAACACCTCACAGCCACGAAATTAAAAACACCTCACGGCCATAAAACACGTAATAAAAACACCTCACCACTACGAAATTAAAACACCTCACCACCACGAAATTGAAAACACCTCACCACCACGAAATTAAAAACACCTCACAGCCATAAAACACGTAATAAAAACACCACACAGGCACAAAATTAAAAACACCTCACAGCCATAAAACACGTATTAAAAACACCTCACCACCACAAAATTAAAACACCTCACAGCCATAAAACACGTAATAAAAACACCTCACCACCACGAAATTAAAAACACCTCACAGCCACGAAATTAAAAACACCTCACAGCCACGATATTGAAAACACCTCACCACCACGAAATTAAAAAAACCCCACAGCCATAAAACATGTAATAAAAACACCTCACAGCCACAAAATTAAAAACACCTCACAGCCATAAAACACGTAATAAAAACACCTCACCACCACGAAATTAAAAACACCTCACAGCCACGGAATTAAAAACACCTCACAGCCATAAAACACGTAATAAAAACACCTCACCACTACGAAATTATAAACACCTCACAGCCACGAAATTGAAAACACCTCACCACCACGAAATTGAAAACACCTCACCACCACGAAATTGAAAACACCTCACCACCACGAAATTAAAAACACCTCACAGCCATAAAACACATAATAAAAACACCTCACAGCCACGAAATTGAAAACACCTCACCACCACAAAATTAAAAACACCTCACAGCCATAAAACACGTAATAAAAACACCTCACCACCACGAAATTAAAAACACCTCGCAGCCACGAAATTAAAAACACCTCACAGCCATAAAACACGTCATAAAAACAACTCACAGCCACGAAATTAAAAACACCTCACAGCCATAAAACACGTAATGAAAACACCTCACCACTACGAAATTAAAACACCTCACAGCCACGAAATTGAAAACACCTCAACACCACGAAATTGAAAACACCTCACCACCACGTAATTATAAATACCTCACCACCACGTAATTCAAAACACCGCACCACCATGTGATTTAAAAACAGCTCACCACCACATAATTAAAAACACCTCACATCCACGAAATTGAAAACACCTCACCACCACGAAATTGAAAACACCTCACCACCACGTAATTATAAATACCTCACCACCACGTCATTCAAAACAACTCACCACCACGTAATTCAAAACACCTCACCACCATGTGATTTAAAAACACCTCACCACCATGTGATTTAAAAACGCCTCACCACCATGTGATTTAAAAACACCTGACCACCACGTCATTTAAAAACACCTCACCACCACGTCATTTAAAAACACCTCACCACCAAATAATTCAAAACACCTCACCACCACGTAATTCAAAACACTTCATCACCACGTAATTCAAAACACCTCACCACGACGTAATTATAAATACCTCACCACCATGTAATTCAAATCACCGCACCACCATGTGATTTAAAAACACCTCACCACCACATAATTAAAAACACCTCACAGCCACGAAATTGAAAACACCTCACCACCACGAAATTGAAAACACCTCACCACTACGAAATTGAAAACACCTCACCAACACGAAATTAAAAACACCTCACCACCACGTCATTTAAAAACACCTCACCACCAAATAATTCAAAACACCTCATCACCACGTAATTCAAAACACCTCACCTCCACGTAATTATAAATACCTCACCACCACGTGATTCAAAACCACCACAACCTTATCAAAAACACTTCACAACCACGGAAACAAAAGTTTGAGGGAGTCGTTAAGTGACAACACAGACACTGCCCAGATGTGTAGATATCTATCTATAATTCCACTAATCTCTGTGTGTATGTTTGTTTGTACGTTTGTATGTTTGTATGTCTGTGACCGCTGTTTCTCGACAACTACCGGTCCGATATACTTGAAACTTGCCAGGTATATTGCTGGGGACCCGAGGATGTGCCTTTTCAAGGTTTTAAATTAATCGGACAAGTAGTTACCAAGCTATGGCGATTTAGCCGTTCGCCGTTCGCTTTGGCGTTCGCTTTGGACCAAACCATTTCATGTAAATAGAGGGGGGGGGGGGTTCTGTGGTCGTTGCGAATGTACCAAACCATTTCATGTAAATAGAGGGGGGGGGATTGTCACTGTACTCGCAAGCCGTTCGCCGTTCGCTTTGGCGTTGCGAATGGACCAAAACATTTCATGGACCAAACCATTTCATGTAAATAGAGGGGGGGGGGGGATTGTCACCGTACTCGCACCCACGTACCCACGTACCCACGTACGGGCATTGCACCCACGTACGGGCATGCCCTAGTATAGATAAATGACTGTACCCGAGTTGCCGTTTTGTCATGGTTTAAACCAATCATAATTCAAACAATTATTTTGCACGAATGTATTTGTAATATACGTGATATCACATTTTATAAACAACTGAAGTTGAAAAAAAAAATTCCGACAAAAAAAAGAAATATTGGATTTTTTTTTTTTTAAAGAATACCCTTGGGACATACCGACGGGAGAGATATGTGCATACCAGAAGTTTGGTACGATTTCACAAAAGTTTGAGAAAGTAGTTCAGTGACAACACAGGACAGACACTGCACAGATATATATATCTGTGAAGGAAAGGCTGTGAAGGAAAGGTGCAGACTGGAAGTTTGGGACGATTACACCTCACCACCACGTAATTCAAAACACCTCACCACCAAGTAATTCAAAACATCTCACAGCCATAAAACACGTAATAAAAACACCTCACAGCCATAAAACACGTAATAAAAACACCTCACCACCACGGAATTAAAAACACCTCACAGCCATAAAACACGTAATAAAAACACCTCACAGCCATAAAAAAAAGTTATAAAAACACGTCACAGCCATAAAACACGTAATAAAAACACCTCACCACCACGAAATTAAAAACACCTCACAGCCATGAAACACGCAAAAACAACACCTCACCACCACAAAATTAAAAACACCTCACAGCCATCAAACACGCAATAAAAACACCTCACAGCCATAAAACACGTAATAAAAACACCTCATGCCATAAAACACAATAAAAACACCTCACAGCCATAAAACACGAAATAAAAACACCTCACAGCCATAAAACACGTAATAAAAACACCTCACAGCCATAAAACACGTAATAAAAACACCTCATAGCTATAAAACACATAATAAAAACACCTCACAGTCACAAAACACGTAATAAAAACACCTCACAGCCACGAAATTGAAAACACCTCACAGCCATAAAACACGTAATAAAAACACCTCACCACCACGAAATTGAAAACAACTCACCACCACAAAATTAAAAACACCTCACAGCCATAAAACACGCAATAAAAACACCTCACAGCCATAAAACACGTAATAAAAACACCTCATGCCATAAAACACAATAAAAACACCTCACAGCCATAAAACACGAAATAAAAACACCTCACAGCCATAAAACACGAAATAAAAACACCTCACAGCCATAAAACACGTAATAAAAACACCTCACAGCCATAAAACACGTAATAAAAACACCTCATAGCTATAAAACACATAATAAAAACACCTCACAGTCACAAAACACGTAATAAAAACACCTCACAGCCACGAAATTGAAAACACCTCACAGCCATAAAACACTTAATAAAAACACCTCACCACCACAAAATTAAAAACACCTCACAGCCATAAATCACGTAATAAAAACACCTCACCACCACAAAATTAAAAACACCTCACCACCACGAAATTAAAAACACCTCACCACCACAAAATTAAAAATACCTCACCACCACGAAATTGAAAACACCTCACCACCAGGAAATTAAAAACACCTCACAGCCACAAAACACGTAATAAAAACACCTCACAGCCAGGAAATTGAAAACACCTCACCACCACGAAATTAAAAACACCTCACAGCCATAACACGTAATAAAAACACCTCACCACCACGAAATTAAAAACACCTCACAGCCATAAAACACGTAATAGAAACACCTCACAGCCACGAAATTGAAAACACCTCACCACCACAAAATTAAAAACACCTCACAGCCATAAAACACGTAATAAAAACACCTCACCACTACGAAATTAAAACACCTCACCACCACGAAATTGAAAACACCTCACCACCACGAAATTAAAAACACCTCACAGCCATAAAACACGTAATAAAAACACCTCACCACCACGAAATTAAAAACACCTCACAGCCACGGAATTAAAAACACCTCACAGCCATAAAACACGTAATAAAAACACCTCACCACTACGAAATTAAAAACACCTCACAGCCACGAAATTGAAAACACCTCACCACCACGAAATTGAAAACACCTCACCACCACGAAATTGAAAACACCTCACCACCACGAAATTGAAAACACTTCACCACCACGAAATTAAAAACACCTCACAGCCATAAAACACGTAATAAAAACACCTCACAGCCACGAAATTGAAAACACCTCACCACCACAAAATTAAAAACACCTCACAGCCATAAAACACGTAATAAAAACACCTCACCACCACGAAATTAAAAACACCTCACAGCCACGAAATTAAAAACACCTCACAGCCATAAAACACGTAATAAAAACACCTCACCACTATGAAATTAAAAACACCTCACAGCCATAAAACACGTAATAAAAACACCTCACCACTACGAAATTAAAACACCTCACCACCACGAAATTGAAAACACCTCACCACCACGAAATTAAAAACACCTCACAGCCATAAAACACGTAATAAAAACACCACACAGCCACAAAATTAAAAACACCTCACAGCCATAAAACACGTATTAAAAACACCTCACCACCACAAAATTAAAACACCTCACAGCCATAAAACACGTAATAAAAACACCTCACCACCACGAAATTAAAAACACCTCACAGCCACGGAATTAAAAACACCTCACAGCCATAAAATACGTAATAAAAACACCTCACCACTACGAAATTAAAAACACCTCACAGCCACGAAATTGAAAACACCTCACCACCACGAAATTGAAAACACCTCACCACCACGAAATTGAAAACACTTCACCACCACGAAATTAAAAACACCTCACAGCCATAAAACACGTAATAAAAACACCTCACAGCCACGAAATTGAAAACACCTCACCACCACAAAATTAAAAACACCTCACAGCCATAAAACATGTAATAAAAACACCTCACCACCACGAAATTAAAAACACCTCACAGCCACGAAATTAAAAACACCTCACAGCCATAAAACACGTAATAAAAACACCTCACCACTACGAAATTGAAAACACCTCACAGCCACGAAATTGAAAACACCTCACCACCACGAAATTGAAAACACCTCACCACCACGAAATTGAAAACACCTCACCACCACGAAATTAAAAACACCTCACAGCCATAAAACACGTAATAAAAACACCACACAGCCACAAAATTAAAAACACCTCACAGCCATAAAACACGTATTAAAAACACCTCACCACTACAAAATTAAAACACCTCACAGCCATAAAACACGTAATAAAAACACCTCACCACCACGAAATTAAAAACACCTCACAGCCACGGAATTAAAAACACCTCACAGCCATAAAACACGTAATAAAAACACCTCACCACTACGAAATTAAAAACACCTCACAGCCACGAAATTGAAAACACCTCACCACCACGAAATTGAAAACACCTCACCACCACGAAATTGAAAACACTTCACCACCACGAAATTAAAAACACCTCACAGCCATAAAACACGTAATAAAAACACCTCACAGCCACGAAATTGAAAACACCTCACCACCACAAAATTAAAAACACCTCACAGCCATAAAACATGTAATAAAAACACCTCACCACCACGAAATTAAAAACACCTCACAGCCACGAAATTAAAAACACCTCACAGCCATAAAACACGTAATAAAAACACCTCACCACTACGAAATTGAAAACACCTCACAGCCACGAAATTGAAAACACCTCACCACCACGAAATTGAAAACACCTCACCACCACGAAATTGAAAACACCTCACCACCACGAAATTGAAAACACTTCACCACCACGAAATTAAAAACACCTCACAGCCATAAAACACGTAATAAAAACACCTCACAGCCACGAAATTAAAAACACCTCACAGCCACGAAATTAAAAACACCTCACGGCCATAAAACACGTAATAAAAACACCTCACCACTACGAAATTAAAACACCTCACCACCACGAAATTGAAAACACCTCACCACCACGAAATTAAAAACACCTCACAGCCATAAAACACGTAATAAAAACACCACACAGGCACAAAATTAAAAACACCTCACAGCCATAAAACACGTATTAAAAACACCTCACCACCACAAAATTAAAACACCTCACAGCCATAAAACACGTAATAAAAACACCTCACCACCACGAAATTAAAAACACCTCACAGCCACGAAATTAAAAACACCTCACAGCCACGATATTGAAAACACCTCACCACCACGAAATTAAAAAAACCCCACAGCCATAAAACATGTAATAAAAACACCTCACAGCCACAAAATTAAAAACACCTCACAGCCATAAAACACGTAATAAAAACACCTCACCACCACGAAATTAAAAACACCTCACAGCCACGGAATTAAAAACACCTCACAGCCATAAAACACGTAATAAAAACACCTCACCACTACGAAATTATAAACACCTCACAGCCACGAAATTGAAAACACCTCACCACCACGAAATTGAAAACACCTCACCACCACGAAATTGAAAACACCTCACCACCACGAAATTAAAAACACCTCACAGCCATAAAACACATAATAAAAACACCTCACAGCCACGAAATTGAAAACACCTCACCACCACAAAATTAAAAACACCTCACAGCCATAAAACACGTAATAAAAACACCTCACCACCACGAAATTAAAAACACCTCGCAGCCACGAAATTAAAAACACCTCACAGCCATAAAACACGTCATAAAAACAACTCACAGCCACGAAATTAAAAACACCTCACAGCCATAAAACACGTAATGAAAACACCTCACCACTACGAAATTAAAACACCTCACAGCCACGAAATTGAAAACACCTCAACACCACGAAATTGAAAACACCTCACCACCACGTAATTATAAATACCTCACCACCACGTAATTCAAAACACCGCACCACCATGTGATTTAAAAACAGCTCACCACCACATAATTAAAAACACCTCACATCCACGAAATTGAAAACACCTCACCACCACGAAATTGAAAACACCTCACCACCACGTAATTATAAATACCTCACCACCACGTCATTCAAAACAACTCACCACCACGTAATTCAAAACACCTCACCACCATGTGATTTAAAAACACCTCACCACCATGTGATTTAAAAACGCCTCACCACCATGTGATTTAAAAACACCTGACCACCACGTCATTTAAAAACACCTCACCACCACGTCATTTAAAAACACCTCACCACCAAATAATTCAAAACACCTCACCACCACGTAATTCAAAACACTTCATCACCACGTAATTCAAAACACCTCACCACGACGTAATTATAAATACCTCACCACCATGTAATTCAAATCACCGCACCACCATGTGATTTAAAAACACCTCACCACCACATAATTAAAAACACCTCACAGCCACGAAATTGAAAACACCTCACCACCACGAAATTGAAAACACCTCACCACTACGAAATTGAAAACACCTCACCAACACGAAATTAAAAACACCTCACCACCACGTCATTTAAAAACACCTCACCACCAAATAATTCAAAACACCTCATCACCACGTAATTCAAAACACCTCACCTCCACGTAATTATAAATACCTCACCACCACGTGATTCAAAACCACCACAACCTTATCAAAAACACTTCACAACCACGGAAACAAAAGTTTGAGGGAGTCGTTAAGTGACAACACAGACACTGCCCAGATGTGTAGATATCTATCTATAATTCCACTAATCTCTGTGTGTATGTTTGTTTGTACGTTTGTATGTTTGTATGTCTGTGACCGCTGTTTCTCGACAACTACCGGTCCGATATACTTGAAACTTGCCAGGTATATTGCTGGGGACCCGAGGATGTGCCTTTTCAAGGTTTTAAATTAATCGGACAAGTAGTTACCAAGCTATGGCGATTTAGCCGTTCGCCGTTCGCTTTGGCGTTCGCTTTGGACCAAACCATTTCATGTAAATAGAGGGGGGGGGGGGTTCTGTGGTCGTTGCGAATGTACCAAACCATTTCATGTAAATAGAGGGGGGGGGATTGTCACTGTACTCGCAAGCCGTTCGCCGTTCGCTTTGGCGTTGCGAATGGACCAAAACATTTCATGGACCAAACCATTTCATGTAAATAGAGGGGGGGGGGGATTGTCACCGTACTCGCACCCACGTACCCACGTACCCACGTACGGGCATTGCACCCACGTACGGGCATGCCCTAGTATAGATAAATGACTGTACCCGAGTTGCCGTTTTGTCATGGTTTAAACCAATCATAATTCAAACAATTATTTTGCACGAATGTATTTGTAATATACGTGATATCACATTTTATAAACAACTGAAGTTGAAAAAAAAAATTCCGACAAAAAAAAGAAATATTGGATTTTTTTTTTTTTAAAGAATACCCTTGGGACATACCGACGGGAGAGATATGTGCATACCAGAAGTTTGGTACGATTTCACAAAAGTTTGAGAAAGTAGTTCAGTGACAACACAGGACAGACACTGCACAGATATATATATCTGTGAAGGAAAGGCTGTGAAGGAAAGGTGCAGACTGGAAGTTTGGGACGATTACACCTCACCACCACGTAATTCAAAACACCTCACCACCAAGTAATTCAAAACATCTCACAGCCATAAAACACGTAATAAAAACACCTCACAGCCATAAAACACGTAATAAAAACACCTCACCACCACGAAATTGAAAACACCTCACCACCAGGAAATTAAAAACACCTCACAGCCACAAAACACGTAATAAAAACACCTCACAGCCAGGAAATTGAAAACACCTCACCACCACGAAATTAAAAACACCTCACAGCCATAACACGTAATAAAAACACCTCACCACCACGAAATTAAAAACACCTCACAGCCATAAAACACGTAATAGAAACACCTCACAGCCACGAAATTGAAAACACCTCACCACCACAAAATTAAAAACACCTCACAGCCATAAAACACGTAATAAAAACACCTCACCACTACGAAATTAAAACACCTCACCACCACGAAATTGAAAACACCTCACCACCACGAAATTAAAAACACCTCACAGCCATAAAACACGTAATAAAAACACCTCACCACCACGAAATTAAAAACACCTCACAGCCACGGAATTAAAAACACCTCACAGCCATAAAACACGTAATAAAAACACCTCACCACTACGAAATTAAAAACACCTCACAGCCACGAAATTGAAAACACCTCACCACCACGAAATTGAAAACACCTCACCACCACGAAATTGAAAACACCTCACCACCACGAAATTGAAAACACTTCACCACCACGAAATTAAAAACACCTCACAGCCATAAAACACGTAATAAAAACACCTCACAGCCACGAAATTGAAAACACCTCACCACCACAAAATTAAAAACACCTCACAGCCATAAAACACGTAATAAAAACACCTCACCACCACGAAATTAAAAACACCTCACAGCCACGAAATTAAAAACACCTCACAGCCATAAAACACGTAATAAAAACACCTCACCACTATGAAATTAAAAACACCTCACAGCCATAAAACACGTAATAAAAACACCTCACCACTACGAAATTAAAACACCTCACCACCACGAAATTGAAAACACCTCACCACCACGAAATTAAAAACACCTCACAGCCATAAAACACGTAATAAAAACACCACACAGCCACAAAATTAAAAACACCTCACAGCCATAAAACACGTATTAAAAACACCTCACCACCACAAAATTAAAACACCTCACAGCCATAAAACACGTAATAAAAACACCTCACCACCACGAAATTAAAAACACCTCACAGCCACGGAATTAAAAACACCTCACAGCCATAAAATACGTAATAAAAACACCTCACCACTACGAAATTAAAAACACCTCACAGCCACGAAATTGAAAACACCTCACCACCACGAAATTGAAAACACCTCACCACCACGAAATTGAAAACACTTCACCACCACGAAATTAAAAACACCTCACAGCCATAAAACACGTAATAAAAACACCTCACAGCCACGAAATTGAAAACACCTCACCACCACAAAATTAAAAACACCTCACAGCCATAAAACATGTAATAAAAACACCTCACCACCACGAAATTAAAAACACCTCACAGCCACGAAATTAAAAACACCTCACAGCCATAAAACACGTAATAAAAACACCTCACCACTACGAAATTGAAAACACCTCACAGCCACGAAATTGAAAACACCTCACCACCACGAAATTGAAAACACCTCACCACCACGAAATTGAAAACACCTCACCACCACGAAATTAAAAACACCTCACAGCCATAAAACACGTAATAAAAACACCACACAGCCACAAAATTAAAAACACCTCACAGCCATAAAACACGTATTAAAAACACCTCACCACTACAAAATTAAAACACCTCACAGCCATAAAACACGTAATAAAAACACCTCACCACCACGAAATTAAAAACACCTCACAGCCACGGAATTAAAAACACCTCACAGCCATAAAACACGTAATAAAAACACCTCACCACTACGAAATTAAAAACACCTCACAGCCACGAAATTGAAAACACCTCACCACCACGAAATTGAAAACACCTCACCACCACGAAATTGAAAACACTTCACCACCACGAAATTAAAAACACCTCACAGCCATAAAACACGTAATAAAAACACCTCACAGCCACGAAATTGAAAACACCTCACCACCACAAAATTAAAAACACCTCACAGCCATAAAACATGTAATAAAAACACCTCACCACCACGAAATTAAAAACACCTCACAGCCACGAAATTAAAAACACCTCACAGCCATAAAACACGTAATAAAAACACCTCACCACTACGAAATTGAAAACACCTCACAGCCACGAAATTGAAAACACCTCACCACCACGAAATTGAAAACACCTCACCACCACGAAATTGAAAACACCTCACCACCACGAAATTGAAAACACTTCACCACCACGAAATTAAAAACACCTCACAGCCATAAAACACGTAATAAAAACACCTCACAGCCACGAAATTAAAAACACCTCACAGCCACGAAATTAAAAACACCTCACGGCCATAAAACACGTAATAAAAACACCTCACCACTACGAAATTAAAACACCTCACCACCACGAAATTGAAAACACCTCACCACCACGAAATTAAAAACACCTCACAGCCATAAAACACGTAATAAAAACACCACACAGGCACAAAATTAAAAACACCTCACAGCCATAAAACACGTATTAAAAACACCTCACCACCACAAAATTAAAACACCTCACAGCCATAAAACACGTAATAAAAACACCTCACCACCACGAAATTAAAAACACCTCACAGCCACGAAATTAAAAACACCTCACAGCCACGATATTGAAAACACCTCACCACCACGAAATTAAAAAAACCCCACAGCCATAAAACATGTAATAAAAACACCTCACAGCCACAAAATTAAAAACACCTCACAGCCATAAAACACGTAATAAAAACACCTCACCACCACGAAATTAAAAACACCTCACAGCCACGGAATTAAAAACACCTCACAGCCATAAAACACGTAATAAAAACACCTCACCACTACGAAATTATAAACACCTCACAGCCACGAAATTGAAAACACCTCACCACCACGAAATTGAAAACACCTCACCACCACGAAATTGAAAACACCTCACCACCACGAAATTAAAAACACCTCACAGCCATAAAACACATAATAAAAACACCTCACAGCCACGAAATTGAAAACACCTCACCACCACAAAATTAAAAACACCTCACAGCCATAAAACACGTAATAAAAACACCTCACCACCACGAAATTAAAAACACCTCGCAGCCACGAAATTAAAAACACCTCACAGCCATAAAACACGTCATAAAAACAACTCACAGCCACGAAATTAAAAACACCTCACAGCCATAAAACACGTAATGAAAACACCTCACCACTACGAAATTAAAACACCTCACAGCCACGAAATTGAAAACACCTCAACACCACGAAATTGAAAACACCTCACCACCACGTAATTATAAATACCTCACCACCACGTAATTCAAAACACCGCACCACCATGTGATTTAAAAACAGCTCACCACCACATAATTAAAAACACCTCACATCCACGAAATTGAAAACACCTCACCACCACGAAATTGAAAACACCTCACCACCACGTAATTATAAATACCTCACCACCACGTCATTCAAAACAACTCACCACCACGTAATTCAAAACACCTCACCACCATGTGATTTAAAAACACCTCACCACCATGTGATTTAAAAACGCCTCACCACCATGTGATTTAAAAACACCTGACCACCACGTCATTTAAAAACACCTCACCACCACGTCATTTAAAAACACCTCACCACCAAATAATTCAAAACACCTCACCACCACGTAATTCAAAACACTTCATCACCACGTAATTCAAAACACCTCACCACGACGTAATTATAAATACCTCACCACCATGTAATTCAAATCACCGCACCACCATGTGATTTAAAAACACCTCACCACCACATAATTAAAAACACCTCACAGCCACGAAATTGAAAACACCTCACCACCACGAAATTGAAAACACCTCACCACTACGAAATTGAAAACACCTCACCAACACGAAATTAAAAACACCTCACCACCACGTCATTTAAAAACACCTCACCACCAAATAATTCAAAACACCTCATCACCACGTAATTCAAAACACCTCACCTCCACGTAATTATAAATACCTCACCACCACGTGATTCAAAACCACCACAACCTTATCAAAAACACTTCACAACCACGGAAACAAAAGTTTGAGGGAGTCGTTAAGTGACAACACAGACACTGCCCAGATGTGTAGATATCTATCTATAATTCCACTAATCTCTGTGTGTATGTTT
Organism: Myxine glutinosa; assembly: GCF_964187855.1. NCBI lineage: Eukaryota > Metazoa > Chordata > Myxini > Myxiniformes > Myxinidae > Myxine > Myxine glutinosa. The sequence continues at coordinate 110,294,983 of NC_136267.1, forward strand.
GTTTGTACGTTTGTATGTTTGTATGTCTGTGACCGCTGTTTCTCGACAACTACCGGTCCGATATACTTGAAACTTGCCAGGTATATTGCTGGGGACCCGAGGATGTGCCTTTTCAAGGTTTTAAATTAATCGGACAAGTAGTTACCAAGCTATGGCGATTTAGCCGTTCGCCGTTCGCTTTGGCGTTCGCTTTGGACCAAACCATTTCATGTAAATAGAGGGGGGGGGGGGTTCTGTGGTCGTTGCGAATGTACCAAACCATTTCATGTAAATAGAGGGGGGGGGATTGTCACTGTACTCGCAAGCCGTTCGCCGTTCGCTTTGGCGTTGCGAATGGACCAAAACATTTCATGGACCAAACCATTTCATGTAAATAGAGGGGGGGGGGGATTGTCACCGTACTCGCACCCACGTACCCACGTACCCACGTACGGGCATTGCACCCACGTACGGGCATGCCCTAGTATAGATAAATGACTGTACCCGAGTTGCCGTTTTGTCATGGTTTAAACCAATCATAATTCAAACAATTATTTTGCACGAATGTATTTGTAATATACGTGATATCACATTTTATAAACAACTGAAGTTGAAAAAAAAAATTCCGACAAAAAAAAGAAATATTGGATTTTTTTTTTTTTAAAGAATACCCTTGGGACATACCGACGGGAGAGATATGTGCATACCAGAAGTTTGGTACGATTTCACAAAAGTTTGAGAAAGTAGTTCAGTGACAACACAGGACAGACACTGCACAGATATATATATCTGTGAAGGAAAGGCTGTGAAGGAAAGGTGCAGACTGGAAGTTTGGGACGATTACACCTCACCACCACGTAATTCAAAACACCTCACCACCAAGTAATTCAAAACATCTCACAGCCATAAAACACGTAATAAAAACACCTCACAGCCATAAAACACGTAATAAAAACACCTCACCACCACGGAATTAAAAACACCTCACAGCCATAAAACACGTAATAAAAACACCTCACAGCCATAAAAAAAAGTTATAAAAACACGTCACAGCCATAAAACACGTAATAAAAACACCTCACCACCACGAAATTAAAAACACCTCACAGCCATGAAACACGCAAAAACAACACCTCACCACCACAAAATTAAAAACACCTCACAGCCATCAAACACGCAATAAAAACACCTCACAGCCATAAAACACGTAATAAAAACACCTCATGCCATAAAACACAATAAAAACACCTCACAGCCATAAAACACGAAATAAAAACACCTCACAGCCATAAAACACGTAATAAAAACACCTCACAGCCATAAAACACGTAATAAAAACACCTCATAGCTATAAAACACATAATAAAAACACCTCACAGTCACAAAACACGTAATAAAAACACCTCACAGCCACGAAATTGAAAACACCTCACAGCCATAAAACACGTAATAAAAACACCTCACCACCACGAAATTGAAAACAACTCACCACCACAAAATTAAAAACACCTCACAGCCATAAAACACGCAATAAAAACACCTCACAGCCATAAAACACGTAATAAAAACACCTCATGCCATAAAACACAATAAAAACACCTCACAGCCATAAAACACGAAATAAAAACACCTCACAGCCATAAAACACGAAATAAAAACACCTCACAGCCATAAAACACGTAATAAAAACACCTCACAGCCATAAAACACGTAATAAAAACACCTCATAGCTATAAAACACATAATAAAAACACCTCACAGTCACAAAACACGTAATAAAAACACCTCACAGCCACGAAATTGAAAACACCTCACAGCCATAAAACACTTAATAAAAACACCTCACCACCACAAAATTAAAAACACCTCACAGCCATAAATCACGTAATAAAAACACCTCACCACCACAAAATTAAAAACACCTCACCACCACGAAATTAAAAACACCTCACCACCACAAAATTAAAAATACCTCACCACCACGAAATTGAAAACACCTCACCACCAGGAAATTAAAAACACCTCACAGCCACAAAACACGTAATAAAAACACCTCACAGCCAGGAAATTGAAAACACCTCACCACCACGAAATTAAAAACACCTCACAGCCATAACACGTAATAAAAACACCTCACCACCACGAAATTAAAAACACCTCACAGCCATAAAACACAGAATAAAAACACCTCACAGCCATAAAACACGTAATAAAAACACCTCATAGCCATAAAACACATCATAAAAACACCTCACAGTCACAAAACACGTAATAAAAACACCTCACAGCCACGAAATTGAAAACACCTCACCACCATGAAATTAAAAAAACCTCACAGCCATAAAACACGTATTAATACACCTCATAGCCATAAAACACGTATTAAAAACACTTCACCACCACGTAATAAAAACACCTCACCACCACGAAATTAAAAAAACCTCACAGCCATAAAACACGTAATAAAAACACCTCACCACCACGAAATTAAAAACACCTCACAGCCATAAAACAAGTAATAAAAGCACCTCACACCATAAAACACGTAATAAAAACACCTCACCACCACGTAATAAAAACACCTCACAGCCACGAAATTGAAAACACCTCACCATCACGAAATTAAAAAAACCTCACAGCCATAAAACACGTAATAAAAACACCTCACCACCACGAAATTAAAAACACCTCACAGCCATAAAACACGTAATAAAAACACCTCACAGCCATAAAACACGTAATAAAAACACATCACAGCCATAAAACATGTAATAAAAACACCTCACAGCCATAAAACACATAATAAAAACACCTCACAGCCATAAAACACGTAATAAAAACACCTCACAGCCATAAAACACGTAATAAAAACACCTCACAGCCATAAAACACGTAATAAAAACACATCACAGCCATAAAACACATAATAAAAACACCTCACAGCCATAAAACACGTAATAAAAACACCTCACAGCCATAAAACACGTAATAAAAACACATCACAGCCATAAAACATGTAATAAAAACACCTCACAGCCATAAAACACATAATAAAAACACCTCACAGCCACGAAATTAAAACACCTCACAGCCACAAAACACGTAATAAAAACACCTCACCACTACGAAATTAAAAACACCTCACAGCCACGAAATTGAAAACATCTCACCACCCCGAAATTAAAAACACCTCACAGCCATAAAACACTTAATAAAAACACCACACAGCCACAAATTTAAAAACACCTCACAGCCATAAAACATGTATTAAAAACACCTCACCACCACGAAATTAAAACACCTCACAGCCATAAAAGACGTAATAAAAACATCTCACAGCCACGAAATTAAAAACACCTCACAGCCACGAAATTGAAAACACCTCACCACCACGCACCATTAGAAAGAGGCTGCACGAATTTGATGTACATGGGAGGTGTGCCAGGAGGAAACCTTTGCTCTCCAGAAAGAACATCAGGGCAAGACTAAAGTTTGCCAATGAACACCTAGGCAAAGACCAGCACTTCTGGAACAATGTGCTCTGGACAGATGAGTCAAAGGTAGAGCTATTTGGCCACAGTAACAGAATACATGTTTGGCGAAATCCAAAGACAGCATTTGACCACAAGAACCTGATACCAACTGTAAAGCATGGTGGTGGAAATATTATGGTTTGGAGCAGTTTTGCTGCATCAGGGCCAGGGCAGCTCACCATCATAGAATTCACTATTAATTCTTCATTGTACCAGAGGGTGCTTGAGGATAATGTGAGGCCATCTGTCGGAAACTTGAAGCTCAACCGAAGGTAAACCTTGCAACTTGACAATGACCCTAAACCTACCAGTAAATCCACCAAGGAATGGCTGAAAAGAAAGAAATGGAGGGTTCTGGAATGGCCAAGTCAAAGCCCGGATCTAAATCCCATCGAGATGTTGTGGGGGGATTTGAAACAAGCTGTGCATGCAATTGTGCATACTGTGCAACAATTTTTTGTTGAATAAATTATTGCAAAGTCAATTTTTCATTGTTTTTTTGTTCAATTAGATCACCTTTGTCTATAGATACTGTTTGAATGAAGATCAAATATTGATATATCCACATATGTTAAAAAGATTTAAAAATATATGATGTCAAAACAGTCTGCATCGCCGTCAGGTGATCGGACTATTGCATGCGAGTTCTTATACAGCATCATGATGGCATTAACTGTCTCCTGAGGTATCCCGAATGCTAGCAGTATCTCCTTCATCTTACCTCGATGGATGGAGTCGAAAGCTTTCGAGAAATCAATAAATAGGAAAACAGCAGGAAGATTTTGAGCTTTAACACCTTCAAGAAGACGTCTAATAGTAAGGATTTATCCGGAGGTCGATCTACTAGTACGAAAGCCATTTTGATTTTTTCGCAGAACTGGTTCTATACGCGGTCTGATTCTGTTTAATAACATCAGGTTGTATATTTTGGCCGCTATTGATGTTAGAGTGATTCCTCGATAGTTTTTTGTAAGCCCTCGGTCGCCATTTTTCTGGAAAGGCGATATACATCCTTCTGTCCATCTATCTATTGGATGTTGATGGGATCCAGCATTACACAAATTCAGTAAAATCTCATCGAATTCACCTAGTTTCCAAATCTCGGCTGGAATGTCACCGAGACCACAGGCTTTCTCGTTTTGAATGTTTTAAAGAGCTTTATGGAGTTCATCTATGGTGAAGGGACCTTTTTTGATGTCAAGTTCATCTAAAATCACAGGAGTTATGTGATTAGTCCCATTCTCGATGATATATTTTCGACTTTGTTGAGAGCTTTGCATGCGTGGGGACTAACAAGCATACCTACTCCACCAATAGATCCATTTACGCTATTTTTCCAGGCAGAAGAGGTCTTGATTTGTTTTTCCTTTCATCAGTCTTGACTTGTTTTTTGTATTTAGTGTAGTGTAAAGCTCAGTAGCTGATTTTTCGACTGCAACCTGAGCCTCATCAGCAGGACGCGCTCCTTGTTTGCCCGCGCGACGAGCGATGCGGGATGAATGTTTTAAAATTGTTCGTGTCATGTTTTGCTTTCGGGAGCTAGTATTTACACTCGCGGCCCGGGCAGGCTCGCCCTCAACTTGCCAGGCCGCAGCCAGGACGCTGGGCCACGCCCCCTCTCGCCTTTCCTGGGCAAACGCTCCGGGATAATATGTATATATATTGCTGCCCGATAAACGGGCTTTTCAGAGTGCCTGAGTGTTTGGTTTGATTAAAGCAACTCGGATGAATTCCAGCTTTTTGTCGCGTCCATTCTTCCGATCGACGTGGGAGCCCCAGCTCCTTCATTGGTGACCTACCGACATGGACACGGCAGTCGCCCTTAAACTGCCTACCTTCTGGGAGGCTCACGCGGCGGTTTGGTTCGCACAGGCGGATTCCCTGTTCGCCCTGCGAGGCATCACGGCCGACGACACCCGCTTCCACCATGTGGTAGCAGCGCTCGGTTCGGCCACCGCGGCCCGTGCCCTGAGCCTCCTCGAGAGCCCGCCAGCCGCTGACAAATACGGCGCGATTAAGAAGCTTCTCCTCGATGCTTTCGCCCTCCCATCGGCGGAACGCGCACGGCGCCTGCTCGACCTGCCCGAGCTCGGCGACACGCGCCCTTCCGAGTGAATGGACTACATGCTTTCACTGCTCGGCGAGCACTCTCCGGCATTCCTGTTCCGGGAGCTGTTCCTCCGTCAGCTGCCTAACCCGGTACGCCTCGCCCTGGCAAGCACGATGATCAAGATCCCCGGGCCCTTGCCAGAGAAGCCGACAAGATCTCCGCCGCAGGACAGCGCATCGCAGCGGCGACATGGGACCCACCGCCGTCCGACGCAACACCCATGGCGCCCGAGCACCCGGCACGGTCGACGACCGAACTGCCGACGCAATTGGCGGCCGCTACACCGAGCCGACCACCTCCAGCACGACGACCGGGGCCTCCACCTGACCAAGCATGGTGTTACTATCATGCCAGGTTCGGACAGAAGGCCCGGACATGCCTACCCCCGTGCACCTTCGGCAGGCCGGGAAACGGCCGGGCCGGCGTTCATTACCAGCCATGAGCGCCGGCCACACGGGCAACTTACTGTTCATCACGGATAAAGCGTCCGGACGGCGCTTCCTGTGCGACACCGGCGCCCAACTGAGCGTCATACCCGCCTCTGACCAGGACAGGCAATCCGCGGTTTGCGGCCCCTCCTTGGTTGCGGCTAACGGATCGACCATCCGCACCTTCGGCCCGCGCAATGTCACCCTCTGCTTCGGCGGCCAACGCTTTGCTTGGACGTTTGTAACCGCAAACGTGCCCATGGCTCTGCTAGGCGCCGACCTCCTCTGCGCACACGGACTGCTGGTGGACGTCCAACGACGTCGTTTAATCAACGCCGAAACCTTCAGCTCCCTGGTATGCACATTGAGCAGCTCCGCGCCGACCGAGCTGGCATGCGCCGTCCCGGCGGCGAACGAGTTTGCTCGCCTGCTCACGGAGTTCCCGGCCTTCACGCGGCCGACGTTTTCGGCCGTCACAGTACGGCATGGGATCGAGCACCACATACCAACCACGGGCCCGCCGGTCTACGCCAGGGCCCGCCGCCTCGACCCAGCCAAGCTCGCCATGGCGAAGGCCGAATTCGACGCGTTGGAGCACCTCGGCATCGTGCGGCGCTCCGATAGCGCGTGGGCCTCGCCACTGCACATCGTGCCAAAGCCGGGGGGTGGATGGCGCCCGTGTGGCGACTACCGCCGTCTCAATGACGCTACCACCCCCGACAGGTACCCGATCCCGCATATCCAAGACTTCTCCGCCCGTCTGGCGGGACGGGTCATTTTTTCGAAAATTGATCTCATACGGGGATATCACCAGGTACCTGTCAGGGCGGCCGACGTCCCTAAAACGGCAGTCATCACGCCGTTCGGCTTATTCGAATTCTTGCGGATGCCGTTTGGTCTCAAGAACGCGGCTCAGGCGTTCCAGCGCTTGATGGACGGCGTGCTGCGTGACCTGCCGTTCCTTTTCGTTTACCTGGACGACATCCTCGTCGCCAGCACGTCCCGGGCCGAGCACCTCCTCCACCTCCGAACACTGTTCGGGCGCCTCAGCGAGCACGGCCTCATCGTCAACCCGGCCAAATGCCACTTCGGCACGACGGCCGTTGATTTTTTGGGCCACCACATCACCAAGAACGGGGCCGTGCCGCTGCCAACCTAGGTCGAGGCCATCACCACGTTCCCGCGTCCCCGCACCATAAAGGCCCTGCAGGAATTCCTGGGAATGGTGAATTTTTATCACCGCTTCGTGCCCCGCGCTGCTCAACTCATGCGGCCCCTCTACGAAGCCCTCCGGGGCAAGCCGGCCAAGCACGACATCGCCTGGTCCGCAGCAATGGATGCGGCCTTCCAAAGCTCAAAGCGGGCCCTCGCCGACGCAACACTGCTCGCTCACCCGGTGCTCAACGCTCCCATCGCCCTCACCACGGATGCCTCCGACTACGCGGTGGGCGCCGTACATGAGCAATGGGTGAACGGGGTTTGGCAGCCACTCGCTTTTTTCAGCCGGCAGCTCCGGCCGAACGAGCTCAAATACAGCCGACGTGGCGCAGGCAGTAAAGACACTTAAACATACCGCGTTGTCCGCTTCCTTGTTATTGTACAAGTAAGCGCGCGTAGCACCGCGCTTCAGTGTCATGTTTTGCTTTCGGGAGCTAGTATTTACACTCGCTGTCGCCAGTCCATACGAGTGTGAGCAGTACCTTATTTCAGGGCATTTGTGCCTCACAGAAACAATCAGCAGTGACTGTTCGTATCGCCTTGCCACTAAGTGGAATGAACCAAGACTGTTCGAATTTGCTTCATCCACCATCCAACATCCAGCCTCCCAATGTCTTCGCCGTGACCCTGGTTCGGGTGGCATCCGGGTACGATGCCTTGCCAAAGGGCAACCCGTGTTTGGTCGGGGACTGCTTATTGTGTATTCGCAGCTAACCTCCATATCTGGAGGCCGTTTCACTATCCGCCACCTGTGACCCCGTGGATGGGAGTTTGCTCTCCACACCACACACACACACACACACACACACACACACACACACACACACACACACACACACACACACACACACACACACACACACACACACACACACACACGAATACACATATACACATATACACATACACATACACATCCACAAACACAAACACACACCACATGCCACACGACACACACACATACCACACACACACACACACACACACCACACCACACACACACACACCACACACCACACCACACATATATTGTGTACACATTTGACATCACACAGACCACCACACACACAGACCACCACACACACAGACCACCACACACACAGACCACCACACACAACTGTTGGCTCTGATAGCTCCACCAACAGCACAAATGTACACCCACAAGTACTGACAGTGCCTGGCCTATCCAGCTTCGGGGATGGGACCATTCGCAAGATCTTCAGGAGGGGTAAAGGTAAAAACAGGTGCGGGTATAGCGGGAACGGGGAAAGAAAAGAAACAAAGGTTGGAAGATCTGTGACTGTTCGCGGACCCGATGCAAAGAGCGAAAAGTTAAAGCTTTATTAACTAAACGCGGACCTCGAAGGAAACACCGTCCAGATGCTCCATCCTCCTGCTGTGTTTTTCTTTTGAACTTTTCCCGCTGCTGGTCGAGTCAGGTAACCACGCAGGTGCGGAATTAATTGATATGATTTTCCCTGAAACCTCCAGCGAGTAATCCTCGAACGATCTCTTGTTATTATCTTCCAGGAATTTCAAAAATAACATTTACCTGAGGGAGAGGCCGAGCTGAGTGAGCATTTCGCGCGTCATCCGCAGGAGCTTCGAGTACTGACCGCGAACAAAAGGGGATTTCTTGTGTTTTAAAGAAGTAAAGTCATCTTGTTTGTTTTTAATAATATTTCATTGAAGGAAACATGCACATTTGCTCTTTGAGAAAAGTTTCACTTTCACCCCTGAGCGTTTGTCTCCACTTCCGTATTTTGGTGTTGCCTAGCAACGGTGTTCTCGCCTGAGGGAAATCGCATGAAGGATTGAGGTAAGAAGGAATGAGGGAGAGGAGTGAAGGATGAATGAAGGTTAGCAGAGGCGGTGCGTTTCATTAGCAAGCAGCTTGCTATCGGTGATAAGCGATGTCGAGCAGTCCGTTCCGTTTCGTTGGAGTGCTTGATTGAGCGCAAAGGCACAAAACAGATGACGCACAGTCCGATGGTCATGGCACGTGATGCAGGCAGGTGACGGCGATAAAGGACGACAAGGACGTCACAGGCCGGCAGGTTGATAATATGGCTGGCAGGTCGCTGATGCAGGTAGGGGCTGGCGAGGAGGCCAGACAGCCGGCTTAGCCTTAATCTGTCATAACCCAATCTATCCATTCTCCCACCTAGTCTGGGCCCCCAAACCTATATTAACCCCTGGTTCTCCACTTCCACTCGACGAATGTACAAGTTTTATTCATATTATAACAGGAAATGGTAAGAACTCGTCCCCTCTTCCACAATTCTGTCCTCTCTCCACCCAAACCTGTATATGAAATATTCAAACGACACCTTTTCACGGCCAGGTACGCACAGTGGTGAGAAAAAGTTTGTAAAACAAAATAACAGCATGGTGTGGAGCTGTGCTCGCACGATAAAGCCGGACAAAATGGACGACACCAGGAACGAAGTTTCACTGAGCTATTTATTCTAGCACACCTCGAAAGAACTCAAAAGCACTGACTAGCCCGTTAACACGGGCGGCAATTTATATCAAAAGTTCACCACACAAAAGCCACGCCTCTCAGGCGGGGCGTGGTATGCAAATAAGTCAGCCACGCCTCTCAACAGGGCGTGGTATGCAAATCGAGAGTCCGCCCGGGCAAGGCAAGTCCGGACACTTCTGGGCGAGTACAGGCAAGTAACCGCCCGCCGGTTACGTCATCGGCCGGTGCAAGGTGATTGTGTCATGCTTCCGGTAACCGCTACATGCGCCCCCCCAGAATTAACTTGCACCGGGACAGTCAGTTTGAGGGGGGTCTTGATGACCCGGGCCGAAACGACCCCTGGCGATTCGTGTAGGGGTGGAAGGTGGCGTGGCGGTGGATGGTCGGGCGGGGGGCTTGGTTGACGGGGGACGGCCCCGTCGTGGAGGAAGGGCCAACCGTGGAGGCTGGTCGAGGTCCAAATGGGCCGGCTTGAGGCGGTCCACGGAGATGCGGTCCGGTTTGCCACCGATGTCAATGATGAACGACTTGTCGTCCCTCTTCAGGACCCGGAAAGGTCCACCATACGGCGGCCGGAGCGGTCCCCGGTGTGCGTCGTTCCGGATAAAAACGTACTCCGCAGTGCGAAGTGCTGGGGGGAGGTGGGGTTGGGGGCAGCCGTGGTGGGACGTGGGCATGTGGGAAAATCTCCTGGCGGCCTCCTGGAGGACTGAGCGTTGGCGAGCCGCGGACCAGGGGCCGGTGGCATCAGGGATGAACTCGCCCGGCACGTGCAGTGGCTGGCCGTAGACCAGCTCGGCGGTGGAAGCCTGGAGGTCCTCCTTAGGGGCCGTTCGGAGGCCCATTAGGACCCACGGGAGCCTGTCGGCCCAACCGTCGTCCTGGAGGCTGGCCCTGAGAGTGGCCTTCATCGAGCGGTGGAACCGCTCGCACAAGCCGTTGGCTTGAGGGTGGTCAGCCGTGGTGCGGTATAGCTTGACCCCCAAGGCCTGGGCGACCGCGCCCCAAAGCTCGGAGGTGAATTGCGGGCCTCTGTCGGAGGAGATGTCCGAGGGGGTGCCGAAACGGGCAATCCAGGTGCCAATGAAGGCCTGCGCCACGTCGGCGGATGTTGTTGATGCCAGCGGGACGGCCTCCGGCCACCTGGTGGTCCTGTCCACCATCGTGAGGAGGTGGGTGAAGCCCCGCGAGGAGGGAAGTGGTCCCACCAGGTCCACATTGACGTGGTCGAACCGCCGCGCGGGCACGTCGAATGGTGTCAACGGCGCCTGGGTGTGCCGGTGGACCTTCGCGCGCTGGCAGGCGACACAGGCATTGGCCCAGTCTTGGACGTCCTTACGGAGCCCGTGACAAACGAACTTTGCTGCCATGAGCTTCTGCGACGCTTTCCGGCCTGGGTGGGAAAGGACGTGGAGGGCGTCAAATATGTGCCGCTGCCATCCGGTGGGCACGATGGGGCGAGGTTGGCCCAGGGAAACGTTGCACAGGAGAACTGTGCCTGTGTCCTCGAACGTCATTTAAAAACACCTCACCACCAAGTAATTCAAAACACCTCACCACCACATCATTTAAAAACACCTCACCACCAAGTAATTCAAAACACCTCACCACCACATCATTTAAAAACACCTCACCACCAAGTAATTCAAAACACCTCACCACCACGTAATTCAAAACACCTCATTACCAACTAATTCAAAACACCTCACCACCACATAATTAAAAACACCTCCCCACCACGTAATTATAAATACCTCACCCCCACGTAATTCAAAACACCTCACCACCAAGTGATTTTAAAACACCTCGCCACCATTTGATTTAAAAACACCACAACCTTATCAAAAACACTTCACAACCACGGAAACAAAAGTTTGAGGGAGTCGTTAAGTGACAACACAGACACTGCCCAGATGTGTAGATATATAGATAAATGACTGTACCCGAGTTGCCGTTTTGTCATGGTTTAAACCAATCATAATTCAAACAATTATTTTGCACGAATGTATTTGTAATATACGTGATATCACATTTTATAAACTGAAGTTGAAAAAAAAAATTCCGAAAAAAGAAATAATTGGATTTTTTTTATTTTAAAGAATACCCTTGGGACATACCGACGTGAGAGATATGTGCATACCAGAAGTTTGGTACGATTTCACAAAAGTTTCAGAAAGTAGTTCAGTGACAACACAGGACAGACACTGCACAGATATATATATCTGTGAAGGAAAGGTGCAGACTGGAAGTTTGGGACGATTACACCTCACCACCACGTAATTCAAAACATCTCACAGCCATAAAACACATAATAAAAACACCTCACAGCCATAAAACACGTAATAAAAACACCTCACAGCCATAAAACACGTAATAAAAACACCTCACCACCACAAAATTAAAAACACCTCACAGCCACGAAATTAAAAACACCTCACCACCACAAAATTCAAAACACCTCACAGCCATAAAACACGTAATAAAAACACCTCACAGCCATAAAACACGTAATAAAAACACCTCACCACCACGGAATTAAAAACACCTCACAGCCATAAAACACGTAATAAAAACACCTCACAGCCATAAAAAAAGTTATAAAAACACGTCACAGCCATAAAACACGTAATAAAAACACCTCACCACCACGAAATTAAAAACACCTCACAGCCATAAAACACGTAATAAAAACACCTCACCACTACGAAATTAAAACACCTCACCACCACGAAATTGAAAACACCTCACCACCACGAAATTAAAAACACCTCACAGCCATAAAACACGTAATAAAAACACCACACAGCCACAAATTTAAAAACACCTCACAGCCATAAAACACGTATTAAAAACACCTCACCACCACAAAATTAAAACACCTCACAGCCATAAAACACGTAATAAAAACACCTCACCACTACAAAATTAAAAACACCTCACAGCCACGAAATTGAAAACATCTCACCACCACGAAATTAAAAACACCTCACAGCCATAAAACACGTAATAAAAACACCTCACAGCCACGAAATTAAAAACACCTCACAGCCACGAAATTAAAAACACCTCACAGCCATAAAACACGTAATAAAAACACCTCACCACTACGAAATTAAAACACCTCACCACCACGAAATTGAAAACACCTCACCACCACGAAATTAAAAACACCTCACAGCCATAAAACACGTAATAAAAACACCACACAGCCACAAATTTAAAAACACCTCACAGCCATAAAACACGTATTAAAAACACCTCACCACCACAAAATTAAAACACCTCACAGCCATAAAACACGTAATAAAAACACCTCACCACCACGAAATTAAAAACACCTCACAGCCACGAAATTAAAAACACCTCACAGCCACGAAATTGAAAACACCTCACCACCACGAAATTAAAAACACTTCACAGCCATAAAACACGTAATAAAAACACCTCACAGCCACAAAATTAAAAACACCTCACAGCCATAAAACACGTAATAAAAACACCTCACCACCACATAATTAAAACACCTCACAGCCATAAAACACGTAATAAAAACACCTCACCACCACGAAATTAAAAACACCTCACAGCCACGGAATTAAAAACACCTCACAGCCATAAAACACGTAATAAAAACACCCCACCACTACGAAATTAAAAACACCTCACAGCCACGAAATTGAAAACACCTCACCACCACGAAATTGAAAACACCTCACCACCACGAAATTGAAAACACTTCACCACCACGAAATTAAAAACACCTCACAGCCATAAAACACGTAATAAAAACACCTCACAGCCACGAAATTGAAAACACCTCACCACCACAAAATTAAAAACACCTCACAGCCATAAAACACGTAATAAAAACACCTCACCACCACGAAATTAAAAACACCTCACAGCCACGAAATTAAAAACACCTCACAGCCATAAAACACGTAATAAAAACACCTCACAGCCACGAAATTGAAAACACCTCACCACCATGAAATTAAAAAAACCTCACAGCCATAAAACACGTATTAATACACCTCATAGCCATAAAACACGTATTAAAAACACTTCACCACCACGTAATAAAAACACCTCACCACCACGAAATTAAAAAAACCTCACAGCCATAAAACACGTAATAAAAACACCTCACCACCACGAAATTAAAAACACCTCACAGCCATAAAACAAGTAATAAAAGCACCTCACACCATAAAACACGTAATAAAAACACCTCACCACCACGTAATAAAAACACCTCACAGCCACGAAATTGAAAACACCTCACCACCACAAAATTAAAAACACCTCACATCCATAAAACACGTAATAAAAAGACCTCACCATCACGAAATTAAAAAAACCTCACAGCCATAAAACACGTAATAAAAACACCTCACCACCACGAAATTAAAAACACCTCACAGCCATAAAACACGTAATAAAAACACCTCACAGCCATAAAACACGTAATAAAAACACATCACAGCCATAAAACATGTAATAAAAACACCTCACAGCCATAAAACACATAATAAAAACACCTCACAGCCATAAAACACGTAATAAAAACACCTCACAGCCATAAAACACATAATAAAAACACCTCACAGCCATAAAACACGTAATAAAAACACCTCACAGCCATAAAACACGTAATAAAAACACCTCACAGCCATAAAACACGTAATAAAAACACATCACAGCCATAAAACATGTAATAAAAACACCTCACAGCCATAAAACACATAATAAAAACACCTCACAGCCACGAAATTAAAACACCTCACAGCCACAAAACACGTAATAAAAACACCTCACCACTACGAAATTAAAAACACCTCACAGCCACGAAATTGAAAACATCTCACCACCACGAAATTAAAAACACCTCACAGCCATAAAACACTTAATAAAAACACCACACAGCCACAAATTTAAAAACACCTCACAGCCATAAAACATGTATTAAAAACACCTCACCACCACAAAATTAAAACACCTCACAGCCATAAAACACGTAATAAAAACACCTCACCACCACGAAATTAAAAACACCTCACAGCCACGAAATTAAAAACACCTCACAGCCACGAAATTGAAAACACCTCACCACCACGAAATTAAAACACCTCACAGCCATAAAACACGTAATAAAAACACCTCACCACCACGAAATTAAAAACATCTCACAGCCACGAAATTAAAAACACCTCACAGCCACGAAATTGAAAACACCTCACCACCACGCACCATTAGAAAGAGGCTGCACGAATTTGATGTACATGGGAGGTGTGCCAGGAGGAAACCTTTGCTCTCCAGAAAGAACATCAGGGCAAGACTAAAGTTTGCCAATGAACACCTAGGCAAAGACCAGCACTTCTGGAACAATGTGCTCTGGACAGATGAGTCAAAGGTAGAGCTATTTGGCCACAGTAACAGAATACATGTTTGGCGAAATCCAAAGACAGCATTTGACCACAAGAACCTGATACCAACTGTAAAGCATGGTGGTGGAAATATTATGGTTTGGAGCAGTTTTGCTGCATCAGGGCCAGGGCAGCTCACCATCATAGAATTCACTATTAATTCTTCATTGTACCAGAGGGTGCTTGAGGATAATGTGAGGCCATCTGTCGGAAACTTGAAGCTCAACCGAAGGTAAACCTTGCAACTTGACAATGACCCTAAACCTACCAGTAAATCCAACAAGGAATGGCTGAAAAGAAAGAAATGGAGGGTTCTGGAATGGCCAAGTCAAAGCCCGGATCTAAATCCCATCGAGATGTTGTGGGGGGATTTGAAACAAGCTGTGCATGCAATTGTGCATACTGTGCAACAATTTTTTGTTGAATAAATTATTGCAAAGTCAATTTTTCATTGTTTTTTTGTTCAATTAGATCACCTTTGTCTATAGATACTGTTTGAATGAAGATCAAATATTAGTCTAGTAGGAAGACTAGGTCCCCCTGCACCCCCCGGAGATATACTTCTAATCAGTGTTTCTAGATTGGAAAAAATGTGTAGAAAATGACTAGCTATGGCCCCAAGCTGAAAAAATGTCCCACATACCATTTTTATGCAAATTACTGCTGCAAATTTTATGCAAAATTATGCAAATTTTATGCAAATTTTTGATGAGGAGTAGAGTTGAGGGGTCTTTGAGGGCTTCATCGAGGTGCTCTCGGTTGCAAGACTGGGTCATTCTGAGAAGCACAGCAGGGTCAGAGATCATGATGTTCTCCTCCTCAGTGAATCTCTCCATCAACAGCCTCTCCATTGCCTCACACACTGTTTTGAGGCAAAAGAGGGACTTTGCGTAGGCCTTTCCACTGAGAACACCTTTGAGAGATCCACTTGTTACTAGTTGTGCCTCAAAGAGAATCTCTGCATATCCAGAACCACGCATCTTGTGTCCAGTGAGCATCCCGATGTAGTTCATGGATGTGTGGAAGGGTCCAATCGTTACTACATGACTAGCAAATTCATTTGGCCAGCGCCAGATGATGGGAAGGGCTTTCATGCAGACACCCAGATCAAATGTATTCAGGACCCATCTCTGACCCACCTCAGCAGTTGCTGCCTCGGAACGCTTCAGTAGCTCACGAACAACTGCGTTGTCTGTGATCGGTCTGTGCCTGGTGCCTGCATGGCATGGCAATGGCCTGCAGCCTGTGCCTGGGCTAGGGGGTTTCACCTCTGCAACTGGTTCTCCCCCACCCAGCAAATCAACAGTCGACTACTGCACGCCTATCCACCAACCGATCACAGACAACGCAGTTGTTCGTGAGCTACTGAAGCGTTCCGAGGCAGCAACTGCTGAGGTGGGTCAGAGATGGGTCCTGAATACATTTGATCTGGGTGTCTGCATGAAAGCCCTTCCCATCATCTGGCGCTGGCCAAATGAATTTGCTAGTCATGTAGTAACGATTGGACCCTTCCACACATCCATGAACTACATCGGGATGCTCACTGGACACAAGATGCGTGGTTCTGGATATGCAGAGATTCTCTTTGAGGCACAACTAGTAACAAGTGGATCTCTCAAAGGTGTTCTCAGTGGAAAGGCCTACGCAAAGTCCCTCTTTTGCCTCAAAACAGTGTGTGAGGCAATGGAGAGGCTGTTGATGGAGAGATTCACTGAGGAGGAGAACATCATGATCTCTGACCCTGCTGTGCTTCTCAGAATGACCCAGTCTTGCAACCGAGAGCACCTCGATGAAGCCCTCAAAGACCCCTCAACTCTACTCCTCATCAAAAATTTGCATAATTTTGCATAAAATTTGCAGCAGTAATTTGCATTAAAATGGTATGTGGGACATTTTTTCAGCTTGGGGCCATAGCTAGTCATTTTCTACACATTTTTTCCAATCTAGAAACACTGATTAGAAGTATATCTCCGGGGGGTGCAGGGGGACCTAGTCTTCCTACTAGACATCCACATATGTTAAAAAGATTTAAAAATATATGATGTCAAAACAGTCTGTATCGCCGTCAGGTGATCGGACTATTGCATGCGAGTTCTTATACAGCATCATGATGGCATTAACTGTCTCCTGAGGTATACCGAATGCTAGCAGTATCTCCTTCATCTTACCTCGATGGATGGAGTCGAAAGCTTTCGAGAAATCAATAAATAGGAAAACAGCAGGAAGATTTTGAGCTTTAACGCCTTCAAGAAGACGTCTAATAGTAAGGATTTATCCGGAGGTCGATCTACTAGTACGAAAGCCATTTTTATTTTTTCGCAGAACTGGTTCTATACGCGGTCTGATTCTGTTTAATAACATCAGGTTGTATATTTTGGCCGCTATTGATGTTAGAGTGATTCCTCGATAGTTTTTTGTAAGCCCTCGGTCGCCATTTTTCTGGAAAGGCGATATACATCCTTCTGTCCATCTATCTATTGGATGTTGATGGGATCCAGCATTACACAAATTCAGTAAAATCTCATCGAATTCACCTAGTTTCCAAATCTCGGCTGGAATGTCACCGAGACCACAGGCTTTCTCGTTTTGAATGTTTTAAAGAGCTTTATGGAGTTCATCTATGGTGAAGGGACCTTTTTTGATGTCAAGTTCATCTAAAATCACAGGAGTTATGTGATTAGTCCCATTCTCGATGATATATTTTCGACTTTGTTGAGAGCTTTGCATGCGTGGGGACTAACAAGCATACCTACTCCACCAATAGATCCATTTACGCTATTTTTCCAGGCAGAAGAGGTCTTGATTTGTTTTTCCTTTCAT
Source organism: Myxine glutinosa (assembly GCF_964187855.1). Classification (NCBI taxonomy): domain Eukaryota; kingdom Metazoa; phylum Chordata; class Myxini; order Myxiniformes; family Myxinidae; genus Myxine; species Myxine glutinosa. The sequence continues at coordinate 110,312,982 of NC_136267.1, forward strand.
CAGTCTTGACTTGTTTTTTGTATTTAGTGTAGTGTAAAGCTCAGTAGCTGATTTTTCGACTGCAACCTGAGCCTCATCAGCAGGACGCGCTCCTTGTTTGCCCGCGCGACGAGCGATGCGGGATGAATGTTTTAAAATTGTTCGTGTCATGTTTTGCTTTCGGGAGCTAGTATTTACACTCGCGGCCCGGGCAGGCTCGCCCTCAACTTGCCAGGCCGCAGCCAGGACGCTGGGCCACGCCCCCTCTCGCCTTTCCTGGGCAAACGCTCCGGGATAATATGTATATATATTGCTGCCCGATAAACGGGCTTTTCAGAGTGCCTGAGTGTTTGGTTTGATTAAAGCAACTCGGATGAATTCCAGCTTTTTGTCGCGTCCATTCTTCCGATCGACGTGGGAGCCCCAGCTCCTTCATTGGTGACCTACCGACATGGACACGGCAGTCGCCCTTAAACTGCCTACCTTCTGGGAGGCTCACGCGGCGGTTTGGTTCGCACAGGCGGATTCCCTGTTCGCCCTGCGAGGCATCACGGCCGACGACACCCGCTTCCACCATGTGGTAGCAGCGCTCGGTTCGGCCACCGCGGCCCGTGCCCTGAGCCTCCTCGAGAGCCCGCCAGCCGCTGACAAATACGGCGCGATTAAGAAGCTTCTCCTCGATGCTTTCGCCCTCCCATCAGCGGAACGCGCACGGCGCCTGCTCGACCTGCCCGAGCTCGGCGACACGCGCCCTTCCGAGTGAATGGACTACATGCTTTCACTGCTCGGCGAGCACTCTCCGGCATTCCTGTTCCGGGAGCTGTTCCTCCGTCAGCTGCCTAACCCGGTACGCCTCGCCCTGGCAAGCACGATGATCACAGATCCCCGGGCCCTTGCCAGAGAAGCCGACAAGATCTCCGCCGCAGGACAGCGCATCGCAGCGGCGACATGGGACCCACCGCCGTCCGACGCAACACCCATGGCGCCCGAGCACCCGGCACGGTCGACGACCGAACTGCCGACGCAATTGGCGGCCGCTACACCGAGCCGACCACCTCCAGCACGACGACCGGGGCCTCCACCTGACCAAGCATGGTGTTACTATCATGCCAGGTTCGGACAGAAGGCCCGGACATGCCTACCCCCGTGCACCTTCGGCAGGCCGGGAAACGGCCGGGCCGGCGTTCATTACCAGCCATGAGCGCCGGCCACACGGGCAACTTACTGTTCATCACGGATAAAGCGTCCGGACGGCGCTTCCTGTGCGACACCGGCGCCCAACTGAGCGTCATACCCGCCTCTGACCAGGACAGGCAATCCGCGGTTTGCGGCCCCTCCTTGGTTGCGGCCAACGGATCGACCATCCGCACCTTCGGCCCGCGCAACGTCACCCTCTGCTTCGGCGGCCAACGCTTTGCTTGGACGTTTGTAACCGCAAACGTGCCCATGGCTCTGCTAGGCGCCGACCTCCTCTGCGCACACGGACTGCTGGTGGACGTCCAACGACGTCGTTTAATCAACGCCGAAACCTTCAGCTCCCTGGTATGCACATTGAGCAGCTCCGCGCCGACCGAGCTGGCATGCGCCGTCCCGGCGGCGAACGAGTTTGCTCGCCTGCTCACGGAGTTCCCGGCCTTCACACGGCCGACGTTTTCGGCCGTCACAGTACGGCATGGGATCGAGCACCACATACCAACCACGGGCCCGCCGGTCTACGCCAGGGCCCGCCGCCTCGACCCAGCCAAGCTCGCCGTGGCGAAGGCCGAATTCGACGCGTTGGAGCACCTCGGCATCGTGCGGCGCTCCGATAGCGCGTGGGCCTCGCCACTGCACATCGTGCCAAAGCCGGGGGGTGGATGGCGCCCGTGTGGCGACTACCGCCGTCTCAATGACGCTACCACCCCCGACAGGTACCCGATCCCGCATATCCAAGACTTCTCCGCCCGTCTGGCGGGACGGGTCATTTTTTCGAAAATTGATCTCATACGGGGATATCACCAGGTACCTGTCAGGGCGGCCGACGTCCCTAAAACGGCAGTCATCACGCCGTTCGGCTTATTCGAATTCTTGCGGATGCCGTTTGGTCTCAAGAACGCGGCTCAGGCGTTCCAGCGCTTGATGGACGGCGTGCTGCGTGACCTGCCGTTCCTTTTCGTTTACCTGGACGACATCCTCGTCGCCAGCACGTCCCGGGCCGAGCACCTCCTCCACCTCCGAACACTGTTCGGGCGCCTCAGCGAGCACGGCCTCATCGTCAACCCGGCCAAATGCCACTTCGGCACGACGGCCGTTGATTTTTTGGGCCACCACATCACCAAGAACGGGGCCGTGCCGCTGCCAACCAAGGTCGAGGCCATCACCACGTTCCCGCGTCCCCGCACCATAAAGGCCCTGCAGGAATTCCTGGGAATGGTGAATTTTTATCACCGCTTCGTGCCCCGCGCTGCTCAACTCATGCGGCCCCTCTACGAAGCCCTCCGGGGCAAGCCGGCCAAGCACTACATCGCCTGGTCCGCAGCAATGGATGCGGCCTTCCAAAGCTCAAAGCGGGCCCTCGCCGACGCAACACTGCTCGCTCACCCGGTGCTCAACGCTCCCATCGCCCTCACCACGGATGCCTCCGACTACGCGGTGGGCGCCGTACATGAGCAATGGGTGAACGGGGTTTGGCAGCCACTCGCTTTTTTCAGCCGGCAGCTCCGGCCGAACGAGCTCAAATACAGCCGACGTGGCGCAGGCAGTAAAGACACTTAAACATACCGCGTTGTCCGCTTCCTTGTTATTGTACAAGTAAGCGCGCGTAGCACCGCGCTTCAGTGTCATGTTTTGCTTTCGGGAGCTAGTATTTACACTCGCTGTCGCCAGTCCATACGAGTGTGAGCAGTACCTTATTTCAGGGCATTTGTGCCTCACAGAAACAATCAGCAGTGACTGTTCGTATCGCCTTGCCACTAAGTGGAATGAACCAAGACTGTTCGAATTTGCTTCATCCACCATCCAACATCCAGCCTCCCAATGTCTTCGCCGTGACCCTGGTTCGGGTGGCATCCGGGTACGATGCCTTGCCAAAGGGCAACCCGTGTTTGGTCGGGGACTGCTTATTGTGTATTCGCAGCTAACCTCCATATCTGGAGGCCGTTTCACTATCCGCCACCTGTGACCCCGTGGATGGGAGTTTGCTCTCCACACCACACACACACACACACACACACACACACACACACACACACACACGAATACACATATACACATATACACATACACATACACATCCACAAACACAAACACACACCACATGCCACACGACACACACACATACCACACACACACACACACACACACCACACCACACACACACACACCACACACCACACCACACATATATTGTGTACACATTTGACATCACACAGACCACCACACACACAGACCACCACACACACAGACCACCACACACACAGACCACCACACACAACTGTTGGCTCTGATAGCTCCACCAACAGCACAAATGTACACCCACAAGTACTGACAGTGCCTGGCCTATCCAGCTTCGGGGATGGGACCATTCGCAAGATCTTCAGGAGGGGTAAAGGTAAAAACAGGTGCGGGTATAGCGGGAACGGGGAAAGAAAAGAAACAAAGGTTGGAAGATCTGTGACTGTTCGCGGACCCGATGCAAAGAGCGAAAAGTTAAAGCTTTATTAACTAAACGCGGACCTCGAAGGAAACACCGTCCAGATGCTCCATCCTCCTGCTGTGTTTTTCTTTTGAACTTTTCCCGCTGCTGGTCGAGTCAGGTAACCACGCAGGTGCGGAATTAATTGATATGATTTTCCCTGAAACCTCCAGCGAGTAATCCTCGAACGATCTCTTGTTATTATCTTCCAGGAATTTCAAAAATAACATTTACCTGAGGGAGAGGCCGAGCTGAGTGAGCATTTCGCGCGTCATCCGCAGGAGCTTCGAGTACTGACCGCGAACAAAAGGGGATTTCTTGTGTTTTAAAGAAGTAAAGTCATCTTGCTTGTTTTTAATAATATTTCATTGAAGGAAACATGCACATTTGCTCTTTGAGAAAAGTTTCACTTTCACCCCTGAGCGTTTGTCTCCACTTCCGTATTTTGGTGTTGCCTAGCAACGGTGTTCTCGCCTGAGGGAAATCGCATGAAGGATTGAGGTAAGAAGGAATGAGGGAGAGGAGTGAAGGATGAATGAAGGTTAGCAGAGGCGGTGCGTTTCATTAGCAAGCAGCTTGCTATCGGTGATAAGCGATGTCGAGCAGTCCGTTCCGTTTCGTTGGAGTGCTTGATTGAGCGCAAAGGCACAAAACAGATGACGCACAGTCCGATGGTCATGGCACGTGATGCAGGCAGGTGACGGCGATAAAGGACGACAAGGACGTCACAGGCCGGCAGGTTGATAATATGGCTGGCAGGTCGCTGATGCAGGTAGGGGCTGGCGAGGAGGCCAGACAGCCGGCTTAGCCTTAATCTGTCATAACCCAATCTATCCATTCTCCCACCTAGTCTGGGCCCCCAAACCTATATTAACCCCTGGTTCTCCACTTCCACTCGACGAATGTACAAGTTTTATTCATATTATAACAGGAAATGGTAAGAACTCGTCCCCTCTTCCACAATTCTGTCCTCTCTCCACCCAAACCTGTATATGAAATATTCAAACGACACCTTTTCACGGCCAGGTACGCACAGTGGTGAGAAAAAGTTTGTAAAACAAAATAACAGCATGGTGTGGAGCTGTGCTCGCACGATAAAGCCGGACAAAATGGACGACACCAGGAACGAAGTTTCACTGAGCTATTTATTCTAGCACACCTCGAAAGAACTCAAAAGCACTGACTAGCCCGTTAACACGGGCGGCAATTTATATCAAAAGTTCACCACACAAAAGCCACGCCTCTCAGGCGGGGCGTGGTATGCAAATAAGTCAGCCACGCCTCTCAACAGGGCGTGGTATGCAAATCGAGAGTCCGCCCGGGCAAGGCAAGTCCGGACACTTCTGGGCGAGTACAGGCAAGTAACCGCCCGCCGGTTACGTCATCGGCCGGTGCAAGGTGATTGTGTCATGCTTCCGGTAACCGCTACATGCGCCCCCCCAGAATTAACTTGCACCGGGACAGTCAGTTTGAGGGGGGTCTTGATGACCCGGGCCGAAACGACCCCTGGCGATTCGTGTAGGGGTGGAAGGTGGCGTGGCGGTGGATGGTCGGGCGGGGGGCTTGGTTGACGGGGGACGGCCCCGTCGTGGAGGAAGGGCCAACCGTGGAGGCTGGTCGAGGTCCAAATGGGCCGGCTTGAGGCGGTCCACGGAGATGCGGTCCGGTTTGCCACCGATGTCAATGATGAACGACTTGTCGTCCCTCTTCAGGACCCGGAAAGGTCCACCATACGGCGGCCGGAGCGGTCCCCGGTGTGCGTCGTTCTGGATAAAAACGTACTCCGCAGTGCGAAGTGCTGGGGGGAGGTGGGGTTGGGGGCAGCCGTGGTGGGACGTGGGCATGTGGGAAAATCTCCTGGCGGCCTCCTGGAGGACTGAGCGTTGGCGAGCCGCGGACCAGGGGCCGGTGGCATCAGGGATGAACTCGCCCGGCACGTGCAGTGGCTGGCCGTAGACCAGCTCGGCGGTGGAAGCCTGGAGGTCCTCCTTAGGGGCCGTTCGGAGGCCCATTAGGACCCACGGGAGCCTGTCGGCCCAACCGTCGTCCTGGAGGCTGGCCCTGAGAGTGGCCTTCATCGAGCGGTGGAACCGCTCGCACAAGCCGTTGGCTTGAGGGTGGTCAGCCGTGGTGCGGTATAGCTTGACCCCCAAGGCCTGGGCGACCGCGCCCCAAAGCTCGGAGGTGAATTGCGGGCCTCTGTCGGAGGAGATGTCCGAGGGGGTGCCGAAACGGGCAATCCAGGTGCCAATGAAGGCCTGCGCCACGTCGGCGGATGTTGTTGATGCCAGCGGGACGGCCTCCGGCCACCTGGTGGTCCTGTCCACCATCGTGAGGAGGTGGGTGAAGCCCCGCGAGGAGGGAAGTGGTCCCACCAGGTCCACATTGACGTGGTCGAACCGCCGCGCGGGCACGTCGAATGGTGTCAACGGCGCCTGGGTGTGCCGGTGGACCTTCGCGCGCTGGCAGGCGACACAGGCATTGGCCCAGTCTTGGACGTCCTTACGGAGCCCGTGACAAACGAACTTTGCTGCCATGAGCTTCTGCGACGCTTTCCGGCCTGGGTGGGAAAGGACGTGGAGGGCGTCAAATATGTGCCGCTGCCATCCGGTGGGCACGATGGGGCGAGGTTGGCCCAGGGAAACGTTGCACAGGAGAACTGTGCCTGTGTCCTCGAACGTCATTTAAAAACACCTCACCACCAAGTAATTCAAAACACCTCACCACCACATCATTTAAAAACACCTCACCACCAAGTAATTCAAAACACCTCACCACCACATCATTTAAAAACACCTCACCACCAAGTAATTCAAAACACCTCACCACCACGTAATTCAAAACACCTCATTACCAACTAATTCAAAACACCTCACCACCACATAATTAAAAACACCTCCCCACCACGTAATTATAAATACCTCACCCCCACGTAATTCAAAACACCTCACCACCAAGTGATTTTAAAACACCTCGCCACCATTTGATTTAAAAACACATCACCACCACGTCATTTAAAAACACCTCACCACCATATAATTCAAAATACCTCACCACCACGTGATTCAAAACCACCACAACCTTATCAAAAACACTTCACAACCACGGAAACAAAAGTTTGAGGGAGTCGTTAAGTGACAACACAGACACTGCCCAGATGTGTAGATATATAGATAAATGACTGTACCCGAGTTGCCGTTTTGTCATGGTTTAAACCAATCATAATTCAAACAATTATTTTGCACGAATGTATTTGTAATATACGTGATATCACATTTTATAAACTGAAGTTGAAAAAAAAAATTCCGAAAAAAGAAATAATTGGATTTTTTTTATTTTAAAGAATACCCTTGGGACATACCGACGTGAGAGATATGTGCATACCAGAAGTTTGGTACGATTTCACAAAAGTTTGAGAAAGTAGTTCAGTGACAACACAGGACAGACACTGCACAGATATATATATCTGTGAAGGAAAGGTGCAGACTGGAAGTTTGGGACGATTACACCTCACCACCAAGTAATTCAAAACATCTCACAGCCATAAAACACGTAATAAAAACACCTCACAGCCATAAAACACGTAATAAAAACACCTCACCACCACAAAATTAAAAACACCTCACAGCCACGAAATTAAAAACACCTCACCACCACAAAATTCAAAACACCTCACAGCCATAAAACACGTAATAAAAACACCTCACAGCCATAAAACACGTAATAAAAACACCTCACAGCCATAAAAAAAAGTTATAAAAACACGTCACAGCCATAAAACACGTAATAAAAACACCTCACCACCACGAAATTAAAAACACCTCACAGCCATAAAACACGTAATAAAAACACCTCACCACTACGAAATTAAAACACCTCACCACCACGAAATTGAAAACACCTCACCACCACGAAATTAAAAACACCTCACAGCCATAAAACACGTAATAAAAACACCACACAGCCACAAATTTAAAAACACCTCACAGCCATAAAACACGTATTAAAAACACCTCACCACCACAAAATTAAAACACCTCACAGCCATAAAACACGTAATAAAAACACCTCACCACTACAAAATTAAAAACACCTCACAGCCACGAAATTGAAAACATCTCACCACCACGAAATTAAAAACACCTCACAGCCATAAAACACGTAATAAAAACACCTCACAGCCACGAAATTAAAAACACCTCACAGCCACGAAATTAAAAACACCTCACAGCCATAAAACACGTAATAAAAACACCTCACCACTACGAAATTAAAACACCTCACCACCACGAAATTGAAAACACCTCACCACCACGAAATTAAAAACACCTCACAGCCATAAAACACGTAATAAAAACACCACACAGCCACAAATTTAAAAACACCTCACAGCCATAAAACACGTATTAAAAACACCTCACCACCACAAAATTAAAACACCTCACAGCCATAAAACACGTAATAAAAACACCTCACCACCACGAAATTAAAAACACCTCACAACCACGAAATTAAAAACACCTCACAGCCACGAAATTGAAAACACCTCACCACCACGAAATTAAAAACACTTCACAGCCATAAAACACGTAATAAAAACACCTCACAGCCACAAAATTAAAAACACCTCACAGCCATAAAACACGTAATAAAAACACCTCACCACCACATAATTAAAACACCTCACAGCCATAAAACACGTAATAAAAACACCTCACCACCACGAAATTAAAAACACCTCACAGCCACGGAATTAAAAACACCTCACAGCCATAAAACACGTAATAAAAACACCCCACCACTACGAAATTAAAAACACCTCACAGCCACGAAATTGAAAACACCTCACCACCACGAAATTGAAAACACCTCACCACCACGAAATTGAAAACACTTCACCACCACGAAATTAAAAACACCTCACAGCCATAAAACACGTAATAGAAACACCTCACAGCCACGAAATTGAAAACACCTCACCACCACAAAATTAAAAACACCTCACAGCCATAAAACACGTAATAAAAACACCTCACCACCACGAAATTAAAAACACCTCACAGCCACGAAATTAAAAACACCTCACAGCCATAAAACACGTAATAAAAACACCTCACAGCCACGAAATTGAAAACACCTCACCACCATGAAATTAAAAAAACCTCACAGCCATAAAACACGTATTAATACACCTCATAGCCATAAAACACGTATTAAAAACACTTCACCACCACGTAATAAAAACACCTCACCACCACGAAATTAAAAAAACCTCACAGCCATAAAACACGTAATACAAACACCTCACCACCACGAAATTAAAAACACCTCACAGCCATAAAACAAGTAATAAAAGCACCTCACACCATAAAACACGTAATAAAAACACCTCACCACCACGTAATAAAAACACCTCACAGCCACGAAATTGAAAACACCTCACCACCACAAAATTAAAAACACCTCACATCCATAAAACACGTAATAAAAAGACCTCACCATCACGAAATTAAAAAAACCTCACAGCCATAAAACACGTAATAAAAACACCTCACAGCCATAAAACACGTAATAAAAACACATCACAGCCATAAAACATGTAATAAAAACACCTCACAGCCATAAAACACGTAATAAAAACACCTCACAGCCATAAAACACGTAATAAAAAAACCTCACAGCCATAAAACACGTAATAAAAAAACCTCACAGCCATAAAACACGTAATAAAAAGACCTCACCACCACGAAATTAAAAACACCTCACAGCCATAAAACACGTAATAAAAACACCTCACAGCCATAAAACACGTAATAAAAACACATCACAGCCATAAAACATGTAATAAAAACACCTCACAGCCATAAAACACATAATAAAAACACCTCACAGCCATAAAACACGTAATAAAAACACCTCACAGCCATAAAACATGTAATAAAAACACCTCACAGCCATAAAACACATAATAAAAACACCTCACAGCCACGAAATTAAAACACCTCACAGCCATAAAACACGTAATAAAAACACCTCACCACTACGAAATTAAAAACACCTCACAGCCACGAAATTGAAAACATCTCACCACCACGAAATTAAAAACACCTCACAGCCACGAAATTAAAAACACCTCACAGCCACGAAATTGAAAACACCTCACAGCCATAAAACACTTAATAAAAACACCACACAGCCACAAATTTAAAAACACCTCACAGCCATAAAACATGTATTAAAAACACCTCACCACCACAAAATTAAAACACCTCACAGCCATAAAACACGTAATAAAAACACCTCACCACCACGAAATTAAAAACACCTCACAGCCACGAAATTAAAAACACCTCACAGCCACGAAATTGAAAACACCTCACAGCCATAAAACACTTAATAAAAACACCTCACCACCACGAAATTAAAAACACCTCACAGCCACGAAATTAAAAACACCTCACAGCCACGAAATTGAAAACACCTCACCACCACGCACCATTAGAAAGAGGCTGCACGAATTTGATGTACATGGGAGGTGTGCCAGGAGGAAACCTTTGCTCTCCAGAAAGAACATCAGGGCAAGACTAAAGTTTGCCAATGAACACCTAGGCAAAGACCAGCACTTCTGGAACAATGTGCTCTGGACAGATGAGTCAAAGGTAGAGCTATTTGGCCACAGTAACAGAATACATGTTTGGCGAAATCCAAAGACAGCATTTGACCACAAGAACCTGATACCAACTGTAAAGCATGGTGGTGGAAATATTATGGTTTGGAGCAGTTTTGCTGCATCAGGGCCAGGGCAGCTCACCATCATAGAATTCACTATTAATTCTTCATTGTACCAGAGGGTGCTTGAGGATAATGTGAGGCCATCTGTTGGAAACTTGAAGCTCAACCGAAGGTAAACCTTGCAACTTGACAATGACCCTAAACCTACCAGTAAATCCAACAAGGAATGGCTGAAAAGAAAGAAATGGAGGGTTCTGGAATGGCCAAGTCAAAGCCCGGATCTAAATCCCATCGAGATGTTGTGGGGGGATTTGAAACAAGCTGTGCATGCAATTGTGCATACTGTGCAACAATTTTTTGTTGAATAAATTATTGCAAAGTCAATTTTTCATTGTTTTTTTGTTCAATTAGATCACCTTTGTCTATAGATACTGTTTGAATGAAGATCAAATATTGATATATCCACATATGTTAAAAAGATTTAAAAATATATGATGTCAAAACAGTCTGTATCGCCGTCAGGTGATCGGACTATTGCATGCGAGTTCTTATACAGCATCATGATGGCATTAACTGTCTCCTGAGGTATCCCGAATGCTAGCAGTATCTCCTTCATCTTACCTCGATGGATGGAGTCGAAAGCTTTCGAGAAATCAATAAATAGGAAAACAGCAGGAAGATTTTGAGCTTTAACACCTTCAAGAAGACGTCTAATAGTAAGGATTTATCCGGAGGTCGATCTACTAGTACGAAAGCCATTTTTATTTTTTCGCAGAACTGGTTCTATACGCGGTCTGATTCTGTTTAATAACATCAGGTTGTATATTTTGGCCGCTATTGATGTTAGAGTGATTCCTCGATAGTTTTTTGTAAGCCCTCGGTCGCCATTTTTCTGGAAAGGCGATATACATCCTTCTGTCCATCTATCTATTGGATGTTGATGGGATCCAGCATTACACAAATTCAGTAAAATCTCATCGAATTCACCTAGTTTCCAAATCTCGGCTGGAATGTCACCGAGACCACAGGCTTTCTCGTTTTGAATGTTTTAAAGAGCTTTATGGAGTTCATCTATGGTGAAGGGACCTTTTTTGATGTCAAGTTCATCTAAAATCACAGGAGTTATGTGATTAGTCCCATTCTCGATGATATATTTTCGACTTTGTTGAGAGCTTTGTATGCGTGGGGACTAACAAGCATACCTACTCCACCAATAGATCCATTTACGCTATTTTTCCAGGCAGAAGAGGTTATTAGTGTCCAATTTTTGCCAACATGTTCTTCTTTTACCAGCATGTCATCATGTATAAATCGATGTTCTTGTCGGCAGATGATGTTGTAGTGTGGTGTTGGGCACACACGTTAAATAAAGGTAGGCCACAACGATTTGGGTTAGGTAGAGCTCTTTATTGCAGGCTCAGTCATCAGCACTGCCGTGCTCTAGCCTGCGAGCCCGCATGTATATCCGGAGGCCACGCCTCACCTGGGGCGTGGCCGACACCCACTGGTGCTCGGAATTATGTCACTGCGCCAGCGAGTCATCGTGTCCGCCACACTCGCCCCCCCAGAATTCCCGCGCACCTGAAGGGTCAGTTTGCGGGGCAAACGGATGACCCGGCCGAAGCGCCCTCTGGCGGCTGGCGGTGTCTGGGATGCCGGGATGCCATCTGGGATGCCTCTGGCGGCATCAGGGATGGGTGCAGGGCAGGGGGTGGCGTGACGGCGGGGTTGGGCGGTGCCGGGAGTCCGCCCGCCGGGGGGCGGCCCCGACGCGGGGGCAGAGCCGCTGGCGGGGGGCGGTCCAAGTCGAGGTGGGCCGGCTTGAGGCGGTCCACGGAGACGCGGTCAGGAGTACCGCCGATGTCCAGGGTGAAATGCTTTGCCCCGGTCTCCAGCACGCGGAAGGGTCCGTCGTACGGGGGCCGCAGCGGTGTCCGGTGGGCGTCGTGGCGGAAGAACACGTACTCCGCCGTGCGAAGCTCCGGGGCGACGTGCGTTGGCGGGCAACCGTGGTGCGCCGTCAGCACCGGGGCGAACCTCCGGGCGGTCTCCTGCAGGGCGGAGCGCTGCTGCGCCGCGGACCATGGTGCCGTGGAGTCGGGGAGGAACTCGTCCGGCACCCGCAGCGGTTATCCGAAGACCAACTCCGCCGCGGATCAGCTGGCGGTCGAAGGTACTGTACCGCCGTTCGTGCGGGCGGAGCTGCCGGCTAAAAAACGCCAGTGGCTGCCAAGCTCCCTTCACCCATTGCTCGTGCACCGCACCCACCACGTAGTCCGACGCGTCGGTGGTGAGGGTGATCGGTGCATCGGGCGCCGGGTGCGCGAGCATGGTGGCGTTAGCCAAGGCGAGCTTCGCGCCCGCGAACGCCGCGTCCATCGGCTCGGTCCAGGCAACGTCGCCTTTGCCCGGCTTCCCCCGGAGGGCCTCGTGCAGGGGGTGCAGGAGCTGGGCGATGCGGGGCAGGAAACGGTGATAAAAGTTCACCATGCCCAGGAACTCCTGGAGCCCCTTGATCGTGTGGGGGCGCGGAAAACCACTGACCGCCTCCACCTTGGCCGGTAAGGGGATGGCCCCGTGCCTAGTGACGCGGTGCCCCAAAAAGTCGATTTCGGTGACACCGAACCGGCACTTGGCAGGGTTGATGATCAGGCCATGTCGGCCCAGGCGTTCGAAGAGCGTGCGGAGATGGCGGAGGTGCTCCTCACAGGACGCGCTTGCGACGAGGATGTCGTCCAGGTAGACGTACACGAAGTCCAAGTCGCGCAAGACGCTGTCCATAAGCCGCTGGAACGCCTGGGCCGCATTCTTCAACCCGAAGGGCATCCACAGAAACTCGAAGAGGCTGAATGGTGTGATGACGGCCGTCTTCGGTATGTCCTCCGGCCTGACGGGGACCTGGTGGTATCCGCGGATGAGGTCCACCTTGGAGAAGAGGGACTTTTTCGCCAACCGGGCGGAAAAGTCCTGGATGTGAGGGACCGGGTAGCGGTCGGGGGTGGTAGCATCATTGAGGCGGCGATAGTCTCCGCACGGCCGCCACCCACCGCCGGGCTTGGGCACAATGTGCAGCGGCGATGCCCATGCGCTGTTGGAGCGCCGGACGATGCCCAGTCGCTCCAGCGTGGAGAACACCCCCTGCGCCACGGCAAGCTTCGCCGGGTCGACGCGGCGCGCCCGGGCGTAGTGCGGTGGCCCGACGGTGGGGATGTGATGCTCCACCCCGTGCTTGATGGCCACCGCCGAGAAAGTGGGCCGCGTGAGGGCCGGGAAACTGGCGAGGAGGCGGGTGAACTCGTCCGCTGTCGGAAGCATGCAGACCAACCTCGCCGGGACCGAACCGCTCAGCAAGCCGCTTGGCGAGCCGCTCGGTGAGCCGCCCAGGGAGCTGCTCAACGAACTGCTCAGCATGCAAGCAAGCGAGCTGAAGGTTTCGGCTTGGACAATTCGTCTATGCCTCACGTCCACCAGCAGCCCATGCGCACAGAGGAAGTCCACTCCGAGTAGGCCCATGGGGACACTAGCAGTAACGAACGACCAATGAAAGCGCTGCCCCCCAAACCGCAGCAAGAGACAACGCTTTCCGAACGTGCGGATGGGTGTGCCGTTGGCGGCAAGCAAAGCGGGGCCCCGGCCCTCAGCTTGCTTGTCGGACGCGGAGGCAGGGAGGACGCTCACCTGCGCTCCCGCGTCGCACAGGAAGCGACGACCCGAGGAGGTGTCCGTTATGAATAGCAGGCTGCCAGTATGGCCGACGCTCATGGCAGGAAGCGAGCGCCGGCCTGGCCGTTTCCCGACCTGCCAAAAGTACAAGGCGGGCGGCAGGACCTGGCCTTGTGGCCGAACCTGGTATGGAAGTGGCACCAGGTCTGGCCCGGTGGTGGTTGTCGCACCGGTCGTGACGACGGTGGTGGGCGGGGCGTGGCGCTGGCCACACGCGGATCCGCCCAAACTGCACCATGTTCAGGAAGATCCGAACGCAAACGCGGCTCCGCCAAACCTGCACCGTGTTCGGGAGGATCCGAACGCAAACGCGGTGCCGCCAAACCTGCGCCGTGCGCGGCGCCGGGATCCACGACGGCTGTGCTATATGCCGGCCGTGCGTCGTGGGCTGCGAAAAACCTGTCCGCCTCCCTGGCCAGGGCGCGCAGTTCCGTAATGGTCGTACCAGCCAGTGCGAGCCGTACCGGTACAGGCAGCTGGCGGAGGAAGAGAGCACAGAAGAGGAAATCCGCGTGGCCGTCGCCGAGCAGGGACAGCATGTAATCCATGTGGGCGTACGGTCGTGTGTCGCCGAGTACGGGAAGGTCCAAAAGACGTTCAGCGCGATCGGCCTCTGTGAGGCCAAACGTGTCGAGGAGAAGCCGCTTGAGCGCCGTGTACTTGCTCTCGTCCGGCGGGTGCCGGAGGAAAGACACGACTCGGGCGGCCGTGCCGGATCCACGTAAAAGTACCTTGTGTCATCCGCCATGACGCCCCGGAGCTAGAATTGGGCCTCGGCCTGTAGAAACCAGGTGTCGGCCTGCGCTTCCCAGAACTCCGATAGCTTGATCGCGGCAGCATTGATGGCCATAGCGCGTTTGGGGAACAGCAACGGCTGAACCAGTCGGAGGTCACCAGTGTAGTGTGGTGCTGGGCACACACATTAAATAAAGGTAGGCCACAACGCTTTGGGTTAGGAACAGCTCTTTATTGCATGCTCACTCGTCAGCACTGCCGTGCTCTGGACTGCGAGCCCGTGTGTATATCCGGAGGCCACGCCTCACCTGGGGCGTGGCTGACACCCACTGGTGCTCGGAATTATGTCACTGCGCCAGCGAGTCATTGTGTCCGCCACAATGTCTTGTTTTGTTGCTCCAGCTGAGGATATTAGTTCTGGTGTTTGTGATACTTTTAATAGTGTTTGCACATTTAAGGTAGCAATATATACGTCTTTCTTTCCTTTCATCAGTCTTGATTTGTTTTTTGTATTTAGTGTCGTGTAAAGTGGCCACGCCACGCCACGTGGTCGCCTCTCTCTGGCCCGGCATGGCCGGCCGCGTCGTGTCGGTCCTGAGGAACCCACCGGCCGACGGCAGGTACGAGGCGATCAAGCGTCTCCTCCTCGCCACGTTCGGCCTCACGGTGGACGCTCGGGTCGACCGCCTCCTGGACCTCCCCGAGCTCGGTGACACGCGACCGTCGGTCCGCATGGACCATATGCTGTCGTTGTTGGGTGACGAAACCCCGGACGCTCTATTCCAGGCGTTGTCTCGACGCCAGCTGCCGGCACGAGTCCGCCTCGCATTGGCCGGTTCTGTGACGACGGAACCCCGGGCTCTCGCTGCCGAGGCCGACAGGTTCTTCGCGGCTTTGGACACCCAGGCGAGTTTTGGCGCGGCCGTCGCGGCTATCGGGGCTGATGCTGATGCTGACCCTGATGCTGATGCATCACACCTCGTGGATCTCGAGGCTGATGCGCATTTCGTGTCCGCCGCCGCTGCGGAAAAAACCGCGGCCTCCGCCGCCTTCGCCGCAAACCTGGTGTTTTTTCCACGCCTGGTTCGGCCACAAGGCTCGTCAATGTCACCCGCCGTGCTCATTTGGCAGGTCGGGAAACGCCCGGGCCGGCCCTCGGTAGTGGCACTGAGCGCCGGCCGTGCAAACAGCCTACTGTTCATCACGGACACCTTATCCGGGCGCCTTTACCTGTGCGACACGGGAGCGCAGGTGAGGGTCGTTCCCGCCGGTACGTCCGACAAGCAGTCCGCGGGCCGGGGCCCCGCGCTGCTTGCCGCCAACGGTACATCCATTCGCACGTACGGAAAACGCTGCCTTTCTCTGCGGTTCGGAGGGCAGGTTTTCCGGTGGTCGTTCGTCACTGCCGACGTGCCTATGGCACTGCTCGGCGCGGACTTCCTGTGTGCCAATGGCCTGTTGGTCGACGTAAAGCACAGAAGGCTTGTCCAGGCTGAGACGTTCAGCTCGCTCGCGTGCGCGATGCCCGCCTCGTTGAGCAGCTCCCGGAGCGGCTCATCGAGCGGCTCGCCGAGCGGCTTGCAGAGCGGTTCGGTTCCGGCCAGGTTCATCTGTACGCTTCCAGCAGCGAACGAATTCACCCACCTCCTCGCGGGTTTCGCGGCCCTCACGCGGCCCACCTTCTCGGTGGGGGCCGTCATGCACGGGGTGGAACACCACATCCCCACCGCCGGGCCACCGGTCTATGCCCGGGCACGCCGCCTCGAGCCGACGAAGCTCGCGGTGGCTAAAGCGGAGTTCGCTACGCTGGAGCGGCTCGGCATCGTGCGGCGCTCCGAGAGTGCTTGGGCGTTGCCGCTTCACATCGTGCCCAAGCCCGGCGGGGGATGGCGACCGTGCGGGGACTACCACCGTCTCAACGACGCCACCACCCACGACCGCTACCCCGTCCCCCATATTCAGGACTTTTCCGCCCGCTTGGCGAATATGTCCTTCTTCTCGAAGGTGGACCTCATCCGCGGATACCACTAGGTCCCCGTCAGGCCGGAGGACATACCGAAGACGTCCGTCATCACGCCGTTCGGTCTTTTCGAATTTCTTCGGATGCTCTTCGGTTTGAAGAATGTGGCTCAGGCGTTCCAGCGCCTCATGGACAGCGTCTTGCGCGACTTGGATTTCGTCTACGTCTATCTGGATGACATCCTCGTCGCAAGCACGTCCCGCGAGAGCACCTCCACCATCTCCGCACGCTCTTTGAACACCTGGGCCAGCACGGCCTGATTGTGAACCCCGCCAAGTGCCGGTTCGGTGTCACTGAAATCGACTTTTTGGGGCACCGCGTCACCAGGCACGGAGCCGTCCCCCGACCGGCCAAGGTGGAGGCGGTGAAGGGGTTTCCGCGCTCCCGCACGATCAGGGCTACTGCTGCAGCTACTGCTATGATAGCACTCATACATGTTGAGTAGAGTTCAACACCAAGAGAATGTTGGTTGCCGTTTATTCATGTATCTATCATCACCTACTACTACATGTCGTGTAGCGCCCGTTTAATTTTTGACTAGAAATCCACAGCAATAATTATCACGTGAGGCTCTCCCGTTTGCCGATGATATTTGGCTTCTCCTTCAGAATACCAACTACTTCTTGAACTTCCGAGTGGGCCTCTTCTCGGCAGTACGACTCTCACTGCAGGTACTGCATATAGGATATGACTCATCTGTGGTACTCAGCTCCTCAACACAGCCACACAAATAGCAAGCATCTTCATAGCCAGCCGTGTAGTATGGCTTCTCTGTCGCATCGTTGCATGTGAGATTGGCTTTGGCATCGACATTATTGAAGACGTTTGCCTCATTGGTCTCCTGCAGATCGGCGAAGTTCGAGCACATGTAACTTAGCTCAGACGGTACGCGAGCACATACAAAATTCGAACCTGTTCCACTGAGCGGGAACGGATTTTACTGACTTCGCGAGCAAAAAAAAAAAATTTTTTTTTAGGGGCGGACGACTTTTATGGGGCGGGCGGCGATGATAAACAGGATTTTTTTTTTAACCAGCCTAACCCCTGGTTCTTCACTTCCACTCGACGAATGTAAAAGTTTTATTCATATTATAACAGGAAATGGTAAGAACTCGTCCCCTCTTCCACAATTCTGTCCTCTCTCCACCCAAACCTGTATATGAAATATTCAAACGACACCTTTTCACGGCCAGGTATGCACAGTGGTGAGAAAAAGTTTGTAAAACAAAATAACAGCATGGAGTTTTCTTTGAAGCTTTCATGTTATTGTTGCCTTTTGCCAAAAAAAAGTGTTATTCCTTTGTCTTTTTAAATCTTCCTTGAGCTTTTAGTTCTTTATTTTAAAATGAAAAGATAGCTACCTCTGTAACTGTCGATATCGTTTTTGTACATTATCATCAGTGAGTGAGTCACGACGCATTGGTGCAGCTGCATACATGGAGTGCTCCGCCAAGACGTCGAAGCTAGGCGTACGAGACCTTTTCCACATGGCAGCTTTGTCAGTTGTGAGTCCCAGGTTGATATTCCAAAAAATTGATACTCCGAAAAAAACTAAATTGATATTCCCAGGTTATTCGCATGCCACTTGTGAACCACCATTTGTGACTACGAAGGGCAACCATGATGATGATTGTCAGAAAATGGGATATGCTGTCTCTGATATGTCTCCGATTCCTTAATATCTCTCTCGGGTTACTCCCTCCTCCGGTATGATAGACCTGAGCCTCGTCCTGGTGGTGGGGTTGCTATCTTTATCAAAAACTCTCTTCCTCACTCGCCCTGCACTGCCCTCTCTCCACCTCACCCCCAGGAATACCTCTGGCTACGGCTTCCCCTTCGCTCCCACCTTTTGTTCATATGTGTGTTGTACCATCCACCAAACAGTGATGACTCCATCTACATCTCGCTGTCTGATAATATGGACCAACTTCTATCGACTCATCCCAACTCTCTCTTCCTCATATGTGGTGATTTCAATTGTCACCATGCCTGTTGGCTGGGTGTGGGTACCTCTCTCACCAGCCATGGCTCCTCAGCAAAGGACTTCTGCAACTCACTGGGACTGACACAATCTGTCAATTTCCTCACCCGGATCTCATTCAACGGAGCATCTTCTCTTCTGGACTTGGTTATGACTAACTTCCCTGCAAATGTCTGCTGCTCTTCTTCTGCTCCAATCGGCTCATCTGATCATGCGCTTGTTAAAGTGGACATCTCTCTGACCATTCTCAGAGAGCCTCCTCAGCATCAACGAGTCTGGCATTTCACTCGGGCTACCTGGCACGGTCTTCAAGCAGCCATCAAACATCTGGACTGGTCTCCCATCTCCATCGCCTCTGACATCAAATCATCCTGGGAATTATTCCAAAGTCAATTGCGCTCTCATGCACAGATTTATCCCATCTCGTCTTCAGTTGTCATACCCTTCCTCCCGTCCATGGTACATGGAATCTTGTGGTGAGGCTGTTGCCCAGAAACAACTTGCTTTCGTCTCCTGGAAAGCAACTCCAACGGAAGGAAATCTCATTTCCTTTCACAAAGCCCGAAAAAAGTGTGTGTCCACGCTCAGGAGAGACAGGAAATAATATCTCTCCTATCTGAAGTCTGAACTCTCAAACCTGTCTCCCTCTTCCAAATCCTGGTGGCGTCTGGTCAAATCTGTTTCTGGTATTTGTTCCCCCCTCCATCCCCTCCCTTACCTCAAACGGCGACACAGCTGACTCCGCACGTGAAAAAGCTGAATGCCTCAACTCTGTGTTTAAGTGTCCCAAACCCATCCCCCTCTGTACCCGTCGTACCCAGCTGCTCCTGGACTTTGTGTCCTTTCCTCCTGACAAGGTGGAAAAGTTTCTGTCAACCCTCTTCTCTGATTCTGCAACTGGTCCTGAAGGCATCAGCCACGGGTCCTAAAATCCTGCTCTTTCACTCCCTCTCTCTGTCCTCTTCACCCTCTCTTTTGCTCAAGGTCATCTGCCATAAGCTTGGAAATCAGCCAACATCACCACTTTACACAAAAAATGTGCAAAAACAGATCCTTGCAACTACAGACCAATCAGCCTTCTCCCAATTATCAGCAAAGTCATGGAATCCATCATTGCTTCGGATATCAAATCTTTCCTCTTCTCAAATGGCTTGATCTCTGATCATCAATTTGGTTTCAGACCAGGTCACTCTACTCTGGACATGCTGATTCTGCTGTCTCAACAATGGATGGAGGTCCTCAATGCCACACAAGAAATTAGAGCTGTCTCCCTTGACATATCACATGCCTTCGATACGGTCTGGCACCCAGCTCTGCTCACCAAACTCTCCTCCTGTGGTATCCATGGTTATCTCCACGCATGGCTTGCGGACTTCCTCTCTAGTCGTAGTCAACGTGTGGCCTTGAATGGGTTTCTCTCATCTCCCCTTGCTGTTCAAGCTGGAGTTCCCCAAGGCCATGTTCTGGGCCCTATGCTTTTTCTGGTCTTCATCAATGATCTCTCTGACTCTCTTGAAAATCCTCTCTATCTCTTTGCTGACGACTCCACTCCCTGCCGCTCCAGTCCTCATACTTCAGATCGCCAGTCTGCATCCTCCTAACTCTCTGCAGACGTGGACAAAATCATAGACTGGTCAAACAAGTGGAACATGTCTTTCAATCCTGACAAATCTCACACTCTTCCGATGTCTCTCCGAAAAGACCGACTGGACAACCCTCCCATCCACTTTCTGAATGATCCTCTCCAAGAAGTTCTGTCACTCAAGCTTTTGGGTCTCACTATCTGCCATGATCTTTCCTGGGAAACCACATTTCAAATCTGGCCTCCAAAGCCAGTCGCCGACTGGGCATCCTCCGTCATGCGAAGTCCTTCCTTGGCACACCTGAGCTCCTCACCACATACAAGGCTTTCATCCGCAGCTCAATGGAACACTGTTCTCCCCTCTGGGCTGGTGCTCCTGCCTCACACATAGCTCGGCTTCACGCTGTTGAAACCAAAGCTTTCAGAATCAGTGGAATCTCCCGCGATAAAGCTAACTCCGAGGGCCTTTCACTTACCCACCGCAGGCAGGTTGGTGGGCTTTCTGTCTCCCACCGACTCCTTTCCGGCCTTGCTCCTCCAGCTCTCTCTGTGCTCTGTCCCCCAAATATTCCTACAGGTCGCATAAGATCTGCCTGCAACCCTCTTATGGTTAAACTCCCAAAATCAAGACTCTCTGCTCACCTTCACTCCTTCATTCCTCTTTTATCCCGTCTCTGGAACAAACTTCCTCACTCTCTTCAATCCCACTCCTCCCTCCATGTCTTCAAAACAGCTGTTCACCACCATCTCTTATCTTCCCCCATCCAAAGCCTTGATCTTTTCTTGCCCTGCTAATTTCACTCCAGATTCACTTTTTTGAAATACCAACTTCCTTCCTGGAATTCCTTGCAGTGTCCTTGTGTTTTATACTTCTCCCACCCCTCCCTCCCTTTTCCCACCCCTCGTCCCCCCAAACCCTCTCCATCCCACAGATCTCCCAATGTCCCTGCTCTCAAATGTTGTGTTTGTGTGCTTCCCCTTCTCTCCCCATCTTGTCTGCTGCTCCCCTTATTATATACTTTGTGTGTCTGTTTGATTTTTTTGTGTGATAAATGTTAGCTCTTTCACGAGCCTCGATCTGCATACAAAAAAAGCCAAAAACAAAACAAAAGTTGAAACCAATGGGCTTCAAGCATGTGGAATGTCGACGCCATCTCCTGTCCAATATTATTTAATCTAAAGGGGAAATTGTATTTGCTCCTCAAAAGGTCACCAGCTGATATGGAAATAATTCGACGTCATTTCCAAGACACATTGCAAAAAAAATGTGTATTTTTCATCGAATGAGGTTGTTTTGCAATGTGAGAAACTTTTCCCACTGTTCAAGTGCAGTCCACACTGGAGTCATGCCACAATGGTCTCCTGTGTACCTTTCCTGATGCGCCGCGTTTCCTTCATAAGGGAAGATTGACTTGGTATTATTTTTATATTTTTTATTGGTTTTTTTATCCTTGCAATGTGGTTGCTTTGGCAACCAGCTAGGGAGTTGTGAAGTTAAGTGGCGACCAGTCGTGGATACATCGTCAGCCATGGAATCCTCATGGATCCTCTGTCTGCCTCACGTAAGGTGTCTGGCTCATTTGTGTTGCTGATGACTGCAAATAATACAGCTGTATGAAACTGCGAGGCGATGACAGCTTTTCCCTCATTCTGGCTGTGACGAGTGCCTGATGACATTTGTTGGGACAAGCACGGTCATGCTACGGTGGATGGCCGTGCTGGTGAGTTGGGATGCGTGGATGGCCGTGCTGGTGAGTTGTGATGCGTGGATGGCCGTGCTGGTGAGTTGTGATGCGTGGATGGCCGTGCTGGTGAGCTGTGTTGCATGGATGGCCGTTCTGGTGAGTTGTGTTGCGTGGATGGCCGTTCTGGTGAGTTGTGTTGCGTGGATGGCCGTGCTGGTGAGCTGTGTTGCGTGGATGGCCGTGCTGGTGAGTTGTGTTGCGTGGATGGCCGTGCTGGTGAGTTGTGTTGCGTGGATGGCCGTGCTGGTGAGTTGTGTTGCGTGGATGGCCGTGCTGGTGAGTTGTGTTGCGTGGATGGCCGTGCTGGTGAGTTGTGTTGCGTGGATGGCCGTGTTGGTGAGTTGGGATGCGTGGATGGCCGTGCTGGTGAGTTGGAATGCGTGGATGGCCGTGCTGGTGAGTTGGGATGCGTGGATGGCCGTGCTGGTGAGTTGTGTTGCGTGGATGGCCGTGCTGGTGAGTTGTGTTGCATGGATGGCCGTGCTGGTGAGTTGTGTTGCATGGATGGCCGTACTGGTGAGTTGGGATGCGTGGATGGCCGTGCTGGTGAGTTGTGTTGCGTGGATGGCCGTGCTGGTGAGTTGTGTTGCATGGATGGGCGTGCTGGTGAGTTGTGTTGCGTGGATGGCCGTGCTGGTGAGTTGTGTTGCGTGGATGGCCGTGCTGGTGAGTTGTGTTGCGTGGATGGCCGTGCTGGTGAGTTGTGTTGCGTGGATGGCCGTGTTGGTGAGTTGGGATGCGTGGATGGCCGTGCTGGTGAGTTGAAATGCGTGGATGGCCGTGCTGGTGAGTTGGAATGCGTGGATGGCCGTGCTGGTGAGTTGGGATGAGTGGATGGCCGTGCTGGTGAGTTGTGTTGCATGGATGGGCGTGCTGGTGAGTTGTGTTGCATGCATGGGCGTGCTGGTGAGTTGTGTTGCATGGATGGGCGTGCTGGTGAGTTGTGTTGCGTGGATGGCCGTGCTGGTGAGTTGTGTTGCGTGGATGGCCGTGCTGGTGAGTTGTGTTGCGTGGATGGTCGTGCTGGTGAGTTGTGTTGCGTGGATGGCCGTGCTGGTGAGTTGTGTTGCGTGGATGGCCGTGCTGGTGAGTTGTGTTACGTGGATGGTCGTGCTGGTGAGTTGTGTTGCGTGGATGGCCGTGCTGGTGAGTTGTGTTGCGTGGATGGTCGTGCTGGTGAGTTGTGTTGCGTGGATGGCCGTGCTGGTGAGTTGTGTTGCGTGGATGGCCGTGCTGGTGAGTTGTGTTGCGTGGATGGCCGTGCTGGTGAGTTGTGTTGCGTGGATGGCCGTGTTGGTGAGCTGTGTTGCGTGGATGGCCGTGCTGGTGAATTGTGTTGCGTGGATGGCCGTGCTGGTGAGTTGTGTTGGGTGGATGGCCGTGCTGGTGAGTTGTGTTGCGTGGATGGCCGTGCTGGTGAGCTGTGTTGCGTGGATGGCCGTGCTGGTGAGTTGTGTTGCGTGGATGGCCGTGCTGGTGAGTTGTGTTGCGTGGATGGCCGTGCTGGTGAGTTGTGTTGCGTGGATGGCTGTTCTGGTGAGTTGTGTTGCGTGGATGGCCGTGCCGGTGAGCTGTGTTGCGTGGATGGCCGTGCTGGTGAGTTGTGTTGCGTGGATGGCCGTGCTGGTGAGCTGTGTTGCGTGGATGGCCGTGATGGTGAGTTGTGTTGCGTGGATGGCCGTGCCGGTGAGTTGTGTTGCGTGGATGGCCGTGCCCGTGAGTTGTGTTGCGTGAATGGCCGTGCTGGTGAGTTGTGTTGCGTGTATGGCCGTGCCGATGAGTTGGGTTGCGTGGATGGCCGTGCTGGTGAGCTGTGTTGCGTGGATGGCTGTGCTGGTGAGCTGTGTTGCGTGGATGGCCGTGCTGGTGAGCTGTGTTGCGTGTATGGCCGTGCTGGTGAGCTGTGTTGCGTGTATGGCCGTGCTGGTGAGCTGTGTTGCGTGTATGGCCGTGCCGATGAGTTGTGTTGCGTGGATGGCCGTGCTGGTGAGCTGTGTTGCGTGGATGGCCGTGCTGGTGAGCTGTGTTGAGTGGATGGCCATGCTGGTGGGCTGTGTTGCGTGTATGGCCGTGCCGATGAGTTGTGTTGCGTGGATGGCTGTGCTGGTGAGTTGTGTTGCGTGGATTCGTGCTGGTGAGCTGTGTTGCATGGATGGCCGTGCTGGTGAGCTGTGTTGCGTGTATGGCCGTGCCGATGAGTTGTGTTGCGTGGATGGCCGTGCTGGTGAGCTGTGTTGCGTGGATGGCCGTGCTGGTGAGCTGTGTTGCGTGGATGGCCGTGCTGGTGAGTTGTGTTGCGTGGATGGCCGTGCTGGTGAGTTGTGTTGCATGGATGGCCGTGCTGGTGAGTTGTGTTGCGTGGATGGCCGTGCTGGTGAGTTGTGTTGCGTGGATGGCCGTGCTGGTGAGTTGTGTTGGGTGGATGGCCGTGCTGGTGAGTTGTGTTGGGTGGATGGCCGTGCTGGTGAGTTGTGTTGGGTGGATGGCCGTGCTGGTGAGTTGTGTTGCGTGGATGGCCGTGCTGGTGAGTTGTGTTGCGTGGATGGCCGTGCTGGTGAGTTGTGTTGCGTGGATGGCCGTGCTGGTGAGTTGTGTTGCGTGGATGGCCGTGCTGGTGAGTTGTGTTGCGTGGATGGCCGTGCTGGTGAGTTGTGTTGCGTGGATGGCCGTGCTGGTGAGTTGTGTTGCGTGGATGGCCGTGCTGGTGAGTTGTGTTGCGTGGATGGCCGTGTTGGTGAGTTGTGTTGCGTGGATGGCCGTGCTGGTGAGTTGTGTTGCGTGGATGGCCGTGTTGGTGAGCTGTGTTGCGTGGATGGCCGTGCTGGTGAATTGTGTTGCGTGGATGGCCGTGCTGGTGAGTTGTGTTGGGTGGATGGCCGTGCTGGTGAGTTGTGTTGCGTGGATGGCCGTGCTGGTGAGCTGTGTTGCGTGGATGGCCGTGCTGGTGAGTTGTGTTGCGTGGATGGCCGTGCTGGTGAGTTGTGTTGCGTGGATGGCCGTGCTGGTGAGTTGTGTTGCGTGGATGGCCGTTCTGGTGAGTTGTGTTGCGTGGATGGCCGTGCCGGTGAGCTGTGTTGCGTGGATGGCCGTGCTGGTGAGTTGTGTTGCGTGGATGGCCGTGCTGGTGAGCTGTGTTGCGTGGATGGCCGTGATGGTGAGTTGTGTTGCGTGGATGGCCGTGCCGGTGAGTTGTGTTGCGTGGATGGCCGTGCCCGTGAGTTGTGTTGCGTGAATGGCCGTGCTGGTGAGTTGTGTTGCGTGTATGGCCGTGCCGATGAGTTGTGTTGCGTGGATGGCCGTGTTGGTGAGCTGTGTTGCGTGGATGGCCGTGCTGGTGAATTGTGTTGCGTGGATGGCCGTGCTGGTGAGTTGTGTTGGGTGGATGGCCGTGCTGGTGAGTTGTGTTGCGTGGATGGCCGTGCTGGTGAGCTGTGTTGCGTGGATGGCCGTGCTGGTGAGTTGTGTTGCGTGGATGGCCGTGCTGGTGAGTTGTGTTGCGTGGATGGCCGTGCTGGTGAGTTGTGTTGCGTGGATGGCCGTTCTGGTGAGTTGTGTTGCGTGGATGGCCGTGCCGGTGAGCTGTGTTGCGTGGATGGCCGTGCTGGTGAGTTGTGTTGCGTGGATGGCCGTGCTGGTGAGCTGTGTTGCGTGGATGGCCGTGATGGTGAGTTGTGTTGCGTGGATGGCCGTGCCGGTGAGTTGTGTTGCGTGGATGGCCGTGCCCGTGAGTTGTGTTGCGTGAATGGCCGTGCTGGTGAGTTGTGTTGCGTGTATGGCCGTGCCGATGAGTTGTGTTGCGTGGATGGCCGTGCTGGTGAGCTGTGTTGCGTGGATGGCTGTGCTGGTGAGCTGTGTTGCGTGGATGGCCGTGCTGGTGAGCTGTGTTGCGTGTATGGCCGTGCTGGTGAGCTGTGTTGCGTGTATGGCCGTGCCGATGAGTTGTGTTGCGTGGATGGCCGTGCTGGTGAGCTGTGTTGCGTGGATGGCCGTGCTGGTGAGCTGTGTTGAGTGGATGGCCATGCTGGTGGGCTGTGTTGCGTGGATGGCTGTGCTGGTGAGTTGTGTTGCGTGGATGGCCGTGCTGGTGTGCTGTGTTGCGTGGATGGCCGTGCTGGTGAGTTGTGTTGCTGTGTTGTGTGGACCCGCGTTCCGGCGGACATTCAGCACCGTCGAGGTGCTTTTGTCTTCCAAGGCAGACTTTTCCTCAACTTTAATTTTCAATATCTCAGCAGACCCCACACATCGGTGTTTGTCGATGCTGAAATGAAGAATTTTTTTAGATAGTTTTTTTTTTACTTTTGCATTCCAGATCCACGAAATTCCAGGTTCAGCACCTTGAAAAGAATGTATGCGCGATGACGCAATTTTTATGGCGCGTGACGTCATCGAAATCGATTATTCCTTCAGAATGCAATTTTCATGCTAGAATATTCATTTTCGCTTATACTAATAGATCATAACACGTTGCATAACATGAATATGTCTCATATCGTTCCACAGCGCTGCACAGCCTACGCTTGTATATTCCCAAAGAGCGCACATCGGCATCGTGTGACATCGTCCTTACGTAAGCTCCGCTGAGGTTTATCGTCGCGTTTGCTTTTTCCGTTTCGTGACTATTTTACGTTTACTTTCGATAAATCGTTAAGCGAAAGAGGATATTTGGTTGGACAAAGTCTTAAATTGTAAAAATAAATCCTTTATAAGAAGTGAATTTATCGCTTGATTCTGAGGGTACTTCCGGGTCCGGCCAGAGCGTTTCCACGTGTGTGTTGCGATGCTTCACAGAGTGAGAAGAGGGCGCTAGATTCACTCGGTATGTGTTTAATAAACTCTTGTTCTATCTTGCAACAAATTATTTACGGCCATTTTGTTTTGAGTATCAGAGGTATGCCGGCTACCTGTGTGTGATCTGATTGGAAAAGGCTGTGAAAATGTCGTTTGGCCTTTCACGCCGTTGGGTGGTGTAATAGCATACCATTCTTGATGCTTCTGAGGTTTCCGGCTGTGTGTTCGGTTGGAATTGAGGCAAATGCATCTCTTAAGACACCTTCCATTAAAGTTCTGGCTCGTTAACACGTCAGTGGTTTGAAGGTGTTAATTTATGGAAACTTCATGGAGTGAATGAACATTACACCATCATGCTCGTCATCTGATTGGCTTCCATGAATTGCTTTTATTTTCGAGAGATATTCATCAGACCGTTGACTTCTGACTACTTTTTGAATGTTTTGTTTCGTAGCAAGTGAAGTATGGCATCATACCGACCCACCTCGATCTTCACGTACCCTCAACTGGGTGGAGGTACATCACCTGAAAGTACATTCTGGAGGAGCTATAAGGTAATGGCAACACTGTCGTGGTTACAGCTTCAGTTCGTTTCAATGGAACATGAGCATTACTGCAGGTGAATGGAGGTTATGTTTTCACCCCAGTTTGTCTGTGAACAAGATATCTCAAGAAGTTATGGACGATCTGTGCCAAAACCTGGTGGACAGGTTGAGTGTTTGACAATGACGAAATGATTAGATTTTGGTGAAGATCCGGATACGGTTACGAGAATTTTTATTTTATTTTATATATGATTCTTCACCATTTAGTGATTGGGCCAATAATTATGGACAGATTTGGACGAAAATTGCTGGGCAGGGTTTGGGGTTTAACAAGGACGAATCGATCGATTCAATTTTGGTCAAGATCCATTTATGAAAGTTTTAAAAATTGAAGTAAAACCTTCACCATTGAGTGATAGAGGACCAAAACAAATATATAGCATGGCATCTCACAAAGTTATGGATGGATTCGGAAGAATAATTCTACCTAGTGCGGAGCGGCACTGCCATTCTGGGCAGAGACCTGGTTGCTGCACTCGACATGCAATTGCTGAATGGCAGCATCACTTCTACCACCCAAAACAGGGCAAATCGAACTCCAGTCGCAAATGTTACAGGTGACAGTAAGGAGGACACCCTGGGCTGTGCAAAGGCGTTTATTCATCTCGTTAAAATACGACCCAATGTGATTCCAGTCCAGCAAAAGCTGCACTGCTTGCCTTTTTATGTGAGATGCTGTTTCTCAGGAGTTGAAAAAGCTCGTTAAATTGGATGTAATTGAGTCAATTTAATCTTCAGAGTGGGTTTCACCAATTGTAGTGGCAATGCAGAAAAACGGAGGGATTCGTCTGTGTGTGGATTTAAGAGAACCAAATAAAGCGGTGGTGATTGACGGATATCCTCTTCCGCATATTGAGGAGATGTTTGCCGAGCTGCGAGGCAGCACACTTTTCTCCACACTGGATCTGCAAAGTGTGTACCACCAGGTTGTATTTCATGAGTACAGCAGGGACCTCACTGCCTTCATTATGCATTAGGGACTGTTTCGCTACAAACGAATCCCTTATGGGTTCGCTTCAGCAACCAATAATTGTTTCCTGAGGATGATGTCTGCCATTTTAAAAAAACCAGCCCGGAGCTCGGTGTTACCGAGACGATGTAATCGTTTTTGGAGGGACTCCCGAAGCACATGATAAAAACCTCAGAGAGGTACTACAACATATCGATGCAGCTGGGCTGAAACTGAACCTTTCAAAATGCCACTTCAGACAGACGGAGTTGTCATTTTTAGGACATGTGGTGTCACACGCAGGACTGAAACCTGACCCTGCTCATGTTGTTGCGGTGTCACAAGCACCCCCACCGAAAGACGTGCAGAGTTTGCGTTCTTTTCTCGGACTCATGTCATGGTATGCAAAATTCATCCCTAACTATGCATCAGTTGTGGAACCTCTGAGAGAATTACTACGGGGACCATCCAACTTCTCCTGGTCAGTCGAGGCACAGCACAGTTTTGACTCGGTTAAAGAACTGATTGTCAGTCGTCCAGCTCTCGTTCTTTTTGATCCAGAGCTATACACCATAGTGACAACTGATGCCTCTGATTATGGTCTTGGAGTGGTCCTGACGCAAATCCACGCTGACAAAACATAGAAAACCATCGCATTTGCATCCCGAACGCTGAATGAATCGGAAAGAAAATATTCCACGGGGGAAAAGGAAGTACACTACTCACAATAAGTTAGGGATATTGGCAGGTTCTTCGGTGTGGTTGATTTTGTGTATTAACTATGTTGAAAAAAGTTGTTGGTCCTAATTCTATGGTTATTAATGTGTGAAAAAACACAGCATTCTTGATTTCAATGTCCTAACCCTAACCCCTATAAAAAAAAACAAAACTCAATCCCACAATATCCCTAACTTATTGTGAGTAGTGTACTTGGATGTGTGTGGGCGACAGAGAAGTGGAGGACTTATCTCTGAGGCAGACATTTCACATTACGCACTGACCACAGTCCTCTCGCTACACTGCTGTCCACAAAAGGATTGAGAAGAGCTGCAATGCACGTGGCCAGATGGTCTGCACGGTTCTGTCATTTAATTATGACATTCAGTACAAGCCTGGCTCTGAAAATGTAGCAGCTGATTGCTTGTCTCGCCTGCCACTGTCTATTTCAGAGCCAAGCCTGGAGGATGATGTTGAGGTTGTCGCGCTCACATCAACCCTCACTGCTGTGACAGCTGAATAATTCAAAACTGCCTGTATTTCCTGCCCTGTTCAAGCAAAGCTGCGGTAAATGCTTACAAAGCAAAGCGCTGGCCGAAAACGTCGAAAGGCCTGGATCCTGATCTCCTTCCTTCCTTCCTTCCTTCCTTCAGATTGCAAAGTGAACTGTCATTACAAGAGGACTGCGTGATGAGAGGTACTCACCGCCTTCTTGTCCCGGATGCACTACAATCACATTTCATCAAATTAGCGCATGTCACTCACCAGGGCATAGTGAGGACAAAGCAGCGGTTAAGGGATCTGTACTGGTGGCCAGGAATGGACGCACACGTAGAGTCCGCAATCAAAGCTTGCATTACTTAACAGCAGCACAACAAGACAGCTGTGACAAATGCCCCCTCTAGTGTACCTTCTATGCACAACACCACATTTGGTGAACTTGTTGAGTGTTGGACAAGGTCGAATTGATTAGATTTTGGTGAAGACCCGAATACCGATCCGGATACGAGAATTAAAAAAATATATTTTAAAGTGATTCTTCACCACTGAGTGATGGGGCTAAAACCGATATATAGCATGATATTCAAAAAGTTGTGGGCAACTTATGACAAAATTTGGTGGCCAATTTGGTTAAATGACAGCAACAAGCCGATTAGATTTTGGTTCACGTCCGAATTCCAGATCTGGCCTATCAGTGGGATACAAAACGTAAACTGTTTCGCCTGGCGGAGGTGTGCGCTCTACCGAGTGCTCGTTCTCGTTCTTGTTTTTTTAGGCAGGTTTATGTGTGCAGTATTTGATTTACTTTTTATAATAGTCCGACAGGATGGTAGCACATTTACCTGTGATTGATCTGTCGTCTGGGTTTTATTCCCGACCCGACGGTATGCTGTTGGATTGGTGCTTCACAGGCAGGGTGCTTCGTCATGAGGTGCACCCCTCCTTGGAGGGATGTTAAGCTGGGTATCTCATCTGCTGGCTTTCGTCGGTGGATGTTAAAGATCCACAGTGTTCATCGCGAAGAGTTGGCCAGCTTTAATGACAGCTGGGGTGTGGTCCTTCAGCCAGCGGCTTGCCTACCACTTGCTAAGCGGCTTGTTCGATTCAAAACGCTCAAGCAAGCATTCCAACGGAAAGGAGTGCCCGGCATCGCTTAACAACATTGTTGTCTCCATGGAAACAATGCTATCATGGTACTCAAGCAATTGCTGTCCAGCCCGAGTTTTACTCAATCCTCTTGTGACAAATTCCCAAAACTAAGTTATTGTGTTAGCAGCGGCTACAGAGTGAGAGGAAGAGGGAAATAAAGTCAAATAAATTGGGAGTCAGAAGGAGGAAACCCCTGCCAAACTTATCTATGGACCTACCAATGCATTTTGGGGAGGCCAGAGAGGGGTATTTGCAACTTTGTAGATTTTGAAGAATTACAATGAAAAGTAGAAGTAACAATAAAGTTATGCAATGCACGTTTCATTAATATTGTGAGTATACATAACAATGGTATGACTGAACATTTAATTGGTTGTAATATCATTTCTAATCTGACTATGGCAGCCATTTTTACAAACATAATGAAGCACCGTGTGTGTGTGTGTGTGTGTGTGTGTGTGTGTGTGTGTGTGTGTGTGTGTGTGTGTGTGTGTGTGTGTGTGTGTGTGTGTGTGTGTGTGTGTGTGTGTGTGTGTGTGTGTGTGTGTGTGTGTGTGTGTGTGTGTGTGTGTATGTGTGTATATATATATTGTTACGGATTCGTCACTTCCGTTGTTGTGGTTCTCATCCACTGTAAACATTTTTGGTTCCATGTACTATTATTGTTATCGTTCAAGTGAAATAGAGATTGCTGTTTTCAAAAGGTAAAAAAAAAAGTTAGTGTTTTAAAAAGAAACCGGAACCCGGATCGGGAACCGGACGAGGAAGGAGAGGAAAAGGAGGCGGAGCGAGTGAGGTGGAGAAGGAGCCGAGCTGCTTGGAGGTCTGGAGCAAACGCTGGCGAACGGGGGTCACTAGCGAACTTTGGGGTTTCCTGGGAAAGGGATTCCTGCGACAGAGTTGTTATCGCTGTGACAGATAAACCTGCGTGACAGGTTTTGCGGTTTATTCCGAAGAGAATCGTTGGAGTGCCGTTACGTCTCGAGAACGGACTGTTGGCCATTTTACCTCGTGCCTGATTTCGCATCGCTCCAGGTTTTTCCCCTCGCTTCAACCATTTCAACGCATCCAGCCGTTAACCTGAGTGTGTGTGTGTGTAACGTGGATTTTGAGTGGGAAATTGCGGTTCGCCGATTGGGAGCTGTTGAACGTCCATACCCGAAGGTGTGATTTCCCAGCCGCCTCTTGAGGACACTTTTGCCTATCTTTGGCAGTGTGACTGTCAACCGAGCGGGATTCTGGTCTCGATACAACATCGTTCTGACGATCACTAGAGCGTGGATCGACTTTGGTTTGAAGCTGGGACAGAGACATTGGGAATGTTATTTTCGCTCACTTGGAGTACAGTGAGTTATATTGTACGAAACTGATGGTACCATCATAGGAATGATATTGTTGCGGATCTGCTGCCGGCCTCCTCCCCTTACCAAGGGGGGGATTAGTCCCCTTGTCTTTGACTGACCTGGCGCGACCCAGGACCTATTACGTCCCTTCCGGACAGCGCTAAATAGGGTTTCAGGACCAAATTCGCTGTTACCTAAGTACTAGCGCTGCCCTGGAGCGAGGAAACAAGCCCCGCACGAACCACGTGTGTTGGTGATACGCCGAGCGGTTGCGTACACGTGATCCGCGCCGTTATTACTTCTTAGACCCGATTGGAGCGATCGTATTCGTACCACGCTTAGCCAATGGAGAAATCACAAAGGCGATCGGATTGGAAAGGAAAGAAAGAACACAGATTTATTTACACTATACAATGGCAGAAGGAAAGGGACACAGAGCAGCCTTATACTTAATACCCAGGACAAACGGGCCCGTCTCACACACACACACACACACACGGGGGTTGCTGATGAGCAGGATGATGTTCCCAGCGCATCCAGGGATGGCTCTCGTGCAGCTCCCTCCGGTCCCTGGCACGTCCCGTGGAGATGGAAGTCGGTGAAAACAGGAACTCGCCACGTGTCGCCTGAACGGAGCGGGTTATCACGGGGCAAACGGTAAGGGAGGGGACTTTGGCGCGGCTGGCGCTTATTCACTCGCGGTCATGGCCGCGTTCACTCGCGTGGCCGAAATGCGCTATATGCGTTACCGGCGCGTCTGGCTGTGCCTGCGTACTTGTACGGTTCAAAGTTCAACAATGGCGAGTGATGCAAGTTTTTTTTTTTCTCTCTCTCTCTCTCTCTCTCTCTCTCTCTCTCTCTCTCTCTCTCTCTCTCTCTCTCTCTCTCTCTCTCTCTCGCTCTCGCTCTCGCTCTTTCTGCGCAAGTCCTCAAACTAGTCCTTTGCTACTGCCGTATGCACGCGAGTCCTCCTCGTAAGTCCTTTATCACGCTGTAAGTCCTTTCGAAGGCTTTTCGCATGGGCTTATATAGACCCGCCCCGCGGACCCTCCGGAACTCACCAGACGCGCTTCACCACGCCCTCTCACTCCATGCTGCTCGAGCTCTGATTGGCTGGTGGCTCTTACCGTCATCGCCTCTGCCGCTCGCGACCTCAAGGCCGCCCCTACATTTTTAGGCCGACCTCGTGTTCCTCGACTAGTGGTCAGCCAAATGGGGCGTGGGCTGGATTACGCCCGTAGAGGTAGAATTGGAGGGTGGATGCAATATGAATGGAATGGCCTATTCTCCTGTCTTTAAACAACGCAGGCACTAAGAGGGGAAATGGCCTATTCTTACACATAGTAAGACATAACTATACTACAAATGGGCCTATATGTTGCTCGTGTGACTAACTATGGGGGGCAAACCTTTAACCTTCAATGACTTCAATGTGCCAATCTCAAAACCGCAGCAATATATTGGTTGTACAATTGATTGCTATTGTTTTTGTGCTGTTATTCTTGTGTGACCTTAAAACAATACTTGTTTGTTGGTAACAATTGGTGTGGTTTCACCATTGCTCTTTGACACACAGAATAACATCTTTCTGCCGTGACCCCTCTCGGGGCTCGGAGGTACACCGTGACCGGGGTTTGGGGAGGAGCACGTAACTATATATATGTATTATATATATATATATATATATATATATATATATATATATATATATATATATATATATATATATATATATATATTGTTACGGATACGGAGGACGGCTCTCCCGTTAGCAAGGGGTGATTAGCCCCTTGTCCTGTTAAGCTGGCCGTCTCCCCGTTCCTGGTACTTGTAACGCTATCCCACGGGATGGAACGGATCAGGGTTATGGGTCCAGGGTTTATCCCGAATACCTTTATCCGTCCCTCCGCAGACTAGGGAGACAATTACCGCTCGAACCCCGGTTTGGATGGTCAAGTTAGTTGCCGAGCGGTTTTTAGCAACCCGACGTTCGAGCCATTAGCATTACCAAAGACTAACCCTCTCAAACGTTGGCCGAGTCGCGCCACATGCAGTCGTGCACTCAATATGGAAACCTCTAAAGCGACCGAAAGAGCATGAAGAAGTAAAAACAAAGTAGGGAATAACAAGATTTATTACTATTTATACACACTAAGCAGAAAGGAAAAGAAAGATGATTTATAAGGCAATTGAAGGAGCAGGAGACATAGTGCAATGATTAGCTTATATATGGCAGTCTTAATTAATACCCCAAGACAACATGAAAGACGGACAAACGGGCACACTTACACGGGGGAATTGATGGCAGGAATCACTGGAGGGAGGAGAAGGTCCAAGCCGATGGCAGGGCAGGAAAGGTCCGGGCAATTCCACACCGTCGAGGTCCACGTTCCGTGCTCGAAGCGAACAGCAGCTGGCAGCTCCGCGTCTCCACAGCCGGCAGCTCCGCGTCTCCACAGCCGGCAATAGGGCCTAGAGGGTCTCGGCGTATTGCTCAGTATCAGCACCCCCTCACGTCTCGTTCTCTCTTGGCTGCTTTAGCTGGATCGCGCATCTGCCGCACCTCTCTCACTCTTCCTCGGACCTCAATCTTCTCCAAAAAGCTCATCTGCTCATCTCCTCATCTCAGCTCATCTCCTTGGGGAGCGTCCCGCGGCGGGTTATATAGGCCCCGCCCTTCACCCTTTGCGAACCTCCCCCAAGCGTTCTCTCTCCGCCCTCTCAAGCCAAACCCCTCGTTCTGGGTTGGATGAGCGGGGCCGACTTACTCCTCCCCTCTATGACGAGGTGGAGACCCGTCTTTCTTCTTCGTCGTTACCTCGTGCGTAATGGAGTCAAATGCAGCAAAGTGGACGGCAGATGAAAATGCAGCAAAGTGCCTAAAGAGTCAATTGCAGCAAACTGGACGGCAGATGAAAATGCAGCAAAGTGCCTAAAGAGTCAATTGCATCAAAGTGGCAAACCTGGCACTTGGAAGCTGCCATGGGGCGTCGGAGGGCCTACTCTTATTTAATTCGGTGCAATGAAGAGTCAAACTAGTGGGAAACACATCCTTAACCTACAGAGAATAAGGGACTAATTATTTAAAAGGATATATGGTGTCCTGTGTGTAGGTTTATGAAATTAACTAAGAGGACGAGCTTCGACCTTTCTTTACATTACGAGGGTCAGTTACACACAACAAAACCATACTTCTCACATTCGTTACACTTTCTCAAAATCGTTACACTTCTCAAATTCGTTACTATATATATATATATATATATATATATGTA
Organism: Myxine glutinosa; assembly: GCF_964187855.1. Classification (NCBI taxonomy): domain Eukaryota; kingdom Metazoa; phylum Chordata; class Myxini; order Myxiniformes; family Myxinidae; genus Myxine; species Myxine glutinosa. Next base: position 110,348,479 of record NC_136267.1, read on the forward strand.
TATGTATATATATATGTATATGTATATATATATGTATATGTATATATATTGTTGTAGGTGACGGGTCGCGCCTCCCGGCACGGCCGTCCCACGGGTGCAACGCCGGCTGGTTCGACACAGATCTCGGGTTACGCGCCTCTATCGCGATACCAAATTACACCTGTGCCTTGCCAGTTGGGGAGACACCCGTCGCTACAGGTTGGGTTTTGTCAGAGACCGAGCGAAGTCTGCCGCAACCTGTAGCCAGCTTGGTTTTAATTACAAATCGAGCGGATTGCTCTTCAATGCGACACAGATGAATGCAGTGCGGCAACTTCCATACGAATCAACCAGATTTAATGGGGGAACATTAGGGTACACAAAACAAGCAAGGCGTTCACGATAACATTATAATTCAACTATGAGTAATAACCCGCTCTTATCTAGGGAGCTACGATTAAGGGTTTCGCGGGGTGACCCTAACGAGATAAACCTTAGGCCTGGACAACATTCATACAAGACAGGGGGTACTTGGTGGTGTTGATGGACGAGAGGTGAAGATGTGAAAAGGGCGAATGCAGCTCGTAACAAGTCGATGTCGCCGGATTCGAAGGCCCCGCTTGGGCCTGCAGTCTGCCAAATGGCGGCCCGCCCTCTTAACGGCCACGCATCAAGCGTCGCGAAATGGCGGCCACCCGCTCTCCTTATCGGCCACGCGATCAGCACGATTGTCGAACTCCCTTCTTCCGAGAGAGAGAGAACTCCGTTATTCTCACTCGCCTTGGTGGTTCTCGTTCTTCCGGTTGCACTCGCTTTCAACCCAACCGTTCAGCAAACACATGCACAGCTCACTCCAAGCGCCCCGTCGAACCGCCGCGTGCTTTTCAGCTGCGCGCGCAACGTCACCAAATGGCGCACGCAACGTCACCCAATGGCGCCCGCGATAACCCGCCGACGACTCCACGCGGCAGCTCAATGCTCTTTTATCGACGTGTTAACATCCACCGTCGTCCGTCGATGTTCAACGCCTCGTTCGACCACGCTATCGATGCGCGCTCGCTCCCGTTCACTCGGGCTGCAACTGCGCGAGAAGCAGCTGCTGCGCGGTCCGTTCGTTCAACACGCGCTAATGGCGCGTCTGGTTCCCTCTCTCCGCTCGATGTTCAACACCGTGTACAGTAGCGCCATCGATGCCCGGCGCTTTTCCGTTTCTCCCGCTCAACCACGCGCGGAGAGAGCTCTCTGGCGGGAACCCGCCGCGAAGGCCTGTCCACACGCCATCCGCGCATGCGTATTTTTCCACCTCCTCCCTCGCCCGTGCTCAGCGACTCCCTGGAAGCGCCGCTTCCGGTTTTCGACGGCGCTTGTCGTTTTTCTAGCAAAATCGCGCTTTCTCACGTCAATCCATTGCCTCGATCATGGCATTGCAACCGAGGCCGGTCTTAATGGAACTTGCACCTTGTTTGATTGTCAAGATGTAATTAAAAGGGAACCGTCTCTTGTACACCACCAATGCACCACACAAAACAGCCTGCTACACCTTCCGACACAAAACTACCATCCCAGTACAGACGATCTATGGTAAACATACATCTAAGAGGGGACCTGAACTAATTCTATATTTAATAAACCACTAAGGGCCATTTCCGCAACAATATATATATATACACACACACACACACACACACAGACTT